>NW_020884986.1:20857-108224 GCF_003945725.1 Corapipo altera | reverse complement strand
TCGGATGCTAAGATTGACAGAGAGATAGACAACAGGTTAGCAAAGGCGTATAGTGCTTTTGGAAAACTCCATAAAAGAGTATGGCGTAATAAACACCTGAAGAAAAGTACCAAGATCAGTGTTTACAGAGCCATAGTGCTGTCTACTCTCTTATACAGTTCTGAATCATGGGTCGTCTACTGCCACCACCTGTCTCTCCTAAAACACTTCCAGCAACGCTGCCTCCGTACAATCCTAAACATCCACTGGTCAGATTATGTGACCAATACATCTGTTCTAGAACAAGCAGCAATCACAAGTATTGAGGCCATGTTACTGAGAACACAGCTGCGCTGGGCAGGGCACATCTCCAGGATGAAGGACCAACCATTGCCTCCCTAAGATCCTGCTTTATGGTGAACTTGCCACCGGCTGCTGCAAGAGAGGAGCACTGAAGAAAAGATACAGGGACTCCCTGAAACAACATCTCAGCCTTGGCCATATTGATCACCATAACTGGTCTACTCTGGCCTCCAATCGGGAGGTTTGGAGACACACCATCTATAACACAGCTGTCTCCTTTGAGAACACACGCAGGATCACTCTAGAGGAGAAAAAGCAACGCAGAAAGAACCATGTCTTGCAGAATACACCACCTAAGGAGTCTTTCTGTTGTGCCTTTTGCAATCAGATATGTCTGTCACGTATTGGCCTCATAAGCCACCAGTGTACCTGTAACAAATGTGGATAGAACCTTCCCAAATCTTCGTTCGCGAAGCCCAGCCATGATGATGATGATTTTTTTCCTGCTATGGGTCCAGATAAGAGCAGCCTGCCCTCCAGCACTTCAAATGCAGGCCCTAGTTTAGTAGCTACTATAAATTTTCTGTGAGTGCACCTCTACCCCATCATTCAGGTTGTTAATGGAGACATCATAAAGCCTTGTGCCTACATCTAGGAGTTGACACCAGCGATCAGCCATCAGTTTGTCTCACAGTCCAAGCAGTTTCCATCCACTTTCTCATCCACTCAGTCCATATCTCATCAATATGGCTACAAGAGTAATGTGGGAAACCATGTCAAAGGCCTTGCTAAAGGCAAAGTGAACAACATACATTGTTCTCCCCTTGTCAAAACACCACTCATCTCATTACAGAAGGAAATGAGGTTGGTCAGGCAATACATGCCCTTGATAAATCCAGGCTGGCTTGTCCCAAATGCCTTTTCCTTTGTGTTCCTGGAAACGGTTACCCTACTGTTTCTTCACTATTGTAAGAGCAACATAGACTATGCTTCTTTGATCTTTAGCTTTTTGTTTTCCATCAAGGCATGCTTTTTCACTGTAAATTCTACATGATGCCTAAGCCTATAGGTAAACATGGTCACTACATCCATAACTGACAATAAATAATAACTCAGCCTCATCTGTCCACTGACAGACGATTATGTGTTTTTCCTCTATGAAAAGGTATGATATTGATGGGGCCACAAACACATTACATGTATCAAAATACTTTTTATAGGAAAGTTGTTGTTTCAGTCATGTAAGAGCATCTTATTGCACCTTCCATTTTTAAATTACACTAGCCAGTAGTGCTGCAAATAAACATCCTTGAACAGTTTCAGAAAAATCTCTGTGCAGATTTATACTAAGCTCAAAATTCAGCAGGAGTCTGTTCAACGTGGTTGAGAGAAGAATTGAGTTTTGGAGTTTAAGATTGAGGCTATCAACTGAAACTGAGCTTTAATTAAAATGAATTTGATAATGCACAGTAGACTCTGGGATGGCTTCAAAAGCCATTTCAGAAAGCTGATGTGATTTGCCAACTCTGAAAGAAAGTAACTGTACTACATGGATACCAGAGTTTTAAAATTATGCTTAAAAATAGAGATGTAGTCTGGGTTAACCAACAGAGAGAGTATCTTCTAAACAAAAGACTGCTAACAGCATACCTGTAGTGCTTAGGAATTTTATTGCACCGATTTTGAGGCTGTTGGCCAAAACCTCCAAGCTGTTGGAGACTGGAATGTGATTTCCTACACGAGCAGCTGGAATTGCAGTCCTTCCATTAGGACTCCAGTCACAGCTTGCAGGTGTGGTGTTTGCAATGCTCCAGACAACATGTTGCAAGCAATATACAGTGTTTGCATTTTACTTGAAGAGGAAAACCTTAATTCTACTGTTAGAGTTTGTTTATTTCTGCTATTTGTAAGATTTGATAATCTGGTCTCACACCTGAGGGTCATGCAATCACAGATAGCCCTTCTGGTTAAAGACAGAGGCAGAAAATGAGTAAGAAATGTTATAGGAAGAAACAGACAAATTATCCTGCTCAGTTCAAAGCTGAAGAAGTATCTTTCTCAATTTCTCAACTCCAAACTCAGATTATAGGATATATTGGCTGGTGAATGTTGATTTTTTTTTCATTCTCCCTTAAGACAGGAGAAAATCTAAAGATGCATGCAACAAATTATTTCCTTAATATTACCTTTTCTTGAGCATTCAGAAAGTATGAGTTTTCTAGTTTTAATCAGTTTGACTTTGGGAGGAACAGGTCTATTAAGACAAACTATAAGATTTCCCAGCTGCCTTTCATATATATATGCTAAAAAAAAAATTATGACACCAATGTGTGATCTGATGTAAGAGTCTGACTCACACATTCAGCCTGATGACAGAGCTCCACTAGAAGTTCCATGAAAGCAAATGGGACAAAATAAAAAGTTTGGAAATTAACTGGCTTCCTGCATAGGTTAGTAGGTGAGGTACAATTACAAAATATCTAAAACTAAATTTCAAAGGGACAAAAGGCACAGTCTCACACAAATTTTGCACCCTTAATCTGTAACTTAACCTGTAACTCTCAGTCAAGGTTTCAAGTCATTCTAGAAGCACAAGTGCACCTCTTGCTCATTTATTCGGTTACTCACAAATTATACACACAAACTGTCAAAGGCCAGGGATACTGGCTATAAAAAAGTACCACTTAGTTATTCCCCAAACAAAATAACAGCACAAGGCCTTGACTCATTGATTAGTCTGTTACTAGGCAAGGCACAGAATTTTCCACAAGCATTTTCATCAGTATCCTCAGTTCTGAATAAGTATATTTTTTTAATTTCAAGTATATTTTTAATTGTAAATAAATTGTGATAACTGAACAAGCCTCCATACTTCACTGAGCTGACTTAACTGAACCTGGTCAAACTGAAAAATCAGTGGTTTTTTTCCAGAAGAACTGCAATTTGAAGAAATTGAAGAAATTTTCCAAGCACAGCTACACAAGAACTGGGAGGGGAGAGAGAGCATAACTTTTTCAGGTCACCATTTCTTTCTACTCGTAGGCTTTGCTTCAGCCTGACCTTCCCTCCTAATCTCCCAAGATCTGCTCTTTCTGCCTTGTTCAGTATGGTCAGTACTAGATTTCGTCATTCCTCTGATCACTGGCAACTGGCCATCCTTCCCCACTGTCCACAAAACTCTGCAAAGTTTTTTCCCAGCTATTTGGATAAACAAAAAAGCTGCAGAAAAGAAAGGAAGAAGAGGTAGTCTCCTTCACTCTGTATTAACCTCAGCAAATAGTCCCACAGGAGAGCAGTCCACCATAAAACAACAACCAGGCACCATCTGGCAATCTCAAAGTTAATGCTCAGGGCCCAGCGGGAACCTGTCTCTGAGGTGCATGATGCTCTCTGCTCCAATGTCCTCCAACCAAACTGAATCTGGGCCCTTTTTTTTATTGTTTACAGAGACCTGAGGAACCTTTACAGGAGACATGCCTGAAACTCAGCCCCTGGTGCTGCCTCAACACACAGATGAGCTTCTTGTGGAACTTTGCTTCGTTTGCCTGGAAACTTGGAAATAGCAGCTTCAAGTCCTTGTCCATTTTCAGCAAACAGGCACTTTTCAGACATCAAGGAGTGTTTCCATTCCAAAGCCACTCCTCAGAGTTCACTCTTACTGAAAATGATTGAAGTTGAAAATACTGTGTGAGACGTAAGGTTTAAAATCACCAAAATGACCACAAACTCAAACAGCCATGCATTGAAATTATATATCTGAGAATCTCTTATTTTTACAACTATCAGTGAATGACCATAATCTCTGGTTTCATCTTTTAAGGTAGGAATAGGAAGGAGGAAATCAGATATGTTCTTCATTTGTACATAAAAGTACAGCTGCAAGCCTACAAGAAATTGCAAATAAATAAAGGATAGGTTACTAACTTCAACAAGAGGTCTTGATTATTCTCTAGGTGGATAAGTGACATTTATAGTTGATTTCAGAGTTAACTGATCCAGATGTCCCAGATCAAAGTGCAGCATTGCTTTGAGCAATGCTCCAGTGAATATATAATCAAAATATGAAATATGATCATTATCTGAAACCACAACCATCAATAATTATCTAGTCTTACCCTGGAAAAAACCTTGACTTTATAACAGGTTGTTAATTTCCCAACTATGGCAATGTTATCCTCTAAAATTTTTGGTTGTTCATTCCAAATACATACATCCCTGATCTTACAAACCAGCTTGATTGCATCCAGACTTTACCATCCAACAGAATGATGCAGTAAAACACACTGTCAGGGCAGACACAACAATTGTGATCATACTCCAAAGTCTCCATCACCTGACAGTCTGGTCACCTCAAACAACAGCTTTTACTCAATTAACCCTTTGTTCCACTTAATCTCTCATTCCTGCAATGCAGGCATACCTCATACAATCAATTCATATTTATATTGAAAACCATATTCAGCTGGAGACTGAGGCCAGCGACCTGGCAGCTAACTGAATTTTGCTGATGCTGAAGTTCTGTAAGGACTAGAAGAAGGAAGTCGTGACTTTCATCCTGTGTTAATGAAGGTTTCATCACTGAAGAGAGAACTCTCTGCCTAAGAGAATTTAAGTGTTTTATAACTTTCATTGAACTTTGTGTATGAAATGATGGCTCCTTCAAAGCCCAAGGAAGACTTCCAATAATGCTTAGTCAATGCTAAGTTGTATAGTACTGCCTTCAAGTTACTGTAGAGTTAAATACATGAGCAGACCAACAGAGAAGCCTTTTTTAACCAGACTCCACAGAGTTTAGGTTACTGCTTTAAAATATAGAACAATCATTCACAAAAACAAACAAACAAACACAAAAACAACTACCAGAAACAAATCCCAAAAAGAAAAATCAAACAAACAAAAATCATAAACCACAAAAAAAATTAAGAAAAAACACTCTAGAGGCTATATTTTTATTTTCTTGTCAAATCATGCAGCTTCAGTACCCATAAATAAATTACCATCCATTGTAAATCACAGATATTCCAGTCAAAAAACTCAAAATCCCCTACGTTTTTAAACATATCCACTTCTTATGGTCTTATGAAATTTGCTGTCTTCTAGTAAAACAATTGAGTTCTAGAAATTTTGTAACCTTTGTTTTAGCAGAAACGAATGTATTCAGAGGGACTAAGGAAACAGCATTTTGTGTACTATCAGCAGCAGTAGGTCCTGCATTAGGGACCAACAGTAGCCTAATATTTATCTAGGCAATGAAACGAGCAGTTCAGTTCAACCCAATAGCATGATTTCACACACTAGCTGAAGGCTACAGTTCTTAAAACTCAATTTATTGCTCACAGAATTTAAAGAAATTGCTGAATAGAATAAAACTGAAAAAAATCCCAACCCCAAAAGAATATCATTAAGAAAGTATTCAGATGACAACTATTTTGAACATCTGAAGATCAGAGAGATGCTTTCTAATGCCAGAAAAAACATTACCATGTCTGCAGGATTAGTGAGAATATTCAGTAGAAATTAATATCTCCTGGATTTTGTTATCAAAGACATTGCTGTCATCAATTTACAAGGTGATATGCAAAGAACAGATTTGTTACAAAACAACAGGAGAAAAAACAATGTGTGTGTGAGAAAGAGGGGAGATTACACAGCCAATTTCTGCTGTTAAGTAAAAGCTTTTATGGAATAAAACATTAAAAGAAAGAATTCACACAGGGAGGGGGAAATAATTTAAGACTTGCATTGGGGAAGGGTAATACATCAGCTATTCTCCAGCAGCATTTGCATCCTGAAAGAAAATTGGGGGTTGTGTGGCACTCCCAATGCAGGGCATGCAGAGAGCTGGCAAGATCAAGATAACATTCCATACAGCCAGTCATAAAAATTGGCTCTGTTTATCTCTGAAGTTGGGGTTTTTTTCAGAGAAATACATGTGAACAGATAAGATTTTACTCCCACAATTTCCTCTCTCATGGAGAGCTACTGTGTTTCTTCCCCACTCTTTTGCTTCCAAATTCAGATGACCAAATGTTATCCTAAATTACACTCTTCCCAGGCTCTGTGTCCACAGAATGCACTGTTTGATCACTTTCTCCCTGGATTTATATGGTTCAATACAGATGCACAAGTTAGAATCAATAAGTGAGCTCTTTAGAACAGGAACCAGCTTTCCTGCCAGGGTATCTGGGTGTAGTTTTTGGTCAAGTGCTAGGTATAAACAAAAGACTACACTGGTGTATATTTAAATCCCAAACTCATGAGGAAAATCTCCACAAATACATGAATGAGACCAATGATTTAACCAGGAAAGATATTTGGTATATCAGAGAGAGCTGCTGTATGAATCTTTGCCCTGGATGTACTGCAAGGCTTGAGCACAGAGGTACAAACACTGTAGGAATTGTACTAACTCTTGATTACAATCACCTCTGGATTGTACAATCACCTATGAATCCATAAAGTAGATTTAACTATGAAGATTGAATTAAACCTGAAGGGGATTAAGAAATATAGAACTGTTAATTTGCTATTTTTATTAAAGAACAACAACAAAAAAAAAAGGCGCCAAAATGCTATAATGGTATTACTATCCTCTGAACAGAAGTGTCTGACCTGACTCTGTTCTCAGAATATAAATGAGAAGTGCCCCCACGGGAGGCAAAGGACCTATAAAATCAATGTAAGGAAGGTCAGATTACGACCCTCCTCATTTACTGTTAAGAGTGTTACTTGGTCAAGGCACCTGTGGTATTTTGGATAGATCATCACTTAGTTGTGACATTCTGTGCCTCACTGAAAACGTGGGCTGAATGAACACTTAAAGAGTAACAGTCTAATATCCAGCAGCAGTTAAGGAAAAGTCAACCCATATTTTTCATTTCCAAATTGAAGTAATTCCCCCTCACCTGAGAACCTCGCAAGGTCACAGCACCAGAACCTTTGCCACACTGTGAGGAGCAAAGGGGTGTTTTGAGAGGGTTTGGAGTTGGTTTGGGGTTTAGGTGGGGTTTTTTTGCTATTGTTGTGTGTTTTGATTTTACAATAGTACTTACTTATCAAAGTACAGCAGTGAGAAGGAACCAGTAATAAAAGTGAGAGACATAAGTGGGTGACAGGGATTCCTGCTTGCTCCTTTTCCTTCCCTCGCCTTCAGCCTCATTTGCCTTGTGCATTGAATTTCACAGAACATGCCTCTGCATTACACTGACTCCCTACCTAAAAGTCAAGTTTGACTTTCAATCACCAACCTTGCCAAGGGTAAGAGTTACCCTAGTTATCTTTGTATGGTTTAGATTACAACTTAGAAATTAAGAAACTTCAGGTGGAAGGGTGGAAAAGGAAAAAACCAGATTTTTATTAACAAAATCTGAATAAACAACAAATGGTGCAATCAAAAACTTTCAGAAGAAACAAAACAAAGTCCCAATTCCCCAGGTGGGGGGGAAAAACCCGTGGTAACCCAGGGGGGAGGGGATGCTGTGAGGCAGGACTGTCCTGGCAGTTCAAAAGCTGTTCGCAGCCACATGTGCTCGCGGCCAGCAATGAAAAAGTGCTTTTTCCCACAGGCAGTCCCTAAAGCAGAATACCTCGCTCTGAGATGGGTCGGTGTCTCTCTCTCAGTCGTCCTCCGCGAGGTGTCCCGTGGGGGGAAAAAAGAACTTCCTCTCAGGAAAAGACGGCCGAAAACCGGGCTCCCGCTCTGTCCAGTCCGTGGTCCAAACCCGTAAACCCCCGAACACAGGACTCCCCAGCTTCCCCAACACACCTCCCGCTCTTCCCGCTCCCGCGCTGCGGCCCCGCTCCGCCTCCCCCGCCAAGAAACAGATCGGGATGGGGGACGGTGACGGGACCCTGGGGGGGGGGGGGAAATTCCATCATCTCTTTTCAAACCTATGACATGGTAACTCAGGTCATCTCTTCCTTTGCACTAGGGGGAAATGACAGCTCCATTTCTGGACCCTGTTTTGTCTTCTTGCCCTAAAGCAGCTGACTCCTCAGAAACTCCCACCACTGAAGTTAGAAAAAGACAATTTTCTTTTCCAGGTCATCCTTCTTGACAGTGCTGCTTTTAAGACCTATAAAATATCTTCGAGAAAATCCTCACTTTGAAATGTGGTTTATTGTCAATAACATGGCTGCAAGTCAACAATATAAAACAAGCAACATGACCCCGCAGAAGTAGCAGATCTCTCCCAAATAAGATTTCTGTTACAGACAAGATATAGAAATGGGAAATATTTCTTACTATTCATCAATTCCAGACTTGCTACTTATCTTTACCCAAAGTACAAAGTTGTAGGGTTATAGAATATAAAATCCACTACAATACAATCAGTGTGCAAAACCAGGGCTCCCTCAGCAGGCAAATATACCTGAAATAGTTTGAATTCCTCCATATCAGGCTTTACATCTCACATTTTGGTAGGTCAGGAGCTGTAAGGACCATGTTGGCCTAAGCTTTTGCCTGCTTTGAAATTCTTATTCCAGATTCTACTTTCCGAATATTCCAAATAATACTCTGGCTTCTTGCCTCCATTCTCTGCATGCAGCTGCACATGCCTTTGCTCCTCAGGCTGGCTGTTCTAGCACAGCCTGGGAAATTCCTGTCTTCATGCAAATCTTCCTAAAGCCTTGGTTTCTCTGGAGCTCATGCCTGAGCATCAGCAACAGGAATCTCATATGAAAACCACGAAATGTAAAATGTTCTTCTGCCTTAAACATATTTCCCCATCTCTTGTGCACTTTCTGCACATCTCAGCTATTCAGTGCAAGGTGGGGATTGTCCATTCTGTTTTGTCTCAAAGTGTGCTCAGCTTTTTAGTGCTTAATCAAACCTAATTTTTTGGACAAGTGAGAATTAAGTGTACAGCCATGGATCAGTACAGTACCCTTATACTCTAACTGAAAGGTTTTCATTTCAGCACATTTCTATATAATTACAAACTCTATCTGTCTAGAGCTTGCTTATCTGGCTGAGGTTTGACCAGATATTTAATAATTGGATCAGATAAGTCAATCACCTTTCCTGAGATCACTCCCCACAAAGACAAAGCAAAAGTCATTCAGTCCACCTTCCGGCTACCCAAGAAAGTAGAGAATGATTTTTTTTTAATTGTACTTCAAAGCTGACTGCTGTGGATCACTTGTAGGGAAATCATAAATATCAGTTGTTTTGCCTTGTCAGGGAAAACACAGTAAACTGCTTGGGTAGCTCTCCCGAGATGAGCACTTCTGAGATGAATAGGCTCACAATCCTATCACCAGGTTCAGAGTTTGAATGTTGCCTAAGAAATGAACAATCCAAACCTTCTGCCTAAAAAACACGAGATTATTGACTGATATGGTCTTCACTCATTCCAGAAGTGAAAATTCCCTAATCTTGGTCTTCCCTCTAAGGAAGGGTGTATAAATGAAGATCAACCATCAAAAAGAGTCAGATACAAATCAGCAATCAAAAGTTTGGATGCTTATATGAAAAAGCAGAGGTCCTGAATCACCAATGCCAATGCTATTTTATCATCATAAGCACTGTTCAAAATTTTGACATGTACAGAGCAGCTAGAAAGAAAATGCACTTTTTTTGTTAAAAAAACCCTCATCCTAGTCACTGTCAGGGTTTTTTTCTAATTATTCAACAGACTAAATCAGAAGTGTTAGATGACCAGAATGGTTTTCTTTTCCCTACATTTTTTTTCATGAAACAGATCAGTTATTTTTTTCCTACCAGAAAATAAGTAAAAACAAAAAAAAAGCTAAGATTACAGATACTCATAAAAAAATAAATTACTTTTGTTTCATCAACTCAAACTGCCAGTGAAGATATGTTGAATTTAATTTGAAGCCTGGTCAGGCTGCAGGTGTGTTAGCCTATAAAATTGGCTTCATTGGCTAAATTTTGTAGTAGGTATTTCACAAGTGACTTGTAAAGTATAATAAACCAGGAGAACAGGCTAAAAAATTCCTGGATTCCTTATCCTTTGCTATAACTATTTAACTATTCTCTGTTTTCAAAAAGATCATTCCCGTCATTCAGTCATGATGTTTCCTTGTCCCTTGAGAACATTTTTCAAATAAACACTGTCTTTTACAACGTATTACGTTCTCATAAAGAGATCAATAAACCGTAATTATACCTGTAATATCTTTGCCCAGATTGTTTAACACCTGAAAGTGCACTGTACTAAGCTGTGTGAGACAAGAGTGGTGAGACCAAATGCCTGGCTTTTTTTTTTTTTTTAATTTTTATTATTATTATTTTTTAATTTAGTTTGTCAGAGAAAGTCCATGATTGATTGGAAATTAATAATCGTGACATCAAGTTGACTGTAATACACTCCTTTTCCAGAGATGTCATGTTTATTGCCCTGAGTGAGCTGCATCAAATTGAAAGTCCAAAAAAATTATGTGCAAAAGTTCCTGTGGGCGCAATTCGTCACCCGCCCTTTTCCAAGCCACTGACATGCAATTAAAATAGCATCATATAAATAGATGGGGAAAGTTTGAGAGTGCTTTAATTCCTCAGAGAAGAACAACTTGGACAATACAGTAAATTGCTTTTTATTACCCTTCTGGTTTGTACCATCATCTTTGTGTAGGAGACTATACCAAAAAAAACCACACAAATTCATGAAGTTTGGTGACAGAAACCATGTGACATGTGAAGAAAAAATAAATAGATTCTTCAGAAACTCCAATTTATGTTGTTCTATTAAATGCAATAAATAAACCCATTTCTTTTGATGCCAAAATGTAGATTCAGAATGTCAGGTTTGGTTTTTAGTTCACCTTTACTTTGCTTGAGTAACCATAACAGAGAAACTTAAACTAAGCTCCATGCAAAGTTCCAGACTTCCCAAAGAAGACTGAAACAAAAAAGATTTTTCAAAGTGTATAACATTTTGAAATTATAACATAATAATATGAAGATAAAGGCTAGTCTTCAAATTCTAAAATAATTACTTTCTAACTTCCTGCATTGCAAAGTAAAGAAAGAGTGCAAGAGATGCTGTGATCTGTCTCAGACTGGCAGTAACTTAGAAGAAAATTTGGACTTCTAAGAAAAACTTCGCTGAAAATTTCCAGGTTATTCTAAATTCACCCTGGGATTCTTTTAACTTTTAGAAAGTTGCCTGTAACTAATCTTGCTGGAAAAATTACCATTTTCTTGTCACTGCCACTTTCTTATAACTCCCAAATTTAAGTTCATCAAGTGCAGAAACTTGTCTCATACAATACAAATTTAGCATTTGCCACACAGGTTAACTTTTCTGTCATCTGCTTTAATCAGTCGGGGCATTAGACCTCTGTACACTCACAGAATCACAGAATCTACCAGGTTGGGAAAGACCTCTGAGTTCAGCTAGTCCAACCTTTGACCCAACACCACCCTGTCACCCACACCATGGCCCTAAGTGCCACATCCAGTCTCTTCTTAAACACCTCCAGGGACGGGGACTCCACCACCTCTTTAGGCAGCCCATTCCAATGTCTGATCACTCTCTCTGTAAAGAACTTCTCCCTAACGTCCAACCTAAACCTCCCCTTGTGCAGCTTAAGACCCTGGCCTCTTGTCCTACTGCTGTTTGCCCGGGAGAAGAGCCTGACACCCACCTGGCTCCCCCCTCCTGTCAGGGAGTTGTAGAGAGTGAGGAGGTCTCCCCTGAGCCTCCTCCTCTCCAGGCTAAACAACCCCAGCTCCCTCAGCATCTCCTCACACCACTTGTGCTCCAGACCCTTCACCAGCCTCTTTGCCCTTCTCTGGACCTGCTCCAGCCCCTCCATGTCCTTCCTGAACTGAGGGGCCCAGAACCGGACACAGCACTCGAGGGGTGGCCTCACCAGTGCCAAGTACAACAGTCACTTCCCTGGTCCTGCTGCCACACTATTCCTGGTACAGGCCAGGATTCATTGGCCTTCTTGGCCATCTGGGCACACTGCTGGCTCATGTTCACCCTCCTGTCAATCCAAACTCCCAGGTCCCTTCCTGCCTGGCTGCTCTCCAGCCACTCTGTCCCCAGCTGGGAGCTGCAGGGAGTTGTTGTGGCCAAAGTGCAGGACCGGGCACTTGGCCTTGTTAAACGTCTTACTATTGGATTCAGCCCAACTCTCCAGCCTGTCCAGGTCCCTCTGAAGAGCCTTCCTACGCTCCAGCATATCAACACTCCCCCCCAGCTTGGTATCATCTGCAAATTTGCTAACAGTGGACTCAGTCCCACTCATTCTGGGTCAGGCAGTTGCCTCTTTTTCAAAGATGATTTTTGCAAGATCATCTCAGAGGAAAAAAATTTTTCCATATACAGTGTTCAGCACAACACTTTCCCTTCTGATGGTGGTTGTTTTGCTTGTAACTACAACAGAAAAATTTTAATATCTTTTGTGGATAAAATTTGCAGCATGGGTATTGTGCATGCCTTTTTTTAAGTTAAAGCAGATTCTGCTGTTCTCTGCATCCAAGTTATATTATGCAGTTCCCAGGAAAGAGAAAGGCCATGTAAGGTTATTAAATCAGTCTTTATAATGCATGAATTGCAGCTTCTGATATAAACCTCCCAACTGTTCATGCTAAAGGCAAATGCTAAAAGTTAATGGCTGCTTTCAAAGACTTTATTTAAAACATATATATAAATTACAACTCCTAAAGTATGTTGGCAATGATATAGCAAATAATTGAGCTAAACCCATGCATTATTTATGAGATAAAGCCTTACATCACTGCAGCAAACTCAAAGAAAATACAGCATTTAATTGCCAAAAATTAGAGTATAGGTCTCACTGATTGCTAGGGTCTGTAAGGAGGGAAAAACAACTTTTTTAGCAAGAGCATCAGGCAGGCACAAGCGAGCAAAACCACACTGCATTTTTTCTCCTGTCAATCTGGCTGTAAACTTTCAGAGGAGAGACATTCCTGTAACTTAAAAAAACTTTCCCAGTCTTCAGCAGGGAGGCCTATTTTTAAATTTCCCAGAGCTCAAGGCAGACATTTCACCCACAGGAGATTGATGTTTAGGGCCAGATTTGGGGTAGAGAGGGAACAAAGCACCCACACTGTGGCACCTTCCAGTTACAAAGATAGAAAGAGGCCAGGGGAAGGGCATAAAACTCATAAAACTGAGTAAAATACTGTGGTTTAATTGAAAATCCGCTCCTTTAATAGTCCGTTTTTATTATCATTAAGCTGCTGCTTAAACATTACGTGCCAACTTCCCTGATAGCAGGAATGTTTCTGTTCAGCAAATGGTGTTTCCAAGGGAAAGGCACGACCTTCTTAATTTACTTCTTTCTTTAGATTTCTGGATAATTCCTATCAGAAAGCCTTTAAAAGCAAAATACTTGGCTAAACATATCATGTAGAGGTCATGAAAACCCTGTAGATATTTTTAATATTTATACATAATTTGTTTTGGTTTTTCCTGCATGGGCCAACATTGAAAAGGTGCTCAAGAGATGTGAGCTGAGTGGAAATTTATACATCTATTTTTTTCAATTTTTGTGGTCAAATCAAACCCCACAAAAACAATGTACATCACCCCATTAAAAAAAAATAAATCCAAAATCCATTTTGGACTGCTTCCATTTTACTGTTGAAAGAAAACAATATTACAAAGACTATCTTGTATTTACAATTATACTGGAGAAAAAGCAGAACCTGAAGAATACTATAAAAATATATGTTTGATTTATAAGCATTTGGAGACAACTGAAAATGGTCATTTTGGGAAATGCCCAACATAGTAGCTACAAGGAATAAATTAAAACATGGTTGTTATGGAATAAGCAGGAACAATAAAAGCACACAAACAAAATCAATATAGGCATGCTTAAAGAGTGGAACTCTACTTTTTTTTTCTTCCCTGAAGTAAAGTCTCTGGTTGCAAGACCACACTATTTTTAACATAGCCTACAAAAAAAGCAGGCTGAAGTCTTGATGGATTACAAGAGCAGCACTAGTGTGTCAAACCAAGTCCATTATCCCAATATCCTGCATTTGACAGTAGACAAAAGTGGATACTAAAAGACTTAAGGAAAGGGCAAAATACATATCAATATTTCTTTAAAATACTTCTCCACCAATTTGTGGTTAGGCATTTTTCATTGATATTAGAGGATTTTTTTGTTATGAATTTGTCTAGTCTCTTCTTAAATTCATGTGAAACTTTAGCACCGAAAACATCACAAGGCAAAGAGTTTCACAGATTTAATAGCCACTGTTAGTGATTATTTTTCATTCTGAACCTGGTGCTTTTTAGCTGCTTCAGATGAATTAGATTATCTGCATGAGAAGATAACAGGCAAGATCCAGTGGTTGCTCACTGCTTGAATTAATAGAGATCAAATCTTATATTAAAAAACAAAACCCTGATCCTCTACACTAAGCCTTATATTCCCCATGCTTTCAAAGGGGGCAAGGGGAAGAGAATATTAACACCTTCTCAAAAATATTTTAAAACTATGAGAGACAAGAAATAAAACTGTAGCTGAAAAACTTCTCAGGTCTGGCTGTCAGAACTTAAAGTCTATGAAGAATTACACATCAAAGTCATACTTATTTACATATGAAAATTCAATGGAAATCCATATGTTGTAAACACAAGAAATGTGCCTCACATTCATATTTACCAGCCGAGCCAGTACAACCATTGTTGTTAATAATAATTTCACTGTTTTTCACTAAGTCATCCTAATAAATCTCAAACATGGGTTTCTGTTTACTCATAACAGCATTTGAGCAACTATGCTTTCCTGACCAGGAGTAGAAGCCATGAAATTAATCACAAAGCCACGAGAGTCCCTTCCTCTCTAGGCATTAATGGAAGAAATCAGCTCTTTTGGTCCCTGTGATAAATCTGTATCTGCTGGCACAAATCTGTGAAAGCTAATTTCAAAGACCGATGATTCAGTATTTTTTAGAAGTACTTGAGCAGTCATCTGATCAAGGAACAAACAAAACTTCTCACGTGACTTGCTCAACCCATCACAGCTAATCAACAAACCTCAAAGCAGCAACTATCAATCATAAAATCTTGTCAATAATCACTTTGAGAGGCCCAAATGCATAATTAAACTGCACCTGAAAAAATTCTGTCTGAAAAGTACTATTCTGTATTCAGATATAGACTTGTCATGATTTGATGCAACTTATTGGTGTAGTTCTCTCACCATATGAGTGGGTGGTGGAGAGAGAAAGTGTGAATGTTTCATTGCACAAGGCATTACATTTGTGAGGAGTAAAATTTTTGTTGGTAAAATTCATCAAGAAAAATGTTCAAAATACTTGTTCTTTGAAATCAGAATTTTTAGAACAAGCAGACTATATTTTAGAAAGTTTTTAAATGTTTTCAATTGAGAATTCTTTATTAAAACATTGTCAGTAGGAGCCAAGGTCTTCTTCCAGAAGAATAGGACAGGACCTTTATTGCAACAAAATACATAACATACATGTTATACCACCATTGGTGATTCTACATAAACATACGTCACGATTGGATGCCGTGTAGCACACTCATGATGATTCAGCATCTGCAAAGTCATAGTGACTTGGCTCCTGCAGGATCATAATGACACTGCAAAAGTTCAGGAAGTCCAGCCTTGCAGTTCCAGCTTCCTTCTTCTCACTTCCTTCCCCAGCTGTCTCAGGGATATACAGCTATCTGTGTTATATCCATTTTACAGAGAACTCCGGGACCAGCCGGATTCCTCCATAGTTGGCCTAATTAAAGTTTGATTTCTACGATCAGGATCCCTGTCCCAAACCCTGCAATGCACATCCCTTGTTTTCAACACTTCATTTCTCAATAACCATGGAGGTTTGTTGGCAGTGTAGAATGTTTGGAGACATGATTGTTGGTATCCACAGAAAGCTGAGGTAAAACAAGTTGAGAAAAACAAGCAAACAAAACAAACCCCAAAATAACAAACAAATAAAAGGAGGAAAAACCTGCACTGGAATAACCAACCACTTCTGAGGGTGACTGGAATTTTCAGGTGGTATATCCATGTATGATAGAGTAAAATATATTCGTCACTAATGATTAATTCATACCACAAATTGAAGTCACAGATACAAGTGGTGAGGCACTTAAAGAGCTGCCAGTCCTTACAAATAGTGTCAAATGCAAGCAGCAAAACTAGAGAAAAATATTCTACCTCTTAAGACCCCACAGTTAGTCCCACAGAGCCTCATAGTGAGCTCTCTGGTTATCAGGATTGAATTTCAAACTCAGTTTATCCCAAAGCGTAAGATCTGATTTTATCTCACCTAACAAGAAGCATTATCAGTGATCATAATTTTATCAGCCCTTGAAAAATTGAGTCACTTGTCTCTGTGTGACCTCTTGCAGGATTGAATGCTGCAGGCTAAAACATGCTTTCAAGAGATGATGACTTTGATTTTTGGAACTTAATTTGAGCTAATGTCAATGTCTAAGATCAGCATGGCATGTTGATCGTAGCAAGCACCTTATCTTAAAATATATTTCTTTCTATCTCAGTTTATTAATTGAGAAACAGCACACACTGATGAAATAAAGAGGGCTCAGTAAACTGTTTTTATTCTACAGTCAAGCTGATTCAAAGTTTTGATTTGATAGTAAAGTTGCTCCTTTGAGGTCATAGAACTTGTGCTTGCTTGAACTTGCAGGCTTGGAGACTTCTCAGGGCACAGGCAATTTCTGCTGCCATATGGGAATACGTTTGCACTTTTATAAGGACATACTGAAATCATCTTCTAAGTATGAACAGATCTTTTCAAAGCCATTCATACTTTTGCTTTGTACCTTAACAGTTAAAGGCTATATTTTTACATCATCTCTGGACTTGGGCTAGTCAGGTTAAGAGATGCTTTAAAGACTGACAGATATGGTTTTGCACACCCTTTCTGAAAAAGCTATTTTTTATTTTGTTCAGAGCACTGTTCAGCCAGGGGACTGACTTCTGGAGCATTGGCATCTTCCAAGTTTCTTACCCTACAGATGAACTGAAATGTAAAGCTGTTCAAAGGCTGTGTATATATTTGTAATCAGTACCTCTTATGCTTCACCATTTTCACCTGAATACCTTCTGGGCAAATAAGCCAACCTTCTTGTACTCCAGCTCTGTTGTTATTTGACCACCTTTATTATCCTTACAAAAGACAGAATAAACTTACAGAAGCACAGGGTTATTTATCTCAAGTTTATTGAAGTCCTGGTAATTAGAGAGCTACTGCTGACTGACAATCATGCCTTCAACCTCATGGCTGTAGTTACTGCTCCAACTGATAGTTTCACCTCTCCAGTTTTGGTTCTTACCCAGGGAAATCTGTGCTTGTGTAGCTCTTAACACCAAGTAAAAAAAGAAGTTGTGCACAGGAGTGCAACTCTCCCACACGGCAGACACACAGGAGTTCTGCTTTTGAATAGCCAACTGTTGGTAAAAATCCTAAATAAAAGTTTTCTTCCTTGTCATGGAGCAAAACAAGAAATGGAGTCTATCTTTGGATTCAAAGATAAGCCAGAAATTTTTTCCCAAAGTGTTCTCACAGAGAGGCAACGTGGTAACTGTGCCTCACATTTCCTCCAGCTGTAAAAGAGCTTTGTTATTGTCACAAGAGCATGGTACATACAAAAAGAAATTAGTATCAAGAAAAAAATAATTAAAAGAAAATAAAATCAGTTAATGAGTAAGTACTAGTTAAGGTACTTCACCTATCAGAAGTTATAGTCTGTTTGCTGATAGATTAATAACAGGGGAAGGTTAATACACTGAAAAGCATAAAAAGTATGGCCATAGACATCAATGCTTAAAGGTGGTGGAGGAAAAGCACAGAGATTAAAGACTTTCACTCTGGGAAATTTATGTTGACAGACAACTGTTTCAGGCTTGTAAATCACTGACAGACAGAACAATTCCCATCATTTAAATAGCCCAGCTATGCATTTCATCTACTGTGGGGTTACTGAGAAGCAGTGGCCTAGATCTTTCATCTAGGAAGTCGCCTACTAAGAAGTCTAACAGCTAACTAGAACTCCAGCTTAGCAGCTCTCAGTTGTGACAAGACACAGAATATGATCATGACAAATAGTCCTGTGAATATTTTTATTAGAAATAGATGAGTCTGCTCACCACCTGGAAACACGTTTTTAGTCATTATATAAATAAATTTATAGGTAAGGAAGAATTGATGGATTCATACTATGGTGGGGAAAAATAGACTTAACTTCATCCTCTTTTGGGCTTAAATCAATCTGCTTTTCCTAACGAATTCTCTGTGCTTGCAGGATGTGACAGGATCACACCACCATCAGGGCAGGGTAGGCTTGATATGCTGGGAGCAGAGATGGCACCAGACCCTTGATTTTCAGTCTGGAAATAAGAGTTCCCAGCAATTTGTCTAAGGTTCCTTTGGAGGGACAGCAACAAATATGAGCCACAGTATCTCTCTGATATAGGGAAGGTCACTCATGTGTGTCATTCTCACCTTCTGCATATAAATCCATCTTCACAGCTGCTTTAATTCCAAGGAAGAATTAAAGGAAAAAAAACCACACAAACAACAAACAAAAAGCCAACATAAGCTTAAAGTCGACTTTAATAATTCTCAGATCTGAAAAACAGTCTGCAAGGTTTGCAGAACCTTAAACTCCATGAAATTTAAACCATTGCAGAAATTAATTAGCTTAATTTATGATTCACTGTGTAGTGAATCCTAATTAAACAGCAGTTTCCTGGAATCCCAGTGAAGAACAGAGCACAGCTGGTGATATTGGGTCACCAGCCCACATTTAAATATGTGCCTTCACAGCTTTTTTAGACATGCTGATTCTTAAGTCAAATTGAGAGTGAGGTAAAGTGGATATAGATAGGGAAAAAAAATATTTTTTTATCACGTTCATTGCCTGTAAGACTTTTGACAGACACCAAAATTGTATCTAAAGAATTGAAACATTTTTAAAGGAAGAAGGAAAATTCACTATCCCCAGGCCTTTGTTTTCGCCTCTTTGACTTTGGAGGGCTGATCACAAGGCAAATAGGTTAAATAACTGCATCTTCTTAAATTAAAATTCCTCTTTAGTAATTCCAATAGATGCTTCTTAACAAAAGGATTATTTTGAACTAAAGAGGCAACTGTGTAATTGTAAACCAGTATTATTTATTTTAATGGAAGAACCAATGAAACATTCTGAAAGATTCTGAAGTGGAATTTTACACAAAGTTAGCCCATCTGGATTGATCTTTGTTTTGAAAAACTGTTTTTGTGTTTCAGAGAAAGAATTTGATTTAGACTAGTGAACTAAATTGGTGTCATCAGTTCAATTCTAAAATTATAGGCAGATAATTCTATTCATAATACTATAGAAAACCTGAAGCAGACATTATTTTGCCCTACCAGATTTCTTCATCAGGTTTATATTTTTTTCAGAGAACAAAGCAAATCTAGAGTTACTAAATTTTAATCACACAACATCACTAATATCATGTACTGGATACTTTGCTTAGAGAACTCTACCAGGGGCAGATAACTCTGCTATGTCTTCAGACACAGACACACCATATTTTTGACAGATATTCAGACAATTTTTCAGTCCAGACCTACAAAGGCTTGGTACTATCCAGTTTGACTGGTTTCTTTTCATGAGAACTACCAACAAATCAAAATTCCCTTGAAAATAAGAGTACCATTCCTGAAAACCCTACTCCATACCACATTTTAAAAACTACATATCCCTCAGTACTTGAATAATTGTTATCAGAAGAATTCTTGAAGTTTTAAAAACATCAGTTACATCAAATAACTTTCCCTGGTAAGTATTTCTGATTTTTCTTGGTACCACCTCAAACAGGCTGAGAGGAAAACTTTACATACTTTGTATATTTATTTTGCAAATAATGTTTTCACTCATTATTTACAAGCTGCAGGAGGACATTTGACATTGGCCTTTCTGTTTATCTAGAAACGTTTTCACATCTATTTGAACACAGTTAAAATATTTTGGAGCTTTGTAATGTGTAAAGGAGATACATTACTGATAAGATAACCCAGGAGCACTACAATTCATATTTGTTTTACCAATACAGCACCAGTTTAAATGGAAAATTATTCTCTTGTCTCCTTTCTTCATTTTTATGGAGTTGGAGAATTGAAAAGGTTCCAAAGCAATGGTATTTATGACTGCAAAAGAAAACATGGGTTGCTGTAAGAGAACCTACTGTTTCAGTTTTGACACTGGACTTGAAAAAGAATGGTTTTAGTTGAAATACGTCTATTTTATATTCTGCTTGTTGAATGAATGCCTCATCATTTCCTTTGCTAGAGCTGTTAAAAGTAAATTCTTTCTCAGAGAAGATTTAAAATAAAAGATCATGCTCAGCTGCATTGGAAATAAAAGATATCACATATAAGACTGGGGGAAAAAAAAAAGGGGGAAGATTCATATGTAGCATTTCAAATTTCAAAGAAACTCCTGGAAAACTTCTGAGGAGCAGCAACAGTGCAGCTTTCACAGAATAAGCTATAGAACGACCACTATACAAAACTTACAGCTACTCTGTTGCCCATGGTTTTATCTTGGACCTCAGAAATAGGATTTCTACTGAGGCTGAGTTTTGTTACCCTTATATCTTGAGATATATAAGAGAAAAAACAGCTGCTTTTCCCAAGCTCTCTTTGCCTTTTGGAGTGTATGGAGCCAACAGAGGTTATTCTTCTTGAAATATTTACAGCTTTGACAAATGTCTTATCCAGAATGGTTTAAGCATCAGCTCAACAGCATTTATTTGCTCACAGAAATTGGACAAAGAATGTAAAATTTTTTAATATATAAATTGGTGTGTATAAAGTAGCAATTGAACAAAGCGCCAGAAGAAAGTTTAAAAAGTGATGAATATAGAGAAAAATAAAACTAAAATCCAACCAAACGAGCTGTTAAAGCTAAAAGTCAGTATAAAATACACTTATGCGTGGTTCCCCCACTCCATAATTCTTCATGAACTGAACAGAGAATTATTTCAATTGTTTTTTAGCAATTTTCTCATGGCAGGGGTGTGGGTGAGCTCACAGATTTGAGACCATCTGCAGAGCTTCTATTTAGGTCATCATGGCTGGGCTTCGTGAACAAAGGTTTGGGAAAGGCTCTATCCACATTTGTTACAAGCACGCTGGTGGCTAATAAGGCCAATATGAGACAGACATTTAGGTCATAGAGATAGCGTAAGCAACTTCGTGGAGAACAAGCCTTGGATCATTATTATGGACAAAAGGGTTGTTATAGAACAAGCTCTGTTTGGATCATTATTATAGACAAAAGGCAGGTTTTATCTCAAAAAATGTCAGTCTAGAACCTCAGAATTCAGAGTTATGTAGGTCAAATGAAAAACTCAAACACTAAGGACATATTTTGCACTTAAGATACGGATGTAGAATTTTTGCTGGCTCCAAGGGTCCCTGTTTATGCGCAGGCATAGGACACAGTCCTGAGAAATTCCACTCTGACTGAAAGGTTCTGAACCTTCTCCAAGAAGGAAATATTGAGCAGCAAACATCTTTCATCTTGCAATGCCCATGTATTTTAAAGGGAATTTATGCAGTTCTCATAAGGTTAGCAAGGAATACATTTATACCCAGCAGCGAATCTGAATTAATACCTATAAACACACACACAATCTAATCCTTTATCATCTCTCATTTTTTTTTATTAGTACTTCAAAATATTCTTTGCAAGCAGCATTCCTTAATAGTAGCCCAAGAACATTTTGAATTAAATTACTTTTACTGGCTCTACAGCAAAAAACAAATGCATTTGTGTAAAACTACATTTGCAGCTGTTCCGAGGTGAATTAAAAAACAGTTCATAATGCAAGAGGTACTTTAATCTTAACACTCAGTTTAAGCATTACTTTGCTTTCATACTGCATATTTCACACCTCTGGGCATGGCACACACTTCACTGTAAGAAAAAAGAATAATAATCCATAGAAAAAGAGCTACAGGAACTTACATGTGACTGGTACTTTAGAACACAATTACCTGCAAGAGAGAAATTATCACTCAAAAAACTCATGCTTAGTGGATCTGTCCCAGGAGGACCAGTGATGGATGGGGATAGTTGCACTATTTCCCTTTATTATATTAACAAACACCAGCTGAGCTTCCCCTTGTACTTAATTGATAGAGTAAACACTGCAGTGTCAGCAGTCAAAGAGAGCAAACCAAGTAGTTTTAATGAAAAAAATACCAACTCTTAGATTCCTGGAAAAGTTAATACTCTTCTATGTGGAAGTATTATTGCAGGCTCATAGTTTGCTGGCCCAGCAATCCATTTCAAACTCACAAAGTATCTTGAAGAATAGAGAATCCACTTATTCCTTGTGCCCTGGGGCACAGGAAGGGCTGCACAGGTAGAGGGTGTTGCTTTACTCATCTCAGTCTTGGTCAGGATTACTATGTCAACAAAATTATTGAATACATCTATATAATATATTAGTGAAGTAATGGAGGATGCAGAAATTGAAAGGCACGTGTAAAATAATCCCAGAGTTCGTTACAGATCAAAGCAGCTTTACCTAGATTGTTTTATAATCATATGGCTATGCCATATACTGATTCAACAGGAAAGATTCTTAAGCCTTTAATTCCTCAATAGCAACTAGCATTCTAGGTTTTCCATCCTAGGTTTTACATCTCCTAGGTGGGTTTGAATTTTTTATTTCTAAAGGAGCAAGATGTTTCTGGTTTCATACATAACATTTGGCTTCACAGTACCTGCTGCAACTCTCCCTCATTTCTCCAAGAGAGGGTTTCCCCAGTTCACAACTACAAATGAGCATAGAGAGGAAGGGACAGGAGTAGAAAGATAGGCCTTCCCTACTATTATTCCCTTATTATGGATAAACATGACATATGTTCAAAGTAAAAGTTCATAAAATATGACTGAACAGTTAATTTTACAAATCATGTATCAGAGATAGCTGGTGAATGGCTCTTATCATGTTACGCACAAACTTGGATTAGTTTACTGTTCACTATGGAGATGGAAAAGCCAGTCAGCCTCTGGGTTTGCTTATCTAAATAGAAATACCTGGAGATGGAGGGGAAAGAGCAAGTAAGCATCATAAAGATAAATATTTTTGGCAAAGACCAGACAGAGAGCAACTAGATTTTCTCTGACATGCTGAGTTTAATTACTTCCTCTACATAACTGACTTTCATTCTCCTATATGACCAAAAGACACTTTCTTGTTTATAAATTAGAATTTTTCCTCATATCTACAAGACTAGACTGCACTTTAAAGATTGCCATTGGAGATCATGACAGATGGAGCCACTGGCATTTAAAATTCAATTAAAGGTTAAACTATCATGTAAACAATGGTGAAACCTAAGGTAGTTTCAGGAAATAGCAATGAAACCCTTTCCATAGCTGGGGTTAAAATGAAGCAAGTGATTAAGAGCTGGAAAGGATATTCTGCAAAGGCTTCCAAAACGTAATGTATTATTCTGACGCATATTAGACAGAAGACCCTGAGCCACTGACTGGAGCCAAGGTTCAACTATGAGACTACGGACCAACAGCTCCAATCTTTTGTGCTTGCCAAAGGTAATTACTGGCAGGTAATTCATTAGCCCTACCATACCCCGAAGGGCTAATGAATTACCAGAGTTAAAGAGCCTGTTACTTATTCTATATGTCTTTGATCCACAGAATTTATTTCAAAACAACCACACCTGAGTTGTTCATCAGCAACACAAACATTTGATTCCATTCACTGTGGTAAGAGATGAACACTGCATACACAATATGAACTTAAACTGTTCAGATTAAGAGAATTTGGGGATGTGAGGAACAAGATGTACAGCTGGTGATATTTCTACTGCTAAAAGCTCCAGTTGAAATACTTCTGAAGCTCTGCATGGAAACAACAATACTGAAAATTCACAACTACCTCTCACAACACCACATAATCTTTGAATCTGACAGTTTGTAAAGTGCATTGCTGGCAGGTACTAGAGGATATGATAGATATCAGTTCCCTCCTTTCTTAAAGCTCAGTGACCTGCATCCTCCTTCTTTATGATACAATAGCAAAAGAGAGCCACTGTGTCTTAATGTTTGCAGACCACATGGAAAAGTGATCCTTGGTAAGCCTAAACCATTGATGCAAATCTGCCCCAGAAATACAGGAAGCTCAGAAACCCTGTATGCTGAATACCAGGAATTCCAAACCTGTAAGAGGTGGTGAACATCAGAGAGAGAGATGGAGAGACTGAATCCAAAAAATCGGGTATAACGAACTGCCCAGAGACTTTGATCTTTTGAGCAGCAAAGGTATTTATTAGCTGGGAGCAAGCCAGCTATTGCTGGAAAAACTTGCTTGAAGGCTTCCCAGAGAATCAACGCTTTTATACAATTTTCAGATGTAATTAAATGCATATTCAAATGATTACAACGTATATCTATACATATTAATAATAGGCGGAGTATGGATGGAGCTCAGGCGGGGCTTGGGGCGGTGCTTCCCTTGGCCCTCAATCCTGGAGGGTAGTTCCACTCTTCCTCCATGGGTCTGGGGGCTTAAACTCATCTTCCTCAGCCTGACCCTTCTTCTCTTCCATTGTTCTTGACCCGCTCACTGAAGCTTGGAAAAAACCCTGGCTCCTGGCCTATTTCTTCTATTCAAATGTCTACCTAATCCTACTGTATCTTTATTTATTACTTCTAGGCCTATAACATGTTCTTTTACCAATCTCTTAAGCTTTGGTCCAGTGAGTAGAACAGAATGAGCACAGATCGTTTTGGGTGTTGGTAGTTTGTTAGCAGGCCCAAATTTCTTAGTAAACTCTTTTGGGCCTGGCCTCCTGTTTCAAGATTGTACTTTTTAATTTTTCCACTAACATGGGACCTGGGCACCAAAATAAGAAGCATTTTGTGAGATGAAGCTGTGTGATCAACATTCCAAACAACAGACAGGATTATCACAAGGACTGAAACAGAATTCTTTAAGGTCATGATGTCACCACAAACTTCAGCAAAACAGCAGTAACTTGTCAAATGGAAAAAAATCCAGCATTTCACAGCTCTTCCTGTAGTGTTTGATCTGCTGCAGTGATGACAAACAAATGAGATCTTGTCAACTATCTCATGGTTATCTCAGAGATAGAAAAAGAAGTTGCCTGTTGCACAATACACTGGGGAACCCCACCTGCAGCAGTGCCTGAAGTTCCAGCCACCCAACCTCTCATGCTCACAGAAGAAACCAGAAAGGTGCAAAGAAACAGTGGAAAGCAGATTTAATCTCTCATTTACTCCCACAACACGAAGGTTCAGGGGGCAGTTTGTATCTGCTGTGATGATAAAGGCACTAAAGCAAATATCACTGGACAAGTAAATAGAAAGGAAAAGAAGAAATAAATGTTTAATTTAATAGAGAAGCTTGAGACATTTCTGACAATAGAATAAGCTACCAGAATTGCACTAGCACTTGAAGAAAACTTCTAGCTCCTAGAGAAATTCTATTTTGGTAAAACTTTCTAATTGAAGCAGTAGGGGCAAAAATCTAAATTACTTTTAACATGAAAATTAATCCAATGGCAAAGGTCATTGTGTTGATGAGGAGAGAAAGGCATAGTGATAAGTAACCAAAGAAGTTTTGTGAATTTTATAAGCTGTAGCACATTATTGCAAAAAAATCCCCCAAACCAAGCAACCATATATTAAGAAGTGCCAGTGCCGTGCCATGCCATGCTCTGACAGAAACAGGTTGTCAGAGTGCAGTAGGAGCAGAGGAACGTTGTTTTCTCTTGTTTAGAACAGAACTCAACTCAAGAGTTCTGCTCTGCTGTGATACTGCACAACAAAATGCAGATAAAGGAAATATTAGGTGCATAAAACCAGATGTGCTGCAGCATTCAGGTCTCCAAGAAACAGAATATTTTTCAGATGACTGTTCATAGAAAATTACTGAAAATCTAGGGTTTATCTATGAGCAGAATGATGATGGTTTCAATTAAAGCAATCAGTTTCCATGGTTTAGGACCTTTTTAAATGGGAGAATAAATTTCACTCCATCCCTCCATGAGTGTCTCCAATAGTGACTCATAGAGGAACTGTCCTCCACGTAACTCCGTGTATTAAATACAGGGGTTTTCCTTTTTCCCCTGGGGTGGTTTTCCTTTGTTCTTTAGGTTCTTAGACACTGTCCTGCTCAACACTAACACAGAGTCTTTCCAGCAGACAAGGAAGGAAAGGTTAGTCACCACTGCACTGTGCTGCATCTACTCATTCTCTTGATGCTCTTATTTAAACGCTAAAGAAGTTTAAGAGATCTTCTCTTTGACATTCCAAGGCTCACCACCACCCTGTCATATGGCCTGACATCACTGTGCATGAGCTATTACTCCAAAGTCATTTTCCATTTTCTCCCACTCTAGTTCAATCCCGTTAATTCGTATTCATGAATTTATTTTGAAGTTAAATGTGTATTGCATTCCACTTGTAGACACACAATTTCATTTGCTTTCTTTAAGACCCCTTAAACAGCACACCTAAATCAGTTTTGAATTTTACCTGCTGTTCAGCAGTGACCTCAATTTTTGATTTGGTGGCATCAGCAAATTCAATTAGTTTATTTCCCACATCTAGGTTGTTGATATTCGCTGGAAACAGGAAAGGTCAGAGCACTGACCTGCATGAAACTCTCAGTGCCAGCCAAATATGACTTCTCCATTTTCTCTTGTATAATTGGGTTTTAGCCATTTTTATCAACTATCTCCAATGTCTGAACTTTGCATTGAAAAGCAACTTGACAACTAAAGCTGCCTCTTTTTTTTTGAGCTGGCACCAGGTACAAAGCTTAAGAGCAGCCTCATGATTTCAACTTCTATTGAGTGCATTACCTTTTATCTAAAAACATGACTAAAGAAACACTAAGTTGTAAATTTATTTGGGCTTCAATCATAATAAAACATTTGCTAAAGCATTAATTCCTAAATAATTTTTAATTTGGTTAATTCAGAGACAAGTCTTTCTCATTCTGAAATTCCAGAGTAAAACAGAGGCATTACACAAACTACAGAGAAGATGGCTGGAGGTCCCAACATGCCATTAAGGAAGGTCTAGCTGAAGATGGATTTGAAAAAAAACATCCTAGCCACTAAGTTGTCCAGCTTAAATTTTTCCTTTCTGAAAAATTTAGTAGGCATCATCTCTTACAAGTTTGTAGAGCAAACAAAATAAACTTGGCTACAAGATATTCATTGATTAACTGCCAGTTGATAGGTTATATACTCCAACATTGCTAGCTCACTCTTCATCCATTATTAAGAAAAAGCATTGCAAGTTGGTGTTTTTTCTACTCTTTGTTTATCAACACAAAAAAAAGAAGAAGAAGAAAAAAGATTAATAGATTTTTTTTTTAAAAAAAAAAAAAGACCATTCAGCCTTGGACAGTTTCTAGTAAATTGATCTTGCCAACAGAGTACCTGTAATAGTGTTTCCCAGAGCTACATTTACCTAACTTTTAAGCAAGCTCAATAGGTGGAGAGAAACTAGAAATAGAATTTCTGAGGTTATTTAATTAAATTTTATTAAAAAATAGGGGAATAGATGCCAGTAAGCAATACTTTGTACCAATATAGTCATGGAAAAGACATTTTTGAAGCTTTTATACAAGTCACATCCAGGGCATCCTAATTCCAGTCGAAAAGTGAAACCAAAAAAAATAGACTGACAAACAAACATTTAAAAAAAAAAAAAAAGGAAAAAAAGAAAAAAAGAATAAAACCCACCTAATATTTAGCTGCCATGAATCGCATTTTCATCACTTTCTGTGTGTCTCTAAATGACCATGTCAGTTGAAGAAAAGGAGAGAGGAATAAATCAGAAACTCACTAAGTTTGACTACAAAGAGATTGATTTTGATTTAAACAGCCTGCAGGCTGCATGACTTTCTAAAACTGGGATTGTGTGGTGGGGGAAAAAGTTTTCCCCCTGAAGTTATAAAATGGTAAACCCCCAGGTGGTGATTTCCCTTGGGGTTGAGCCAATGGGCGTTTCTGCAAAATATAAACATATCACCCAGACCGGAAAAGAAGGATAGTTGTGGTAGTTGTTGTTGGAGAGTGGCCATGTTGTGAAAGCCATGAGCTGAGGGGCCCGGAGCCCACTGGGGGCTTGCCCCCCCCCCCCCCCCCCCAGTCCCTGGCTAGGGGGCTACAGGGACTTGGAACAGTGTTAGACTGGACTAAGTATCTGTAGCTGAGAAATTGGGAGGTTTTTTTTTCCTCCACCACGAGCAGCAGAAGCAGCAGTGTACGGAAGGCAGAGAGCCAAGAGATAAGAGAGAAGCAGCAGAGACAGCATGCAGCCAAGGAAGACACAGAGATCTCTAATGGAGAGAGAGAGAGCAGAACAAACCTCTACAGAGACAGAGTTTGTGTAAGAACTGAAACCAAAACCCCCAAACTCCTTTTGAGATCCCTCCTAAAGTGGAGGGGGTGGACTCCTACTGGATGGAAGTCCTAAAATGCAGCATGCACTGCAGAGAGAGAGCTGAGAAGCTCAGGCATCCTGGAGCTGGACTGGGACAGTTGAAGGAATGCAGAGGAGGGCTTCGCCCCCCCCCGCTGCTTTGAGACAGAGTATGGGAGCTCTGCAAAGGGGGCTTGAATCCCCTGAAGATAAGGACTGTCATGAAGGCTTCTGCACTTCATTGATATGACGTGGTGAAGTGACCTTTGTCCTGGTAAATGCAGCCCACGGAAGAGAAAGACCCTCGCCTGGAGTTGAAGGGCCGAGAGGGGCTTGGAGGCCTCCCTTGTGTGTACTGGCAGAGATCCAGCTACAGCTGCTGCATGGGAGAGAGAGAGAGAGAGATAGCCTGCTCTGAGAGTGGAAAGGATCTCTTTCTTCCTCCCTCCTGGACTTTTATTTGGAGAGAGAAGAGATTTGATCCATTGTAAATACTGCTTTATCATAGTAGAGATAGTTGAGATTGTGTGTGTAATGTATTATAATATTCATTTGTACAGGGTACAGTCATTGTAATATAATCCTTTCCCCCCATTTTGAGTCTTGTGTGGTGTCTGGAAAACCCATCTCACACTGGGCTGAGATGTGGGAGGGGGGCTTGGACTCAGGAATTGATTTTGGGGCTCTCAAACCATTACAGATTGCCATGAGTCGGGTATTTATTTCCCACCGAAAAAGAAAAGTAAATATGGATATGAGTACTTTGGACCTTAAGTTTTCTAACTCCTGCATTTCTAGTGATCATCTATCTCAAGATAGATCAACTGAATATTCCAAGGGCATTTTCTGAAACACGTTGTTAAGTAGAATGTGTTTTAATACTAAAAGAATTAAGAAATTCTTCTAATTCCTTCAAAGCCTAATACAATGAACTTGCTGATTTGTGAACTGTAGACAGGCATTTTGCTGAGTTCAGCTAAACAAAGGAGCAAATTAGGGCATCTGCATGCTAAGAGCCTGGTCACTGCTCCAAGAATTTAATTTGTTCCAAGCTGATCACTCCTCAGTAAAAGCAGCTACTTTACAAAATCTTTGTGGCAGTACGTGTTGTCAGCACTGTTGTTAAAGCTGTGGTCTGCAGATTATTCCCCCTGTTTTCACATGGTTTTCCATATGTTTTCCTTTGCAGCTAGCTCATTTGGCAGCGTGCTGCTTGTTGGCAACGTGCAATAACGTGAGAAAAGTGGTGGATTGGTACAAATAATAAAAATACTTCCAAGCAGAATGTATGGAGGAGGGAAGAGTAACTGGGCAAAGACAGCATAACATAGGGATATAGGGAGCTGTCAAACTGCCAGTGGAAAATGCTCACCCTGTTAACCAGGACTGAAACACCTCCGCACTAAGCAGCTCCACAGCCAAAAACAAGTAGCTGCTTGGCTCAGAAATTAAAACAGGCCCTGCAGGGTTAGGCAGGGCTCCTCCTTAGGCAGGGCTCCTCTTTATACAATGCAAGATGACTTTTAAGTGCAATGGCAGCAAGATACAGTCATGGCCACCAGACTGAATGTGCATCCCTAGCAAACTGCAGACAGCCTCTCACAGGAGACTTCTTGATGATCTTATATTTACATCTTTTTCTAGTCATCTACATTCCTAAACCTTACTGTGAAATGTTTTCAGCTCCGTTATTCATTTACAGATGAAAAAATTGCAGCATTGTGTTCTTCTAACTTCAGAGCAGTGGCCTGTGCTACAGTTTTGCCCTTCCTATGAAAAGGATGCATTCAGAGCAGATCTCTTGTATTCCACTCTCGAAAGGGAAATGAATCCCTTTTGATGGATTTGCATATAAGAATTCCTGCTTAACTATGGTTGTTAGAATAAAATTAAAAAAAAAATAATTACAAAACAAAACAAACAAACAAAAAAACCCAGACAAAACAAATCAACAAACCCCAAAAAAATCCTTTTCAAACTTTTAAAAGGCTCAATATCTGTTCTAGCTAAGAATGAGAAAGAACTCCACATAAGGGGGTTGATCTTCAAGTCATTGGGAATTTTCTTAGTGACATGAATGGGAGAAAGATCAGACCCAGGGAGCATAGCAGGGCAGCCAGTTGGCCATGAGGTATTGATTGAGAGCCCTGTGCCCTTTTTTGAAATGGTATGTTTGACCCGCAGGCTAAATAGGCTGGCACAGATGATCTGTACTGAACAGAACACTACCAACTCAGGTATTCACTGAAAGACTAACAAAATTTAGTATTTTTCTTCCTCCTCATGTACAGACCATGTAGGAATCTCAGTTTCAGTATGGAAAAGGTTTTAGCCCTAAAGGCTTGAAAATCAGAAGGCATGGCAGTAACAAACCTAAGGCTTACCCCTTTTTGCAGACCAGTGTTGTGATTTTCGATTATTTAAGAAAAACACCATTAAAAATTCAGTAAATCTTTTAACCTTTGATTTCACCTACTAAAAATAGGAAAGTTTTAAAGTACAACTATATGTAAGTGGATGATAGTTATGCAAGCCCCTCAACTCAGATTGAGAAAATCAGAAAAGTTATTTTGGTCGAGGAAGTTACACTATTCCTCACTTTGGAATATGAGTATTGTGCAAATGTTATAGCTGTGAATGCCTAGACAAACTACTCCAAATGTTACGTTAATTTTGACTTCATGAAGAACTATTTTGATTCCAAGTATATAAGGCATATCCATATGAAAACATAGTTTCTGGAAGATAAACACTCCCTCTATGCAACCCTGCAAAGATTTTGTGATATAAAGTCTAAAATAAAATTACAGCTGTTAACTGAGTGGGGATATAATTTCAGTTTACATCAACTGTTTCAGACTGTAGCAAAAGTCTAACTAGTTTCAAAGCAATAAACCCCACATCGCACTAACCAATAGAAAAAATGACACACAAAAATTAAAGTGAAAGAGTTAAAAATAGTATGAAAAAGCCTCATCATAGGGCAATAACAGCAAACTCAACTTTTCAAAATTCCCTAGTGGGGGATTGGAGACATCTTTATGAACAAATATTTTCATTCTAAAATGCCTTTAAAAATAAAATAGGTGGGGTTTTTTTCTTGGAAAAAACTAACCTGAGAAAAAACTGTTTCATAACAACTGAAACACTGCTGTGATAGATGGTGTAGGAATTATACATCTTGGTGTCATAGTCCTTTAGGAGAAATACAGCTGATCACTACAGAAAAAAGGTCTCTTTTTTACTTGTAAATTGGCTCAAGGGATGGGTCAAACTTGCCCAGAGGAGAGACAACAGAAGCAGAAAAGAGAATCAGACACAGTCATTAAATTGGACTCTAGAGCATCAATCTAGACTGGGACAATCCTATGAAAAACAGGAAGAAAGTTCTGTCTCCTTGTGCCCTCACATTGTAACATTTGCAGCACTTGAGAGCCACTACTAGGTAATTGAACCGAAAGCTTCCCTCCTATGAGGATAAAAATGGGGAAAAAAGTGGATTTGTTTGCAGACATCTACTGTTCCTATTCTGTGCAAGCCTTCCTGTCATTAAAAGCTCAGTAGTCTAGTTTATCTTCCAAAACTTATCATCCTCTTACTGTTTTGGGGATGTTCACTGTAAAAAACTGTGTGAATAGAAACATCAAAAAGTACTAAACCGCTTGGGGTCCCATCACGCAGTAAAAATGCAGTGATAAAGATGAAAGTGACTGTTGCAAGAAAAAGGAAAAACTCAGCTCATGTGATTTAAATCGAATCAGGATCCAAGTAGCTTATTGATTTATTAACAACATTTCATTAACTGGGAAGCAGAGAACTATATATTCAGAATCAATATAAAAAATATGACAGATAAACCACAAGATAAAGCATGGGCCTCTTTATGCTGCCTTTAGAAAGTCTGTGACTAAGAAGAGCATTGGATAATTCACTTTGTGAGGGACCTCAAGAGGTACCAAGAGCAATCAGAAAAGGGTCAGCTGTAAGATCAGATCACATTGCTCAGGGCTTGACCTAAAGAAGTCTAAACCCTCCAAGGCTGTAGACCGCACAGACACTCTGGGTAAGCGCTCCACGTCACTGTCCTTGAGGGGAGAATAGCTTTTTCTCATGTCTGAACCACTCATTTCAAATTCTGCCCATCTCTCACCCTCCTGCCATGTGCTGCTGTGAAGAGTCTGGCTCCATCTCCTTGAAAACCTCCCTATCAGTATGGGCAGGATGCTCTTGGGTCCTCCCTAGGTCATTTCTTCTCCAGGCTGAAAAAGCCCAGATGTCCATCCTGATTCGCCACCACAGACACAGTCCAGCCCTACCTGAGGATCCGTTTTCCTTATATTACTTTCACAATTCTTATGAGAAAAATAATTCTTTTAAGACTTGGACAGTGATACACTAAGTCAATGGTGCAAGAAACACTGTCAGGATGTTTTCCCTTACTGAAGACTGTGAGATACAGAAGCAGCCACAGCTACTCAGGTTATATAAACATATTACACAAGACAAACTGAAAAAGCCTCTCCCAGAAACAAAGAATACAGGCTTTCCAGTGGATTAGATGGAGAGCTAAAATGGAGCAACAACATTACAAAATAAAAGGCTTTCACTGCCAGCAAGAACCCTTATTAATGATACAGTTACATCCCACTGTCTAGTCAAAACTAAAGTTCTCTTAACAGAATATTAGGCCATAAGTTTCCACCAGCTCTGGTCTCTACTTGCCCTCTACACAGATGACACTCCCAATAGAACTCTGTATTTTAAAACCAAAATATATTTAGATACTCTTGACACTCACCTAAAGCCCACTGAGAAGCTGTAGGGCTTCTATCTGCACCCCTGGAGTGGGATACAGAGAGAGCAGGTAGCAGGTTGTTAGAGACAGGCAATCTTACTCCAGTCATTTTTGGAAAGTCTGATCAGACCTTGGGGATAACATAGTTGTGCAAGTTCTCTATGGTCAACAGAGGAGCATAGGAATAGCAGAAAAAAGAGTAACCTCTAAAATAAAAAGATGCTGCTTCCAGTGAGAGCTTGGTGCTGTTCAGAAGTGAAAGACTCTCAGGTCTTACCGAGCCCAGGTATCAATGGCAAGCAAACCACTCAGTCATGCACCCAAATTCCCTTTTATCCCACCCCGGCACACCGTGGTCTTATACAGAGGCAGTCATCTTCTATGTACCCTGCCTTGACAAGACTGTAAATTCCACCTTCTTAAAACGCAAGGATTATGCCATTAATTCTCAACAGCAGAAGACTCAGAAATCCCTCTGGCTCTGACCTGCCAAAACACAGGCCACATACCAAACACCTGTGGTTCAAAGACAAGCTCTATAAAGCATTCTTAGCATCCCAGAAAAATCCCAGGGTGGGTGGCACTACATTCTAAGTAGTCTCTCCTCTGAATGACCTGGACAGAAAATGCACGGCCAAGTGAATTTTTAAGTCTTTACAGGGATGCAGTTTCTCACCGGGGAAGTCTTTACAGACCAAAGCAAAGGTCCAGGAGTCAGAAATCCAGCCAAGCTGTTTTCAAGCTAACACTTGCAAGGCAAAAGCTAACAGGTGGCGAAATTTTGTGTCTTTGCTAGGTTTCAAATAATGTCAGCAATTATGTAAAACAAATCCCACCTCAAACAGAAAAGCAAGTGTTTGAGACAGAGCTGTTATCTGACTGAGTATTCCCTTTGCTAACTGATATACAGAGAGGATGTTCTGGTCTTGGTACTCTTCCAATCCCAGCAGCATGGATTGTCCTTCCATCACACAGCACTGCAGGGATAAAACCAAACAGTGTCAGCATGTCATGTCTTTCCCCAACACAGTTTCCAGCTCTACAAAACAAATGACTGCTATAAGATGACAAACATACAAGGCAAAGTATTAAAATGAACAGCTACTTTGTGTGTGCAGGAATATTAAAAAAAATTGGAAAAATAAAGAAAGGAGAACACTGAACAAAGTGTCCACCATACTCTGAATAGAGAGTGAAAAATAAATTTGCCCAAAACTCAACAGTCCCCTAAAAGCCTAAAAATGAGATGCCAGTGGAACCTGAACAATGAACACAGTACACTGACCACGTAAAAATCCTAGTTTTTAACATCAGTGTTCATTCTTAGCAGTCTTAGAAACATTATTAGTGTTGTCATACAAGCAAGACATATAAATGTACATTTCCCACCTGCACACAAGAAGATATAAAATCCAACACTGATTTGATATGATTTGAGTTTATTTTCTTTTATTTAGAGAAACTTGGTTTCTTCGTACTATTGTATTGCCCTTGGGCCCTCAAAATGGGAAGCTATCAATTACAGAGACACGTATTCATCAAACTTAAGATACAGAAAAACTTCCATGCACATACCTTGGAAAGCATCCACAGGAAGGAAAAAAACCAATCCTAGATTCTCGAAGTCATCAGACAAACTTCAAAAGTAAAGACAGCTGCCAATTTAGTCCTGAGAAAATGAGCATCATATTCAAATCTCTCTGCTCACTCTTGCCTCAGCAGCTGATTCTCATTGCTTCCAATGGCCTGCCTGCTCTGAAAGCTTTCCTGCAGCACCCTCTGCCAAAAATTGTGCCTGGAATGTCAGCAAGTAGGAAAAAAAAAAAAATAAAAATCACCACAACTTGTGTTCAGATTTTGCAGATCACAGTGCCTACCCAAAAGCACCACCCAAGTAAATGAAATCTTGGCTGCATTTACCTGGCTCTGTGTACTGGAAAAGAAGAAAGGGAGTTCTGGGAGGCATCAGGTCCAGCATCACTGGCCAGGCAAGAAAGTGGATTGCCCCACTCTGCTGTGCACTGGGGTGGCCTGACCTGCAATATTAGGGTGGTTTGGGAAGTCACAATATAAAAAAAGATATGAAGCCATTAGAGAGTATCCAAAGGAGGGCAATGAAGATGGGAAAGAGTCTTGAGGGGATGTAGAGAAGCAAGATTCAGGATGGGAACAGTTCCAGGCATGGAGAAAAGCATACAGCAATCGACAGGACTTTCATATGGACTTTACTGTTATTATGTGGTTTCATTGTATCCGTACTACACAGTGCACAACTGCACATGCCCAGGCTTCCTCCTCCCCCTTTTGCCTGTACCCTATTGTGATTTGCTCCCCTGCTTGTCTGTCTGATAGCCCACCCTTTGTTCTGCCCCTTCCCCTGGCGGGAGGTTTTAAGAATCAGACAGACACCTGAATAAACGAGTCTGCTTGCACCAGTCCTCGTGTCCTGTCCCCTCTCCCTATCGGACCTGCGACAAGGGGAAGCCATTGGAGGACACTGAGGGCACTTGGTGAGTTCAGATGGAGGAGACTGGAGGGGAGACCTCACTGTAGTTACAACTTCCTGGGGAGGGGCAGAGGAGGGGCAGGGACTGAGCTCTGCTCTGGGGACCAGGGACAGGACTCCAGGGAATGGCCTGAAGTTGTGTCAGGGGAGGTGTAGGTTGGATATTAGAAAAAGATTCTTCCCCCAGGGGGTAGTTGGGCACTGAACAGGCTCCCCAGGGCAGTGGGCACAGCACCAAGGCTGCCAGAGCTCAAGGAGTGTTTGGATGATGCCCTCAAGCACATGGTGTGACTCTTGGGGATGGGCCTGTGCAGGGCTGAGGGTTGGACTGGATGATCCTTGTGGGTCCCTTCAAACGCAGAATATTCTGTGATTCTGTGATCAGTGTATCTACCTGTTGCAAAATACTGACATTTTGTAACACACAGTTGTTGGGAGACCAGAAGGCAAAAAGAGACAATCTTTGGTGGGGGAAGTCTAAACCCAGGTATCCGTCACCGTGTAAAAGGCTGCATTTTACCAAAGTGTAGGAGCCAGGTTGGCAGCTGGGACCCTGCATGGCAGCTGTGCAAACAGAGCCAGCATCTCACTTCACAGGTCCCTGCCCTCCATCTAAATTGGAGTGGAGTGCAGGAGCCTACACTGGTATGAGTGTGTGATCTATGTCATAAAATAGAAACTGCTATCCCCTACACCTGCTTTTATTAGCAGTTAAATTTTAGGTTATATGTCACTGAGTGCTGAGACCTTGTTTTTGTGGCCAAGTCAAGCTCCCTCACGACATGAGGGAACCACTCCCTATTTTATTTAATAATGTTAGACTCTTCAGTATTCCAGAAAAGCAAAGATGGGTCTTTTTTTTGTTTTATCTCTGATGTCATCAAGTCAGAGTTCACATGGTTCCTACAAGAGAAAACACAACAACGGGGATGTGTGAGGTTGGGCACACCGACAGAAATGAGCAGATTCTCACACACAAGATTCACCAGACAGTGGAAATCACCTTCAGGAAACTGAAATAAGTTTTATCCTCACATGGAAACAGAGCAGCCCCAATGCTGAAATAGATTTTTAGAGCAGAAATTATAACCGAAGTGCTGCAACTCCAGCTACTTCAAAGGAACCACAGATTCACAGCAGCATATAGAGATCTTGATCCACCCCACCTCTCCTTTTTGCAACTTTTTAAAGAGGATAATTACTTCTGCAAAAATTGCACTGATCTCTCTCTCCCTTTCCTTACAAGACTGATTCCATGAAATCATTTAATGAGATGCAACTGTTAAGTGAAGCACAACTGACTAACTTAAACTTTAAGGACATCATCTACTATTAACAAAGTGTTTTAAAGCACGTTTTACTGGCATGGAATTCAGAACAGAGCTTTGCTAAGCTGTTCTGTGAGCATGTAATCATTTGTTGGATTGCTGCAGAAGAGTTATGTATAATCTCTCCTTTGGGGTAGGAGTAGTGGGGAAGAAGGGACTAAAGAACAGGAGTTGCACATGAAAAATATCTATAAAATATAATGTCAAAGGCAACAGATGCTTAAAAAATTAGATTCTTACAGAAATTTAAGCAGCAGGCAGACATTACACTTCTTTTTATCCTACTGAACAGGGATTTCTGAGAAAGCTACATCTGACTAATTCTAGAAGGTAAAAATTCATATAGAAAAGGGAAAGGTTTAGATTTTTTGTTCTTGAAACTCTATAGCATGAGCATATGTCTGCAAGTCATGACAAAATTCTGGCCCTATTTACTTTATAAGCTTTGCCACTGACTTTTGTGTGGAGGGAGGCAAGCCAGAAGGAAAGGGAAATGGTGGCTATTAAACTGCTTCATTCAAATGTAAGATGTATAATGTTCTGTTGTCAGTATATCTGGTTTTTACCTGTGGCAGGAAGCTTACAGCTTTTCTTGAAGCCTGCAGAAATAGCCAATGCTAAATGACACATGACTGGAGACAGCACAGCTCCAATGCAGTGTCTTTCAGTTCCAAGTCATATCCTCAGGTTACCTTGGTTGAATTTACCCCCAGAAGATAACAGGTTAAATTTTATCCATGTATAGATAGATAGATATGGATATAAATCATCTATTCTGATGTGCATACCTAGGACCTTGTTCTTTGGCTGCCTACACAAGTTTTAAAAACATGACACTTCATCAGAGCCACCCACTTGTTTGCTGCAGTAGAAAGCAAAGACCAAATCAAATCTGAAAGTTTTGGCTCCTTGCCATTACAAATACTAAGATCAGCATGCAAGAACAGCTAAGTAGATAAGACACCATGTGCCTCTCTCATGGCAACTTTAATATTCAGATATCAAAACAGCAGCAAAAATCACTGACAGGCAATCAGCAAAACCCAGAGCAGTGATGAAACCATTTTCCACTTTCATGCTATATCACTTAGAAATTAAGATCTGTTTCAAAGCTTTATAGGTGCTGGAAAAGTTGAAGACACAGCTGACGCCCTTCTAATGCTGCCTGTCACATTTCTGTAGCCTAGAAGATAAAGACAACTATTCCCTGATCCCAAATTTCCAAAGAACATTCAACATGAGAGTGGAAGCCTGGCAAAAAAAATCTCCAATTTTAGTACAGCAAGAGAATACAGTGACCTTGTGCAAGCTCTTCATTTCCATAATGGGGACTGCTGAAACACTGCAGTTATGCTGTCATAGGTTTACTTGTTCTAAAAATCCAAGCAGAAATTTTCCTTTCCCCTGTCTCACTAACAGAAGGAGGTTGAACAAGGAGGGGGAAAGATAATTGACTATACAAAAAAACTAGCTGGCAGACCTGCATTCTCGCTAATAGCCCATCTAAAAACTGCAGGGAGGGGGGAGGAGTTTTTCTGCTCCTCTCCTTATAAACAGAGAACACTTCGCTTTGTGCCTTAATGGGGGCAAGGTGTGTTGGAAAAGCTCTGAGGCCGTTTTGCTCTCAACCTGGTCACCTGCCTGTTCTCCAGCCTCGGTTTGTCTGTGATCTGCTCTGTCGGCAGCCAAATCTGCTCAGATTTCATCGTAGAGTTTGTGCTCACACGAACAAAGGGGGAGTCCTGTCTACAGCCAGCTGCAGAGACCGTGAGTTTAGTGGGAAAGAAACCACCTTTCTTTCCCCTTTCTTCCCCTTCCCCTCCTTGATGGGGGGGGGGAATCTCCATTTCGGTTCTCCTGCAATCCGGGGCCTGCACACGGCGACCGCCAGAGCCCAACAGCGCCCCCTGCTGGCCAACACCGAGCAGTGCAGGCTCTGCTCCTCCAGAGATCCAACAGCGCTCCTGCCAACCGTGATTAGAATCGCGCTGGAGGACAGAGAAGTATCAGACTGCTTCCTTTTTGAAGGGGACTTTTGGGTACAGGGTTATTGCTTAATTGTTTTTGTGTTCTGTTACTGTTTTTGCCAATATACATATATCCTTTAATAAAGGGTTGTTATCTCTTCCTTTTTCCATACTTCCTCGATTGGAGCCTCTTAATTTCGGATTTACAATTGCTGAGAGAGAAGAGTTTGGTCTACCTCATAACTCATCTTCCTTAGCAAAAACACTCCAATCTCTTTGAACTGAGACATATGCTTAAGTGGGCTGATTCACATGAAAACTGAAATGTAGACATATTTTCCAGCATAATACTACATCCGATGAAGGGCAGGCCCTCTCTCCAGAGATGCAGTATCCCATCATGTCTTACTGTAGGATACAAGTATCACCAAGGCAAAACCATGACAGAATAGTTCACAGCTGTAAAAGTTGTTCTGCCTCCAATACACAAATCTGACAGTCTTTTTAAAAAAACATATGAAGTTAATTTGCAAACAGAACATCACCACTTCTAATTCAAGAATATTGAGGCAAATGGGCAGTGGGGATTTTCAGAGTCTATATTTTAATTCTGGGTTGTGTTTCTTACAACCAAATTGTCCCAAACCCTTCTTCCCAGAAGCAATGGCCAGGACACAGATCCAGTCCTCTTCCTAAACCTTTGAACTGAAGGTGTTTAGAGACAGCACCTTCTTCAGCAGTGTCAGTCAGTCAGTCACAGTTGTTTCCAATAACCATGGCTACACACATCATAGCACAACAGCTTGCCTTTGGAAGGTACTACCAGCAAGGATAACTAGGGGTACAGAAAGAATTTAACATCCTGTGTGCTTGTGTTTCTCTGGCAGAGCCCAGTCATGTCTGCCACCTGAGAGGGGAGATTAAAAGTAGTTCTGATATCATCTGTCCTAACATGAGACCACATCAGTGAGGCTTAAGCAAAGCTGTCCTAGTGTGAAGCCAGCAAAAGCACAGCTCTCTCTGATAGCTACCGCCAGCAGAATGCTGCTGTGTCTATCATACACGTTGTCCTCATGCAAAGAAGTTTCCTAAGATGTACCCACAGCAACAAAATTTAGAAGTAGCAGAAATTGATGTTCCCGCTGGTCGCAGTGCTGGCCCAAGAAGAGGTTCTCCATTAAGAATCCTTTCAACCACTGTGACAATGAAATCCTCTTTCAGGTGAATTATGACTGGGTGATAAAAACACATAGTTTCTTAGTATGAGGAGGAAGAACTATTCCAAAACAAGCTAGGGAGGAAAATCAACCAGATAGTAAGAAAAACAGCACACATTTCTGCTGCAAAAGGGGAGACTGCCAGTAATCCTGCTAATATTAGTGCCTTCTTTGGTGCTGTTATTTAACATTTTTTTTATGTGGGAACACTTAAAAACCTCAGGCTTGAATGAGGTTGCCATTAAAATAAAAGTATGCTGCTCCCTCCTGTTATTAAACACTGCATAACTGTTGTTAAACACTTTAGAAAACATTGCTATGGAGACATTTCTTCCAAACAGTATTTTTAGGTAAATTCAGATTGAGGGAAAAAAAAACATTCTATCAAAAATGCTTGTAAATGTTAAATATTTTTTGACTGATTGCATTAAAGATGTGTACCAGGTGAACTGGCTTTGGTATTTCCTTTCTCTTCTGTACATGTCTTTTGTTATTAAAGAGTTTAACCCAAAACATATTCTATATCAGATATCCAAACCAGAATTTGTATATAAATGCAAAGGTCCGTCCTCCCAAGGATGAATACATTGGTCAGCCTTTAAGCTATGTGCCCAGGTATGTTTGAGCGAGTGATTGCTTTCATGGAAAGTGAAACAAGAGGCCAGGTCCAAAAGAGTTAACTAAGAAATTTGGGCCTGCTAACAAACTACCAACATCCAAAGCAATCTGTGCTCGTTCTGTTCTACTTACTGGACCAAAGCTTCAGAGAATAGTACAAGAACATGTAATAGGCCTAGAAGCAATAAATTAGAAATGCAGTAGGATTAGGTAGACATTTGAAAAGAAATAGGCCAGGAGCCAGGGTTTTTTCCAAGCTTCAGTGAGCGGGTCAAGAACAATGGAAGAGAAGGAAGGTCAGGCTGAGGAAGATGAGTTTAAGCCCCCAGACCCATGGAGGAAGAGTGGAACTACCCTCAGGATTGAGGGCCAAGGGAAGCACCGCCCCAAGCCCCACCTGAGCTCCATCCATACTCCGCCTATTATTAATATGCATAGATAGATGTTGTAATCACTTAAATATGCATTTAATCACATCTGACATTGTATAAAATGCTGATTTTGTGTGAAACCTTCGAGCAAGTTTGTCCAGTGTGAGCTGGCTTGCTCCCAACGTTGAATAAACAAATACCTTGCTGCTTAAAGTTAAAAAAGTCTCTGAGCAGTTTCTCGGACCGATTTTTCAGATTCAAAAGCAATACATGACATAACGGTTTCTTCCTTATTTTATTTTTAACACTGAATACACTTTTGCACACAGCATTTTTTCATCTTTGAAGAGTTAAGAGTCTTATCAACTTTTAATGGCACAAGATCCAGTAGAATTTCTAAGGAGTTAATGCTCTTCATTGATTTATTATTTAAATTAGAACATACCATTTTGATTTACTAGCACTGTTCTCCTGTAGCTTGACTAGTTAAGCAGAAGGCCAGGTTTCAAAGAGAACACAGTTAGCTTTGAAAGCATTTCCCATTTTGAAAGTTTTATCTACAAGCTCCATGCATAACTGAATCTTAGTCTAAAGCATCCATTATTCAGCCAGCATTCCTCTCCTCATCTCCACTATAGAGACTGTAATGAGGATTACATGAGATTAACATATTCCTGCTCTGCTCTTGATTAATATCATTTTAACTGAGTCTTGTTACCAATTAAAAAGGAAAAAATCTTTGAGGAGCAAGGCCCTCAAGGTTTGAAGTCTGTCAAGCTGTTGTGGCATCTACTGTTGTGCTGCATCCTTTCCACCCTGGTTTAACATTTCGTGACTTGCACTCTGCAGAGAAGAGATTGTTGCTGGACTGCATTAAGTTCAACAAGCAAGTACGGTTCTTTAAGTGTTAAAGGTACAGAGAGAGGTGCACGAGGTGAAAACAGAAGCACTGGTGGAAAGGTCAAATGACAGAGAACATTTGCAGGGACTACAGAGCAAGAAAGATATTACTTACTCTGTCAAGCAGACACTGCCTACAGAAGTTTATTTTGTTTCAACATCATTATAGTTGCTTGTTGCAATTGTGAATTGTCAGATAAAGTGATTTAAACAATAAAGCTTTATCTCCTATTTAACATCCATCCGTTAATTCCAGATTTCAACCTTTTAATCAAGGCTGAGTGCATAAATCTGCTTCTATTTTCTTCTAGTAGGAAGTGATTTATAGGATAATTGATATTGGAGATCTCTAGTCCAAACTCCTGCTGAGACCATGGTCAGCTGTAGGGTCAGACCAGGTGGCTCAGGGCTTTCCTTATTTTGATCTGAAGACTGCACAAGCGCTCTGGGCAACTGCTCCAACACCTCTTTGTCCTCCTGGGGAAAACGTTTCTCCTTATATCCTCTCTGAACTTCTTGTTTCAAGTCAAATCCATTGCCCCTCCTGTCTCCACCAGGCACCACTGTGAAGCCTGGCTCCATCTTTTCTGTAGTCTCCATATAGGTAGGAGACTATATGGAGATATATGGGCTGCCACTGTATGGACCCCAAAATCATCCCTCCCTATGCTTTACAAGTCCAACAGGAGAATTGCTCCAGACACTTTAGTGCCTGTCTGCTGACCTCATCCCAGTAGCTGAGTTATATTGAGTTATACTGCTGCACAAAGCTGTGAATAAAGTATTTCAAGTCAAGAGACACACTTGAGTTTAGACAGATTGGAAGCACAATAGGGATTTTACAGACAAAAAAAAATCCAATCAAATTACAAGGAAAATTTCAATCCCCTGCACTTGTTCTATGCAAGTGGCTTAACACGTTTAATGATCAGATCTCAGGGATGATATATATGGTGATGTATTTCTCATTGTCAGTCCTACAGCTACTTCATGTGAGGTGAACAGATAGTAGGAAGGAGGGAAGATGCAAAGGGAAGGGAGAAAGCAAGTGCTATCAGTCACATGCACTGTGGCTCAGGGATGAATCTGATGCTGATTCATGACTGGACTTGTGCAGTATTATTGATTTCAGTGACCCAAACCAGTGCTCTTGTGGGCTCTGAATGTTATGCTCCATATTTCTTCTATTCTCTGAAATAAAGCTCTCAGCCATTAATGTTTCTCAGAAAGACCTGTGACTCCTCAGCAAAACCAGAAATAATTCTGCAAAGTTGTTGTAGTCTCAGAACCACACGTAGCAGTGGGCAATAAACTTTTTTCTCCCCAGTAATTTTGTCAGAAAAATCCTGAAGATGGATGTCTTTAACAGAAGATTGTTCCACCTGCCATAAACATGTGGACATGGAGAGAGGCCCCAGAAGTAAAAAGAGCACACTATTTTTACTTGGACCAGTCAAACATTAGTCTGATATTAAAACCTTGAGCAATGCTGAATTTTTGCAAATAAATAAAAGCCATTTGATAAAGTTTCTTTGGGTGTGATCAGATATAACCAGAATTGAAATTCATTCTAAATCCTAAAAAAATGGGTAGTTGGTTCCATACAAGTGTTTTGCCTAACCATACAAGCTCAGACTTTGATATGAAGAGTGCTGGAAAAGATGAAACAGAAGGGAGATAAGTGCAAGGATTCTTAGCCTCCAATCACTTATCAGATGCCCTCTTGGAAGAAAAGTAAACTTCTTCTCAAATGTGACCATTCCATACTCACAACAACTACCTAAAATATGCCCTAAATACTATATGAACCTAACAGCCTGTGCAAGTTTCGAGCTGGCTTCCTGCCAAGTCCCTGAAACCCGACAACAAGGACCTGCTTCCCAGAGAGGGAATAAAAAAAAACTACCTAAGCAGCCAAAGCTATAGCAAAAAATATATTTTTTTTTTCATATGAGACAGATATATACAATGAGAATACTATACCCCACAACAGAAATCCTAAATAGCTCCCCAAAAGGGGAGAGGGGAAGGGAGAAGGGAAAAGGACCAAAAGGGACTAAGACCAAACAAGTCTACACAATCTAAAACTCAGCAACCAGCCAACTGAAGATAAATTAGCAAAATCTCACCACTTCCCTTTGAACAAGCGGGATGGCTAGACACGGCCCAGCACTCTCCCCTCACGCGTGGCATATAACAGCAGTCGCTGTAGGCCTCAGCTCCAGATAAGCCAGACAGGGACCCACCGTTCTCGAACCTCGCCAGAAAGGAAGAGAGCAAGGTCCCTCCTGCTGGCTTTATCTATACCTCCAGTTACGTAAAGGAATAGCATGGAATACTTCCGTGATCACCATCCTAGTTCCTTCCTGGTTACAAGCTGGTCTCCAGGAAGGCCTAGAGTGAAACCATCACACAGCCTCACACAAGCAATCTAGACATCAAATGTAAACTTTAACAAGCAGTGAGTTAAAATTTCATCACTGGAGCAGCTGAAATATCACATCATGATTTCATTTCCTCCCTAGCACAACAGGAATGGTTACTGGGGAACATTAAGGAAGGAATAAGCAGAGAAAAACTGAAGAGAAAAAAAAAATTGAAACAGCTCTTTTAAAAGCAAAATAGTAGGGGGAAAAATTGCTATAGGCAGTAATTACAGATCAAAATGGGATGTTCTTTTTTACTTCTCATAGAACAAGTCTGAATGTAACAGTTTCCATTCCTGAGTAGAGCTTCCATTCTGAAGGATTAATGCAAAAGGGAAGATTGTCATCACTTGTTCTAAAAGGCAAATTTTAATAGGTTAAACATGTAGGACAAAATGTAAATATATATATATATATACATGCACAAAAACCACTATGACAAATTTGCTGAAGGGATACTCAAAATTTCCCAGATAATTAATTGAATTAATTGAATTAATTTAAACTTTACTAGAGAGAACAAAAAGAACAGTTTTATAAAAAAATAAAAAGTCGCGCTGACAGGTTGTATTTCTAGGAATTTTGCTGAAGTTAAAAGCAACGTGCCTTAGGAAAATGGACAGAATACTAGAGTCAGCCATGTCTTTTAACATCCATTTTCAACTAACTTAAAATAGAGAAGGAGAGTATCTCTGTACAAAACAGACATGAAGCAGGCAGCTGTCTGCCTGACTTACATCATTCTGGAGATTGATTTGCTACAGAACACACCTTCTCTGGCTGATAATTGCAGAGAACTGGGGCTTCAGCCACTGCCAGACACCTACAAAACACAAACTGCTCTCGAACATGTTTTAAGTGCACTAATGTCTTACTTTCCACACTTGGTAACAAAGCCAGGGTGGCACACCCAACTGTGTACCCGTGAGACAGCATATTATACTTAAAAAGAGAAAATCTCACTCAGGATACAATGAGACTGTAGATCTTTACTTTCTTTATCTTGAACACTCCTAGTTTCAGGTCAGAAGCCAGGTATCACAGTCCCCCGAAGGCTCCAGATGCTGGATGTATGACTACCTCACCAAAATAGTCACTAACATTTGTAAGGTACCAGTGAATTTGAGTTTGAAGAGTTATTTAATGTACCTACTTCTCAAAGGGAGTAAAATGTGGGATAATGGATATTTTACAAGTTTTCTTAGCCCCTCCCATACACTACCCAGTTATTTGATATATCTAGAAAGAAATACATGTCAAAAAAACCCCAAGAACAAAACAAAAACCACAGGACAAATTTCCTCCTCCTTTACTATCATTTACACCCTCTCACAGTAAATATATCCTGCATGACCATGTAATTCTGCAGTGTTTGTATACAACTGTAAATCAGATTGCATTTACTACTGGGAATGAGAAAGGCAAAGAAGAAGTGAGCATTTAGGTATAGAGGAAGCCATCCATTTTAATAATAAAAACAATTACTCCAAATTTTCTAAGAACAACAATATACAGCACCTTCTGTTCAGGTACTCCATTGACTCATATCCTACTTAATAGTAACAGCAAATACTTTGCTTTGTGAAGTATGCCCCAGCAGCATGTGAGGTTTCTGCATTCATCTTATTCACACTTTATTAAGATGATTGCCTAATCTGCCTCTTGAATAACAGCAGCACATCACAACCAACACGGAAGACCAGTCTTTGAAAGGACAAGGCTTTGGGATATTTTTTTAGCTTCAATTTACTTTTCTGCATGTAAAGACAATTTAAGGGGAGTACGATATAGTAGGAACTTATGAAATGTCTAATAATTGGTTGGAATTTCCTCATTTTCTAGCAGGAAATGATAAATTACTTTTAATTGAACACATGCCTACAGCAAAGTAAAATTTTTAATTATTCTTGAATAATGTTTTGTTTCAAGGGTAAGTATCTTATTACTAATGAAGAAAAAAAACCAAAAACCATACCACTGGACAAAAGCTTATTATCAGTAGAGCAGGGCTTTGAGCATGTGTCTCAGTCTGATGAGACTGGAATGTTTGCTAAAGAGGATGAGTTATGAGGTAGACCAAACTCCTCTCTCTCAGCAATTGTAAATTCAAAATTAAGGGTTTTACTTGAGGAAAATGTGGAAAAACAGAAGAAATAACAACCTTTTATTAAAAGGTATATGTATGTTGGCAAAAAAACAGTAACAGAACACAAAAAAAACCTAGACAGTAGTCCTAGGAAAACAAAAAAGGTCTGAAGGAATAATTCTCTGTCCTTTAGCACAGTTCTAATCGTTGCCTGCAGGGGGCACTGTGGGATTGCTGAAGGTGTAGGGCCTGCAGTACCCAGTTGTGGTCGGCAGGGGGCGCTGTTGGGCTCTGGTGGTCGCCACGCGGGGAGAGGGGTCCGGAGGGAGCGGTCCCGGCCCGCGAGAGGGGCCGAGAAGGAAATGGGGGATCTTTCTCTCAGTGGGGAAGAAAGGAGAGGAAGGCAGTTCACTCCCACGGGACTCACCGCTATCCCACGTGACGGCATCTCAAAACTCCTCCCTTCTCTCCCGTGGGCAACGCAATTCTCCAATGAAACACAGCAGATTAGGGGAGCGGGATAGCCAGCCATGTCGAAGCCAGCAGGATGAGAAGTCGAGCTGACCAGGATGAGCAGCCAGAAAAAACAGACCTCCAGTCCCCCTCCCCAAATGCCTGCGCACACGCAGATCCCCGTCTCACTCCGAGAGCCAACAAAGCAGTCTACCCCTCTCCCCCCAGAACAGAGCCAGCCCCTCCTCTCTCCCAAGCCTCTCCAAATGGCCCATCAGTGGGGCCAGGGTACATCCTCTGTAAAGCTAATGACCTCCCTTCCCCCCCTGCTCACTCCGTTTTCCCTTGGAGTGGAGCAGGGGAAGAAAAATTCCCCTGAATTCCTAATCTATAACAGCATGGTACAATCATCCACATCAAGTGCCTCAGTGTTTTTGACAGAAAAACATGAAAGGTTTTCAACATCAGCACCCTCTAATATCAGGACTGAGCCACCCTCTGGATATAACTCACAGGATTACTCAGATTGCACCCATTTCTTGCAGCTGCTTCAAAGTCTATGAAAGAAATCATCCTTCAAGAGATCTCATTTGGTTTGGGATCAGACTTTAAGCTTTTCATCTCAATTAAGACGTGTGCAGAAAGTAAACCAATGTGATGCTCTTAAATCGGTGGCCTGCACCACACTCAGCAGACAGAGGGATGAACTTGATAATTCAGTTCCACACCATGTCCTGTACAACCAACAGAGAATAAAGACTGTTGATCTTTGCCAGCTTGGACCTGATTTAATTTGATGGCCTAGAGCTTAGCAGACTATGCATCCATTAGCATATTTTATGGTGCAGAGAAGTGGTTATATATGCATGTGACAGTAAATGACTTTAATTTGATGAAGACACCTTCTTCCCCCCTGCTGATGTTGATTCCTTCAACTATGCAGAATGAATTCTGTTTTCTGCTTATGAAAGATAATTTATAGAGCAACAAAAGAAAGAATAAAAAAATCACATTGTCATAGAATCTCAACTCACTGCATGGTGCTCTACAGTCACAAATCCTATCAGCATTAATCAAAGTGAGAGGATGGGCTTTCCAACACCTTTGGTCTGGGAGACAGAACCTGCAAAACCCTGAGAACTGGAACTTCACAGAGCAGGGAGGGCACTGGAGGATTGACACGGCCCGAGGGTAAAAGGAATAGGGACGTGACAATGCACAGAGGATTCTGACACAGTAGAAGGTCAGGGTGCAATGGCCAGTTTACTGGGGGAAACAAGGACTTATATAAGGTTTGGGCAAGGGGAGGTTCCACAACTGGGGCGGAGCATGGGATTGACAACTCAGGGCAGAATGGGATTGGGGAATAGGAGAAAGATGGGTGGAACTTTGGAGTATCCAGGGGAAAGGACCAATGGGAGCTCACTCTGTACTGCGGCATTCATCAGCCAATCAGTGAGATATGAGTGGGAAAACCAGGGGCGAACAAGGGAGTAAACAACTTTTGGCGGGAAAAACGTGAGGGCAAGTCCAGGCAAGCCCTGAACAGTACATTAAACTTGGTATAAAACTGGGGGATAACAGGAAAGTTCGTGGAGTAATAGTCTTTTCAGGCCCCATACATGTCCCTCCAGGCCTTGAATCGTTCCCAGTCAGTTTTGTGATCCTCCTCAGAGGATGGGTAAAGACCTCCACTATCCACCAAAATACTGATCCACACAATGAGGGAAAGAGTGGAGAGATCATTTCCTGGCTTCCCCAAAGCTCTGCACACTAATAAGCAGCTGTCAGCAAGGTGGGGAGAACAATAAAATCCCAACAGTCAAGCTGAACTGATCCAGTCCATTATCTATTGAATCATGCCCATACAGGCCTCTCAATTGAATGATTGCAACAGTACCAATGGGCTGTGCACTTGCAGAGTTGTATTACAGCTCTGCTTCATAAAGTTTTACAATGTATAAGTAAAAAATTCAATGCTGCTGAAGACAGAAGCATTTCTCTTTTGTACATGCACCAGACATACCCAGGGATGGCTGAGGTTTAAAATCTACATGTGATAGATTTCTAGGAAACTGGCCAAAATCTAGCACAACGTGGCCATGTGGATCTCCTAAACAGACTTCCACCAAAATTCTTGCCTTTAACTGTTTGCAGCTGATATTACAATTATGTGGCTACCATGGAACTACTGTTTATCCAGATCCTTCATTTTGTAAATAGTTCCATGTGCTTATTGGCAGATGAGCCAGAAAGAAAATCTTTGCTTGCTGGCATGTACTTTGAAGGAATCAACTTTAAAAAAAAAAGAATATTCAAGCCAAAGCTGGATAAGTGGAAAACTATACAGTATATCTAATTCCAAATGATATACTATATAGTGTATCTAAATCTAAATGTACACAAAATCTAAATGCTTGCCTTATGACACAGTATATCTTTTCTAAAAGCTATATTTTTGTTCAAATAGTAAAACTGATTTTTAGAGTTAGCCAAATAGTATTTCCCAAACACTGATTCTGGTAAATATGAGTGTGCTCCTGTGTTGTGAAATAATGACAGAACATGCTCATTATTTGCTCATCTTCTTGGAAATACATGAAGAAAATTACAAGCAAACAGACTTATCTGTTGACCATACACAAGGTGTTGAACATTGGTGTTTGCTACCTGACATGCAATCCTCAAAATTAGCTGTGTGATTATAAAATAAGCATACCATATCAAAATACATAGATTTGTCCAATTTATACCCTTTCCTCTGGAGGATTTTTTTTGAAAGAACGAGCCTGGTCAAATAACATCTCTACCCCTGTTGAGGTATTTATGCTTCCCTACCCTTGGGCAGCAATGCTCAGCCAGCTTTGTAAAATTAACTCCAGCAAATACACATATTTGCTCATCGTAGCAAATCCCAGACCAGATTTCCTGCTGGTATAAGTGGGCTTAACCTAACAATTTTCACTCATTTCCATCAGCAGGTAATTTGGGCTGTATTGTGCACAAAAAAAATACAAATGTACACTTAAAACTGATTTCTGGAAGTGCTCTCATCAAGAAGAACATTTACCAAATGTTGAGATTCCACTGAAATTTCCAAAATCGGTGAGATTTAAACACCTGCTTTAATCAATTGATCCTTTGAAAACAAGAAATCAATTGAAAACTTTTGCTGAACAGGGTAATAATAATAATAGTAATAATAATAATAGTAGTATTCATAATAGTGATAGTAGTAGTAGCAATAATAATAACAATCGTCATCATCCTCATTGTGACCTTATAGCAGTAAGAAATAGTGATATTCAACAATTAATTTTCTGTTGCTGTATCTAAATAAATATAAAACTAGAGCTGGGCAATGAGAAATTACACTCCTGAAAATTGAACAAGCATCTGCTCTTGTGTCAATCCTGTTGCTAAGTTGTAATACCCAGATATGCATATAACAATTGAATCGCTATAATCAAACATTTTCTAACTGCTGTGAAACATAAACTGGGAGTAGATGGATCAGTTCTCATTTCACTTGGATACACTTGTCCCAGTTCATTAATCCAGCTGTACTTGGAAGCAACAGTCTCCACAGACTTCAGAATACTCTCTAAGCAACCAGGCTGTGTGGAATAACTCTTACAAAGAGGAAAACCCTGTAGCTACAACTTCAGACAATTGTTCTCTGTGCCTGAGAAACCCAGCTACAACATTTTGGTAGCTTTGGCAAGATGCTGACACTCACACCCTCTTTAAGTCTTTTAAAAAACAAAATCAACAGTTGTGTTTCCAGGGAAATCTCTGCAGTGGCTCTAATTAACTGTATCAATGTTTTGTTTTCTTTTTTTATTTATTCTTTTTTATTTAATTTTCTTCTGGGTCACTGCTAACACAGCTGGCAAAGGAGAAATTCGGGATACCTAGTGACCTAGTGGTTCTAATGCTCTGCTTCCTATGTTCCTATCTTCCTATGCTTCCTACATACTGGTCAGTTGGCATCAAGCCTTCAAGAGGATGATGAACAGTTGGAGGAGGTTCAGAGAGCCATTGCAAAAAAAGGTTCATTAAAAAAATGAGGATAGGTTAATTCAATTTATTTTTCTTTTCAAAGAGAAAGTTAGAAGCGGAGATGCTTGTGGTAACTTTTATGTTACTATTACCTCAACTGATAGCACAGTCATCTTCAGTCTAAAAGACAAAAGGCTGAACAATGTCCAAGGCTTTGAGTTGAAATCAGATAAATGTAGATGAGAAATAAGACTCAAATCTCAAGATGTAAGTACAATCAGTCACCACAAATTACTGTTTAAAGCTACTTCTCTTTCTTTACAAATGCTGGAATCAATATCAGTGGGTTTTTTAGGTTTTAAGGGAGTTTTGTTCTCTTTTGTTGTGGGTTTTTGAGGAGGGTTTTTTTGGTTTCCTTTTAAAGATCACCTTTCCACAGTTCCTAGACTCAAAGCAGGCTGTGAGACTTCTGTGACTTCAGTTGTTAAGGAAAGACAGACCAGTTGGTTTTGGGAATGTTGCAGTGAGATTTAGGTGCTGAAAAAATCTCCTGAGCAGTTAATTAGGGGTGAGATAAGAAAGGGTTTATTTGCCAAGGCTAAGATGTTACAAGACGCGCACGCGCCCCTGTGCCCGAGAGGTTACATTTTATAATACCATCCATCCAATCCCAGATGTGTCCACCCTGTGGCCTTTGCTCTGAACTGCCCCGGGGTCCACCCCCTGAAAATGGGTCTGGGGTGCATTTCGGGACCACCTACTTCATCACCTTCACCATCATCAGAGCACAAAGGGTACATAGTTACCTAATTCTTGACCGTATTCTGTGGTTTAGGCCCAGATATGCTGTTCTGTCAACTGTCTAGGCCTTGCCTTGACAAAAGACTAAACATTTCTATTAGATTTGGGGCTATGAGTGATATAGGGAGGATAGAATGGGGTAAGAGGGTTAAGGAATGTATAAACAAGGGTGCTACAGGGAAAGGGAAAGGGACAAGGGACAAAGAAGGGAAGGGTTTCTGCTTTTAAAACCTACTTCTACTACTTATAAAACTTACAAGTCTTACAAATATTACAAAAATAAAAAAACCATTAGGGGCTTAAGGCATCAGGAAACTTAAAATTTATAAACTTACCAATCCACTGTCTGTGTATTCTGCTTATGGTGACAGACTCCCAGAAAAGAGCAGATCCACACCTGGGAATCTGCAGACACCTTGGGAAGAAAGTCCCTGTTTCAAACAACTTAAAGTCCCCATGGATAAAACAGGTTTCATGCTGCAGGTAGAAAGATGCACAAAGAGGAGAGATGACTTTGACCAAGGTGAGTCTTAGCTTTCCCAAAAATCTGGTCTGTCCCAAAATATGAATCAATCCAGTGTTAACACTGGTGTCATATTACCTCTTATTTTATCAGAACTAATCAGACAACCTTAGGTTGTGGTTGGTGGGATCAATGCTGTGTAAGGACAACAGAACCTTCAAAATCTCTTTTGTATCAAAACCTGACCTGCACAGCAAAGAGCAAACCAACACATGCTACACACAGTACATACATAAAAAGAATTCCCTTAAACTCAGGTTTTTGGTCTATGTGCAGTAGATGAAATGACATTCCAGATATCACCTTTCAGAAGCTTTCCTAGAATTCATCTGACAATGCTGAAATATTTTACATGCATTAACTGTACTATCTGGACAACTTAAAATGCAAAATATTAAAAAACACCCCCAAACTCCTCATAACAGAGTTCTACAATTTTTGAGCCTCATGGGTTTTGGAAAACCCATGTCCAACATATTAACCAGTAGAATTAACTGAACTTAAAATATTGCTTCAGCAGTATCTTTTTAACTATAATCCTAAACTGTCAGAAGTCTTATCTTCAGCCGTCTCAAAGGCTAATTTCAGTAAAATCAGTATTTTCTGCAAAATCAGATATTTCTATATCATTTGAGATGTCCCATTGCATTGGTATGTCATAGGACAGTGAATCAGTTGTCTTTTAGGCCAATATCCTACAAATTTTGACTCTTGACTCAAGAGTAGAAATTAATGATTTATTTCTCTTTCAAAACACTTATTTTCACAGTCAAGGAAATAAGACTTTTGGTGCTAAAATCCTGGTAGAATAGCATAAATATATTTATATGTTCTCATAATTATATTTATACTATACCTGAGGGATTCCAACTCTGCAAATAAATCTTGTTATTTTCTACCGTATGCAAGTAAACATTCCACAGTAGAAATAAATCATCTGCCCCACTATAGAATAATTTTCCTCAAAAGCAAAGTAAACTATTTTTTCAATACCTACAGTCTGTCAGACAGCAATGGTCAAGTTCCACCAAACTGTGGCAAGTTGTAGCAGGTTGGTTTTCCTGCCCAGGCTGTTTTTTTCCACTGCACATCCCAAATTCATCCTGGCTTCTGAAGGAACAAGATGTACAGCATCATATCTGTAGTTAAATAGAGAAGGGATAGACAAGGCTCTTTACCTCAGTTTTGGGGCAAGCAAATCTTGGATGTGTTGATTTTCTGCCAAGCACTATTAATCTTAATAAATTCAGCAAGGCAACTATCAATTTAAACATAGGTAACTGTAGAAAGAATTAATCCTGAGTCTAATTTTGTTTACTTTCTTAAGTGGCATCGCTTCAATAGCATCCAGACATCCTGCATTATTTAATTGCATTTATCCTCACAACAACCTTGCAAAAAGGAAAACACTATTATAGCAGTTTGACAAGTGGGGATCTGAAGCACAGAGAAAGTAAACGACCTATTCAAGGTCACAGAGAAATCTGTTTCAGCATAAGCACTAAATCCCAGATTTGCTGAGTCCTTTGACAGCACAATCCACTAGTGTTGTCTGCTTACTGGTACCAACAATTCTACCTGAAAGGACAATCAGTATTTGCCTTTTAATTGCCATAAACTTTTGATTTGTAGTAAAAAGAAATTAGGCAAATTGCACAAATCAAATCTAAGCTAGAAAAAAGAATCTGATCTGAGATACTCTACACAGGATTATAAGTACAAACAAAAACGAAAACACTTTTCTACTTCATAGAGGCAGTATTTTCTTCTTTCAAAATATAAACTTCTTGGTGACAGCAGTGCAGCATAAACAAAAAGATAAAACACAGCATGCCTCACATACTGGAAAGGAAAAGAATTTCCTCTCTTTCCTTTTTCTCTTTACACATATTTCATCTTCCCTCTCCTTGCTTCTCCTCTTCCTTTCATTAAAGAAAAGTCATAGCAGTGAAGTTATAGGTACCTGTTTCCCAGTTAATTGATAGTATAGGCATTTTTACTATTTCCCTAAGGATGGTACAGCTAAGACTAAAAATATTTCAAGTTCAAATAGGTAAGCCCAGCTCTGGAGCTGCTAGGACATGCTTTGCTCAGACCTAACCTCTCCTCAGAAGAATCTCTCATCACAAGGACTGAGAAGATTCTGGGAAACACTTGAACTACACATTTTAAGGCAAGATAATGTGAATGACAAAGAGCCTAATTGAAAAGCAAACCAGGCATGTGTCACAGGGAAGGCAAACTCATACAGAGATCAGGGAAGTTAATTTACTGAAAGGTTAGAACTGAATCAGTCTTTTGGTACCAAAAGACACATACAATATTAAGCAAGTAATTTGCATTATAACTGCCATAAAGAATAGGCAACTTGTAAAAAAATGGCTGTAAAAGGAGCATGGAGAGCAAAGGGGAAATATGAGTTAGTGAATAAAGCATCAATTTGAGCTGAGGAGCTCGAGACTTATGTGCTAGTTTGCCAATGTCCTTCTAGCTATTCTGAACACATTGTTTCCCACACACACTTCGCTCTCCCTCCTTGTAAAATTCAGCAGAATTGTTGCCAATGCAATCACAAAATAACAATGATGGCATGGCTGTGGACCTCCGTACTGGGGAGCACTTGGAGTTCTGCCAGCCAAAAAAAAAGCTAAGCATTATTCCTTATGAAGGAATATCTCTTGGCATCTTAAATATCACTCAAAAAAAATTGGTTGAAAAATAAGAGAAGCAGTGACTTCCCCTTCAGTGCTGCATAATTAGTGTTCCTGCTCTTGTATATCCTAACACCACAAAGGCAGCAAGGTTCTACTGCAGCACCAGATGTTGGTTTTATGCAGACCCTCCCTAGGAAGGGAGTTTCTGGGCACCGGCCCCACAGCAGAGCAGGTGCAGCTCAAAACCAGCTCGAGATCCCAGGCTTGTCATAAACTGGCAAGGCTACAGCCACAATCCAGCTTCACTCAGCCAACTACCTTTTGAGAGCTGCTATTGCTCAGTATTTATGCTCTAATCAATAAGGCAACTGGTCAAAGAATTGGCCATGGGGTCAGAAAGCTGCAGCCTGTGCTCCAGCTTCCCCATCAGTGGTGTCAGGAAGCAAAGAAAATTGTGTCTTACTGGGTGTCACACGTTTTTCTGAAGCCATTTCAGTTGCCACAACACAGAGGGCATTTACAAAATTGCCTGACTCATTCAAAAGAGAGAATGACCAGTTCAGCAACTGTTACAGTCCGGTTACCAACTGCAACAAGGTTCTTTAAATAGATACTACGAAGACCAGATTAAGGCACTAAATCCAAATGTTAAGGTCTCAAACAGAAAATGAACTTTATTTTTATCAATAAGTAAATGCTAAAAACGAGGGAAGGGGGGAGGAGAAGGGGGGAAAATAAGGAAAGCAAAAAGCTACAAAATTAAATTACAAAAGGATTGCCACCACAAGTGAGGGAAAAAACTTGGTGCATATGACCTCAGGCAGTCAGCAGGAAGACCGTTGAACGGAGGCAGGTGGTGAGCAGGGCGGATGGGTAGGCGGGACAGTGGCAGGCCAGAGATGGATGAAAGCAGGCACAGGGTTCAGCAGCCAGCACTGGACCCTGAGTTGAACCCAACCAAGCTGGAAGCAAGCGGGACAGGTGGAATGGATGCAGGCGATATGGAGTCAGGCACAATGGAGCAAGAAGTGGGACCAAGACTAGAGTAGACTGGAACCCTGGAACTTGGTGGACTGGATCTTGAACACCGCATGTCCTGGGCCCAAACAAAACTGAACTCTGGTTGTCTTGGACCCCCAAAACAAAAGACCACCAACAAAAAACTCTCTCCTGGCGATGCTGGGCATGGTCTTAAATACCCCATGGTCAATGCTCATTGGCCGGCTTGCCTCCAGGCAGACTCCTCCACGCTGCCAATTGGTCAGACCGTTGGTATCTGGGCAGGCTGGCTCTGCCTAGGTGGGAAAATGTAACTTTTCTCTGCTGTAGACTCTCCAGGGGGGCTGGCAAGTAGTCTAAAAATGTCCTCTCAGGACGATGAAGACAGCCCCGCCAGGAGTTCAAGACAGAGTCCGCCATTTTGTTCACCAAACCAGTCAATGTGAAAACAACAAAAAGAGTAAGAGGTGAAACCATCTCTTAAGCAAAAAAAGGTAAAAGGTCTGACAGTTTAGATGTTTTACTGTGTTATTGTAAATATTAGATGTTGTTCTCTAGTTTAGGAGCACCTCACACAGTGACAACCCATTGATGACAGCTCTAGTCACTGGTCCTTAACTACCTTTAACTTTCTTGACATATACTGTGCACTACACTCCTAAAACCAGTTGAAATAGAGTTATTGTCTACCCCACTTTATGTCAGCAATTTTCAAATTTCCAAAAATTTTCCATTGGAGGTAGGAAATCAGAGTAGGAAATATAACATTTCTCTTTAAAAAAAAATTGCCTGATTTGCTATACTCTTTTGTGAATGGGTTTGAAATAGCTCACAGAATTGAGGAATCCATCAATAACAGATTTAAAAATTAAGAAATCCTAAAACACACCCCCATAAGTATCTAGATTTGCCTTATTAGAAGAGCAGAGCAAATAATCTTTCCCAAGGTCGTTGCTACAAATTAAACTTGCAATTTGTTAGAATGATTAAATTCCCCAAGGGAATAATATAAATCTCTCCAGTATATGGGACATCCATGTTAGCTCATTTCACACTACATATTTTCATTAGCTGGCACTGTGGAATGTGCTCCCTGTCTCCATATGTTCCAAGAATTCCAGATTTATGAGCTTTGGCAGGTGACCAATTCAGACCCAAATCTGGCAAATCTCTCCCTTGATATGACATCTTGGTGTCAATTCTTCTTCACTGCCTTTGCCAGCAGCTTCTTCTGGAGGCCAGCAAGAGCCCACTCTGCTGTTGCATAACACTGTGGGATGTGATTTTTACCTTAAATTGTGCAGAAGTCACTTGATGCTCAGGTGAGAATACCACAGCTGTTATTGCATTCATCTTGAAGCTGACCTTTAAGCTTCTCTTGTTGCAGAACACACACTCTTTACGCTCACTGAGTTTTCCCTTTTGAATCAAGAGGTGAAACCTTATGATAGAGGTTGCCTGTGTACCTCAGTTTTTGTGAAAAGATAACATTTACTTTTTATACTGGAGCATTTAGGAAAAGGCTGTTGTGCTCTTTAAATACGAAATCCCTTTTTCCCCAAGTTGCTGTTGCTGCTCTCCAACATCCACTCATTTTCTTATGGGGTTTCTTCCCAGATTCTACTGGAAGGATAACTGAACTGTGTCTCCAAAAATGGAAAACAAAACCAAAACAAAACAATAAAAAAAATCCCCCACAAAACAACAAAGAGTAACAAATGCTGTTTAACAAGAAAAAAAGCTGATCAGCTAAAATGGTACAGGAGAACTTTTCTTTCCAAGTCTGAAGAGATAAGGAAAAAGAAATAAACTATAATAAATGTTTTGTAATCTAACTTTTATGAATCAAATTCAGATGGGACAAAGTCCATTTGAGGGAAAAGAGAGGGTGAAAAATACAGATACAGGTCATAGTATTTTTCACTTTAGTGGTAATCCAGACCAAATCCAGGGAAGTTACATTGAATTTTAAGCTAATTTATCAAATAACACTTTATTTAACAGAGAGAAACAACCAAGCTCAATTAGCATGTGGCAATTGGTTGGCATGTGGTTGATCCATTTCTGTCTAGTAGAGTTTTCTGGTACAGTAGGACCAGAATATGGCACAGGATGCAGGATTAGTATCACAAGAAAATCTAGGATCATATTGGCAGTCTTAGAAAGAAATGCTGCATTATAAGTCTGGTACTAAAGAAATAAAAAAAGCTTTTCCAAACTCCCACTCTATCACATGGTGTTTAGGAACTTCTGAAGAAAGACACTGTCACATCACTCTTTCAGTAGCGCTGATGTTTCCTCACTAAAGTTCTGGGGAAGCAGCCTCCAGGACACTGACTTCACTTCTTGCAAGATTATCACTTGAATTCCACTACTTTCCTCTGCTAAATTCAGGCAAAAGCTTGATCAGTTTAACCACCAATTCCACAGGTAACTGATGCCACAGATTCTCTTCACATATAATGTAGATTACCTTAATCATTCTAAAGGATTCTTGTTCCTCCAAGCTCTTCACTGCTCACATTAGTTTGATGTAAATGTTCATCACGTGGTCCATATAAAAATAAATCTCTCAATTCTCCAATATTTATTTGGACATGCAAAGGGAGGGGGAAAAATCCACAGAAAAGGCGGCAGAAAAGCAACTAACAAAGCATAAGAACCTGCCTGGCACCTTATTAATGCCTCCTTCAAGTAGCCACACACGTCTCAATAAATCTGATCCATTCTGGAGCACAGTATTTTTCAGCCTCATTATTTTCAACATTTTGCATGTCATTTCTGAATGGTTGCTCGGAAATAAAAGCTTGTCCTTGAGAAGGAAGAAAAAGTTACTATATTTTCAGTCTGGATCACCTCAGAATATAAGCACTGAAATACTAGAAATAATGTAAACTCTCCAGTAAAATACGATGATATAGTATACCTAGAAATACCTCAGCTTAATAGGTGTTGTGCCATTAACAGTGGATTTTATGGAAGCTACAGGAGGTAAATCTGTCAGGCAAAGATTTACAATAATATCCCCTGCAGTGGAAAATTTTCATCACATTTAGGACTGTCAGGCAACTGGTGTGTTTTCTTCAGCCCCTTTAGGCATGAAGGCCCCTTCATTTTATTTAAAGGCTGGTGTGTTCACCTTTAGGCATTTCTGCACTGACAAAGGAAGCTCTTCTATGCCCTCTTTTTATAGATGTTACCCGGAGCTCAGGTGACTTTGCACATTCTTTTCAAATAAAAACCTTATCATATGTGTTGGACATTGGACAAGCAAGATGTAACTTCATTCATATACAATTTATAGCATGACAATTTACAAGGTTAAAACAATGTCTGCAATACAGTGCCTGAATATTCCCAGGAAGCAGAGCAAACAAACTCTGCTGATCTCCCAGGGGGACAGCAGCGGAGTAAAGGGCCTGAAAACCTTTTTGGCAGATATGAAAAGCAGCCTAAAAAGTACATATCCATGTGGGATGCATCACTAGCAGTGAAGGTGAGATAGGGAACAAGCACTTAAGAGACTGTACACACTTTCAAAATGCAATTAGTAGAACATCTATGCCTTATATCCATTACTGTTTTCCTTTTTAAATATATATATTTTTCAAAATAGAAGTTTGAAAAAATATGTCATACAAATTCAAGGCTTTCATGAAACAAGTATTATGAAGTTAACACAGCCAGTGCTACAGGCACAGGCAAGTGTCTGGGGTGCCCTCTGTCCTGACAGTGAACAAATTCTGGACACCAGGAATGGGAATTGCACTGGTGGCATGAGTGAAATCTACATTGCAATTGCTGTATTTTGCTAAGGGTAAATCACATTTGTGTGCTGTTGGGCAATACATTTTGTATCACTCTGCTAAATCAGAAATCCCGTGTAACATCAGCTGTCTTCAAATAAGTGAATTTGGTATTAAATGTGACACCCTCCGTATATGGAATAGTTAAAAGGAATTGGTCAGAGGGTGTTGCACTCTGGGAAAGAGTACTTAGGAAAAGTAAGCGCGTACTACAGTGAGAATAGAAAATCTCTGAGGAAGAGTCCTGCAAGGAGAGAGTGGACAGAGTGATCCAGTACTTGGGCTCAAATCCCCATGTAATCCTAGAGAGATGAGCCTGGAAGTCACAGAGTTGAGCCTGGAAAGAAGGGGGTAACGTAACGGTGGAGAGGCATGAACATAATGCTCACAGATCATTGTGATCAGCAATATGTCAGCTTTATTAGAAGAAAGACAGGATATATAGTTCTCATGATGCTTAGTTCTTGTTCACACTGCATTGGATACATAAGGAAAACATACTTTGCTGTCCGCTGCTAATTGGATCACAACAGGTGATCATAGGAGATAAGAAAACTTTATTCACCTGCCAAAACTCCTCCTTGGCATCTGGCAAGAATCCATCTTTGTTCTAACTTCAGCTCCTGTAGTCATCTTAGTGGCGTAGTATTTTTTACTGTCTGCACCCAGCCATACCAAGGCAAAAGTTCTCAGAAATGCAATAGAAATTGTTCACACAATTTCTATCCTCCGACAGTAACGTGGTTTATGTTTGTCTTTGTTTCTCACCACCCATATCTATTTTTGATTGTAAACAAAATAAACTTCCCCAAGCTGACACTACTTTTGCTACTGACATGTTACTTCCTAAGTAAACTCCCCATCTTGTCTCAACACACAACTTTTTAATCTTATTTTCTTTCCCTGTCTTACTGAGGAGAGGAAATGAGAAAACAGCTGGGTGGGCATCTGAAAGGCAGAGACAGTCAACCCCTCCCTCCAAGGATTTGGACCATGTCTGCAGTAAATTATTTCCTTACAAATTTCCTTACAGTGTGCAGGTCTCTAAAGTGAGTATGAAAAAAACCCTCAAACCCTTAAAAGGAAAATAAAAAGATACTAAGTGGTTGCATTTCTCAAAGCAATGTTCAGCTTCATCCCTTCTTGAAATGAAAGAGAAGTTTCACAGGAATCAAAGTACAATAGAAAAGCAAACCATGGCTTTGATTCTAGGTCATTATTTCTTCTCTCTTTACTCTCATCAGTGGTATAAGAGCACAATCAGAGGAAACCTAACTATTTGGTACTTGCAGTGCATATTCCTGAAGGTGAAGATCTCTGGCAACTACTGTTAAACACAGAGTCTTACTGTGCTAATAATTGAGGTAAAATATCTTCACACCACAACATTACAAACGCAGGAAATCTCGAGCCAAGAAACTCCTCAAAACCCGAGCAATTACAGGCTTAAATCTACTTCCAATCAAGAACTTAAAAAGCACCTGATATCCAAAAGGAAGCCTGTTATGCACTTCCTGCAGAGAACCCCTTATCTTCTACAATCCTAATTAATCTTTCAAGCTGCTTCATTTCCAGCTGACAGAAACAAAATACCTGCATCTTACAGGTTTATTCACAGAACAGCATCTTTCCAAACCAGTCCACATCGTGCCATTCTTACTAATTCAGTTTTGGCCCAAAAGCCCATAAATAATTCATTAGCAACACATCCTAAATAATGCTTCCCAGTCACCAGTGGAACATATAGTACATTTCATTGCATCCTGTGGTACTGAAACTAATAACTGCAATTTCCATGTTAAAGCTATCTGCAAGATAAATTCAAATACATGGAAATAGTAACATTTAAACTAAATTAAAACACTTTGCAATTTTACTTTTCACCACAAACACTGTAATGTGGATTCCATTAAAAAGATTTTCCTCTCTTAAAGATTCAACTTTTAAAATCCATCTTTGACCACAGCCTGTCAGGGGTCTCCTGTCACCTTCACACTGTGTTTCAATGGTATTAAGCTGGAACTTATAGATTGCAAAACCAGAAGAGGTCATTACAACCTTATTCTCTGCACAAAAGGGATGAATTTAAAGACGACAAATGACACCAGCTCTGCCACATCCCCAGACTGGTGAGCTCTGGTAGTTAATTACATTTACAAATAAAAGTCTCCTATTTTGATTTTTACAACTGTCTTAATTGCATTGCCAGAATCCTATAATGCCCTTGTCATCCAACTGGCCTCTGAAGACAGAAGCTTTATTTTACAGCCTCACCAACTTTGCTTTCCCTTCCTTCTGTGAAAATACTTTTATGGATCTCTTTAAAATACCCTCATATTTAAAGGTACAATTTCTCAGGAAACTTTAGTTCCCTTTCCTTTATTTTGCATGTTTATTTTATTCCATGTACAATGAATAACAATTATTCAATTAACATTTTGCCAAATACATTCACAATTACACTTACACACACAGAGAAATTAGATTGATTGCCTAAGCATGACTGCATCCAAAAAATGTATTTGGACAATTGTTTTGTAATACCTGTTGCAACATGGAAGGAATTGGTAAATCAAAATTTCCATTTTTTTTTTGCTTCAGGCTCACAATTTCAAATACAGCATCAGATGTCCTAGAAAATAACTATATGGCATTTATTTGAGATTCCCTAGTGTAGTGAAATTAATTAGAAAAAGAAGAATTTTTTGACACATGCTTATATGAAAGATGCAACTGGGGTTGTTTATCCAAATCAATGAAAAAAAATACATGGCTACTCAAAAACAGTGACACAAACACAAATATTTCATAAACATTATTCACATTCTATGTCCATTCTTCATCATTTTTCCTGGGATGCTGTTTAAAGCCTCCTCAGATGGACTGTTTTTGCAGTTTTGGCCATTTTGTTGCTAGGAGATGGATGCAAAAATACAAAACTATCCAGTAACTTTGTGCTTTCCTTAACAGCACCACTGAAACCAGCAGATCCACCCAGAATTAAGCTGCAGATCCAAGGTAAAGTCACAAGGGATGAACTGGAAGTCAGCATTTTCTGAACTATACATATTTTTTGCCAACTTTTTGAAAATTAATATATAAACTAATTTGAAATATGTGCTCTACATGTTCTGCTCATGATTCATCTTCACATATCTGCAATATTTTATATGACCCTGCCTGGATTGCCACACAACATGTAGGAGTAGAATCCCCTCAACTCTGTATATCACTTGCAGAATCTGTTCCTGTACTTATTGTAGCCAAGTAACAATTTCTTCAATTGCAATGTACTTGAACTATTTTCTTCATTGGTCTGAAAAACTCCTAAAGATTTAGGGGAAGGAAAGCAGGGGCAAGGAAGCCACAAGGGAAAAAAAACAACCCCAAACCATCCTTTCTACACCTCTGTATTTACCGTTCACAGAAATAAAGGTTCTTGCTCTCTTAAGGCTGAACTTTGCAGTAAAACTTCTCTTAAGGAATTTTCTTCTGTGATTACAGCCCCTGGAGCATAAATTACACAATAAATACAGGGCAGTTGCTGGGATTTAGCATCATTTTTTGTGATGACTGGGTGGCTCAGTCCATTGGAAAACTACAGTAACACGTTGCCGCAAAACCTCCCCTCAGGAACTGCAATTTCACAGTTTGATTGCCAGCACTGCCTTGCAGGGTTGCTCCTGTAATGAGTTTCTGGAGCTTCACACACTGTGTGAAAGACTTTCCTTTGGTGTACTTTCCCAATAGGTAACGCAGAAAACATTAGTGGGAAAGGTAGTTAAAGCAAAGCATATCATGGGAAGACAGGAGAAAGCACTCAATGCTTTGGCAGAGGCAAAGGTGGATTTTTTTTTTTTCTGCTGCATTGTCTTTTTCTCTTCTGAATTTTTATTTCAGAGCACAGACACAGTTGTTCTTACACAGCTCAAGTACAGGGAAATGGGGAACATTGTATTTTTGCATGGGTCACAAGTGCTAATAGCAAACCCTGGCTTCACGTGCTGAAAGAGCAAGTAAATTGAAAGAACCAGGAATAACTCAACCAGGAAGGTTCAGCCAAGGAGAAAAATAAACGGCTTCACGCACACAAGCTTTACAATAACTTTGCTATGAATTCGTTCAAATTTCTTTTCAGAGCACAACAAAAACTATTTCTACAAGTGCCTATTTCCTTTTGTCTAAGAAACTTCACACTTGGTGCAACCTCTTTCATTAAGTGTTTGTCTTTTACATTTTACATAACTGAGTTTGTGGACATTCAAGAGACACTATAATAAAGCGGGGATTTATTAAGTCACCTTTCAACCACTGAAATCTCAAGAGCATTCATCCAGTACAACGACATTTTTATGTAGCCAGCAGTAAGATTATGGCTGTACACTTGATTTCAAATCTTTTCCTTTAAAATAAAATGAATTAAAAAAAACCCCAAAACCTATGGATGAACATAAGGAAGGTTGTGTGTGGCCATTTCATTCTTACTTTGAGATTTGCTGCTGTAAGTTGCTGTTTCAAAAGCACTTCCGTTATGTAAAAAACAAACAAACCAAAGCAAAACACACACACAAACCCCAAAACAAACTAAACAAAACACAAACAAACAAACCCAAAACCACTACAGCCAAAAAATCCCACAATAAAATTAAAAAGACCAGCTTAAAACAGTGCCCCCCTGTCTTTAAGAGAGTAAAACGATATAGAACAAATGTCACTGGGAGGGGTGGGGGGACAAGGGACTACAGGAAAATTGAGGTCTAAGTAAATCTTAATAATTGGAAAATTACAAACGTAGAGATAAATCAGTCTGTGTAGACCATACAGAAATAAGCAAATGAACATTCATTTCTAAACTCAGTTGCTTGGTCTGTCAAGGAGAAACAAAAGCAAAAAAATAATAGCCCATATCTCACCAAATTAGGAACCACTGGAGAACAACTCACTTCATTGTAAGAGGTACTGAGGGCAGACTTGATTTACCAAGGCAAACCTGTACTGGCTGTTTCTAGTCACCTTCTCATTCCTTACGTGTTTGGAAATGGCTTCCAAGATTTGCTCCATAGTCTTCCCAGTTCCTAAAGAGAGGATAAACACTCTGTAGCTCCCCAGATCCTCCTTTCTCTTCCTGTCAACAAGTGGGAAGTTTTCTTGCCTTGAGCAAACTCCCAATCACCAGGACCATCCCAAGATAATATGCAGCACCACTGTTCCCTCAGTAATCCTAAATACACCCCCTTTTTGCCCAGGCACTTTTCCAAGTCCAGTATTCTCACCACAAGTATCCCTATTAGGACAGCGCACCTCCAGAGCAAGAGGGGTCTGCAGCATGAGCTAATGTTCCCCCACTGGCCATTCTGGAAAACAAATGAGCTGTCTGGGAAGTGAAGTATGGCTGTCTTTAAATTGCTCTTCAATTTGTTCAGTTTGATAAAGCAGGACAGGAAGCAATTCAAAATAGATAAAATTCTTCACTTAGCCAGAAAAGCAACCTCATTTATTTTTCCCTGAATTTGTCATGAAGAGGATCTAGAGGACTCGAAGCCAGGGCTGCCACTTTAGAAACATTGGTGTGCCCGAATGAGTGTGTGCATGGTGTGCATGAAGAGTTCCCTATGGAATATATCAGGGTCTTGCTCAAAACAGGGGTTTCTGTTGCTCTGCTTCTTCAAAGATTTATCTCTTTCCCTCTCCAATCTCCAAAAAAAACCAACAGATTTGGGATTGAAAACAGTAGGAACAGCACTGGGGCAGTAGGAAAAATGGGGAAGAAAATTATTAAAATAAGAGCTGTCCTCCCACTACACACAGATAACACTCTGACAGCTTCTTCAACTATAATGTCACATAAACAGTATTCTGAATTAAATTTAGACATTTTTAATTTCTGATTTCAAATTAAACCTCCTCTAAATGCCCACCCACTTTAAGAAAGACAATTTAATTAATTCCCTGAAGATGTATTTGAAGAGACATGAGAGTCACCCCCTTAAGGATAGGTAATATATGTTCTGTCCAAATGGGAGACTAGCGGAAAACATCCACAAAGCGTACTTTGTGGCTACTTTTTGTCATTTGAGTTAAGAATGAAACTGTCCCATCGGCTTTAATGGTTGCTAAAAGATTACATTTTTTCTCTTTTAATTTCACTTCTGCCTGTTTCAATGTCTCTAAATTCACAATTCTATTCATGGTAATGCTGTTTTTACCAATTTTGCCAACTTTATTGGGAAGACTCTCTTTTTTAACCCAAAACTCAGAATTAGACAGAAGTTTTGGTAAAGATGGTATTAGAAGAGGCTAAATGCAGAAACCTCCAGGTAATCTGGACACCTTCAGTACATCCCCTGCATTTGAAGGACACGCAATTTGCCAAAAGAGTCTGGACATCAATCTTGAGCAAAAGAAACCTTACACACCTAATTCTGGGCATCACATAACTCCCACTTTGCAGTTCACTGTTCTTTAATTTTTCACATCTCATCTGATCTGGATTTTGCTACTCCAGAACCATCAACGCACCTCATTAAGCATTCAAAGGATCACAAAGGCATCAGTCTACAGGAGTCAAAACTGCATTTACTTTCTCTTCTTTAATCTCCCAGACCCTAATTGCCATATGACAAAAAAGAAACAGTTGTTTACCTTTTAAAGTCTCAGGAGTGCCTGCCAAATTAATCCTTTTAAGCAGTGTTTCATCAGCTCCAGAAACAAGTAAGTACCATGCAAAGCAGCAAGAGACAGTAAACACACATACTGCTTCAAAATTAATCTTGACTATTATAACTTGTCCAAGTTCCTTCCTTTTTCATATAGTCCAGAGGTTCCAAAAGGTTGTGTGTTTTTTTCTCAAAGCAGACTTTGAAACTTATTCAAAGAGTTTATTACTTAGATGTATGCAGGGGCCAAAACACACAGTGGAGGTGGTGGATAAATGTTATCTAAAGCGTGAGCTCACAGAATATTAAAGCAGAAAGTGAGCAGAATTATTTGGTATTAAACTCCTGAAAAATATGGAAACATGTTGTAAAACCATGCAATCCTCTCCAAAGGCTGTGAAACAGTACATAATACTAATGAAGTCTTTGATGCTGTGTCCTAAAGTCAGTACTGTACATTTTAGAGCACAATTATTTTTCCTCCCCGAGACTGAATTATCACCCTGTAGATAAATATCAATCTGTAGATAAATTCACATGATCTGGAAAGTTTTTTATATAAACTGCCTCTTGCACTGTAACTGAAACATTAAAAAAAAAAAAAAGAAAGAATTGCTTCCTCTTAGATAATGCTTACACCTCAGCTGCAAAGGAAATTAAATTTGCTGCAAAAACCAGACAAGCACTTCATGTTTCAGCACCAAACTGGAAGCACATTGATGGGCTTTAGTTACAATCACCAGTTGTCACAGTTTAAATGAAACTGGACTGTTTGCTAAAGAGGATGAGTTATGAGATAGACCAAACTCCTCTCTCTCTGCAATTGTAATGTCAAATTAAGGGGCTTTACTCGAGGAAAATGTGAAAAAAAAAACAGAAGAAATAACAACCCTTTATTAAAAAGATATATATATGTTGGCAAAAACAGTAACCAGAAACAACTATAACAACAAGAAGTCTAAATGAATACCCTCCTGTCCCTTAGCACAGTCCCAATTGTGGCCTGCAGGGGGCGCTGTGGGAGCGCTGGAACGTGCAGGGCCTGCAGTACCGGTCGTGGTCGGCAGGGGGCGCTGTGGAAGCGCTGGAAGGTGCAGGGCCTGCAGTGCCTGGTTGTGGTCGGCAGGGGGCGCTGTGGGATCGCTGGAAGGTGCATGGCCTGCAGTACCTGGTCGTGGTCAGCAGGGGGCGCTGTGGGAGCACTAGAAGGTGCAGGGCCTGCAGTACCTGGTCGTGGTCGGCAGGGGGCGCTGTGGGCTCCGGCAGTCACCCCGCGGGGAGAGGGGCTGGAGGGAGCGGTCCCGGGCCGCGCGGGGAAGCCGAGGAGGAGATGGGGGGGGCGGTCCTCGCCTCCGTGGGGACGAAAAGGAAGGCAGGCAGCACACTCTCACGGGAAACTCACCGCTGTCCCCAAGTGGCAGGGACTCACCGCAGTCTCAGACGATGGCGTCTCAGCAAAGAAACTCCCCCTTCTCTCCCGCGGGCAAGCAAGCTCCCCGTTGAGGCACAGCAGCTCCCGGGAAACAGGGTATCCAGGCAGGCTGAAGCCAGCAGGACCAGAAATCCAGCTGGGCTGGGCAGTGAGGTCACTTCTCGGAGACTCCTCCACTGGGCTCTGGATGGGTCCAGCAGGGACAGAAGAAAACCCTCCTGCTCCTCTCTGCACCCCGGGAGCCAAGCAACCCCACCCCCCCTTGCCTCCGACTCCAAACCAGCCCACCTGGCCCCGGGCCTCCAGCCCACTCAACGTAGCTAAATCGCCCATAAAACGAGTCAGCCAGTTCTTTTGTAAGGCTAATGCCAGCTCTTTTGTGAGGCTAATCCATTCTCTTCCCCCCTCAACCTCTGTTTTCTCTTACAGGGAAAGCAGGAGAAGGGAAAAAATTCCTCTCTCAAACTTATAACCCATAACACCAGTACAGCTGGAATATCCTGAATTATTTCCAGATGTTCTCTTCACATTGCCCTCTACCTGCTCTGAGACAAGCCAGTGTTCCCTTGGGATAGCCTTTCCCATTGTGTCTGCAGCAGGAAATACACCTATAATTCTTCTGCCAGAACTGAAGCAGCTGGTTAATGGTAGGAAATCTAAACCAAGGAGCTGCATATTTAGGTGCAATCCAGCACATAGGATGTATGATTGCCACTTTCTTGGTATCTGAAGGCCTCACCTTGTTTTCATGGATCTCCGAGCCTTTATGTGGTCCCCTACTGCCACCTCTAAATTCTCTTGCAGTTGTTCTTCCCAGCATTATTTCAGTCTAGGGATTTGAAGAGTTTGTTTGTAATAAGGAGGCAGTAGTCAAGCCAAAATAAAAACAAATTTGAGAGGAAGTCTGTAAGAAATGAGGTTTTTGGTGCTACCTGGAGGTTCTGAGCAAGATCAGTGGAAATCAAAAGGTGCCAGACTGGTATCTTATCCCAAGTGCTACAAGATCTCATATGGTTGCAGGCAACACAACAGAATGTCTGCTCAGTCCTACTTATACTGCTGCACTTACTGTTACTGGTATTAGGGTTGTTACATAGCCACATCATTTTTTTAGGCCTACCAAGAAGACTTATAGCAGAGGTGAAATCAGGAGTGCAAAAGGACACATTTTGTCAGTGACCTGCTTTGTTTAGACACATAGGCACAGATTATGCTATAGAGCAGCTGGGAGGCAGCCTCCCCATAATTCTCAACCCAATATTACAAAGCTTTTAAAATATGCCCTACTTTTAGTAATAGGAGGGCAAAAATTTCCAAAGAGAATAAACAAGCTCTCGTCGAATCTCTTGAAAAAGAGTTATGTCCCAACATGAAATTTACAAAAGGAATCTCTCATATCCTTCTCACAATGAAAAATGTAAGTAAAGATTTTCCTATATATCTCTTCAGGCAAGTATAGTGCAGAAGGTTGCTGCAAACTTACTCTTTAGGACAGAGTGCCAAGCAACAGGGCTCTTCTCATTTTGGCAATTCATTATGTCATTCGTCAATATTATTAAAAGAAATATAAGCTGGTTTGGAAAAACAATTTAGGAGAGCATTTCACTTCAGAGCTGCTCTCCAGCCAATAACTGGTTATTCTGTTATGAAAAAGTGTGTCAGTTTTACCCCACTGCTTCAGATTGATCTTTACTTGAGGGATAATCTGTCTGTTGGCAAACAGTAGCACCAGTCCCATTAGTTTCACTTTGGATGGACCAGTGTTTACAAGGAGATTGTCTAACTGTATTAATATAAAAATCTCAGCAGTAGCCAAAAGCCCATGTGCTTGAAATACCTTTAACAGCAAATAGGTTGAACATTGGGAAGTAATGATGGAAAAAAAATTTAAAACTCTTCAGTGAGGACAGGCACCAGAGGGTTGGCATAGTTTTTCTCCTGGTACGTGACTGCCTTCTGTCCGTATGGACTTCTGCATCTTCAGAGTGCACGCAGCTATTTGCATTCTAACCCAGCAAGCAATAGGCTAAAAACAGTCCTGAAAATCCACTCTGTGGATACTGAATGGTGCTCTAGGAACTTTAAATTTAAGCTTATTTTTTCCCTAGCAATTACAGGTGGTGTCGCAGAAAAGAAACCTGGGGCTTATCACTTCTTGCAGAGAGGTGTTCCTGTTTGCAAGAGAAACCATGTGTCCAAAATACATATTAATGCACCAGCATCCCTGTACATGTTCACTTCAGACTCTTGGTAGCCTTCCTGCCTTCATTGCTGTCCCTTTATCAAAGCTGGAAACAAAAAAATACAGAAAAAGTGGAAGTGCATTTGCCTCCCAGACACCATTAGTAAAAACTGTTCAGAGTTTCTAAAGTCCCAGGCACTACAAACTTTTAAATTTGATTCCTTGTAGAACAACCTGTGCTCTGCACAGTCCAGTATGCTAACTATGCACTAGGAAGTCTGTTTTAGATATGTGCTGAAAAATCTACACACCTGAATGCAAGATAAAAGTCAATAAAAGATAAGATTGGCAAAAGATTGCTAATACTGAAAAATCTACCAGAAAGCAAGATGACCATGGAGTTCAGTGACACCACTCAGAACAAAGGACTTCTCTGACAGTGAGCTTTCCAGACAGCTGGTTCTCATTAAATATATTCACATTTTAATGTACAAGGCAAATGCTAGCTAGAGCACACTGTGGCATAGCAAACTCTGAGGCATCAGTTACCTGATAAATCCCACATATATTCCCTTATTAATTTTTCCTTTTCAGTGTATCCCAGTAACCTCTGGAAAAAAAAGGCTGGTCTCTCCACCAGTTTTTGAAACAGGAGCACTTTCAAAGGAGATCAGGACCCATGTCACAACAGGCCATTGGCATTTCCCATCACACACAGAGAGGAACACAACACCGAAGGTACCACTAAAAGAGTTCTTCAGTAATGGAACTGCTGTTAAAAGTGTGAACCCCAGAGACAGTTGGTTTCTTTCAGCAAGAGTTTTTGTTTCTAATTACTGAGGGGTTAAAAAATACATGTAAGAGAAAAGTTTTTAAGGAAAGGTTCCCACTCATCTTTTCAAACAGAAGCTCTCTGGAGGCTTTGACCAAATCCTGATCCCTGGTCAGTCCCCAGACTGTGGGCAGGGGCTTTGTGGGATTTGCCTGCCAAGCCTGGAGTACCCAAGTTTTAGCTTGGTAAAACTAAATGATTTCCACCAAAAAACATATTTAAACCCTAAATCCCACACAGTCTCAGCTATTATTTTCTTCCTTACAGAAAAAGGAAAGCAGAAAACTCTCAGTGTAAGAGTCAACAGCATCAAAGTGCAGCTTTTTGTTTGTTTGTTTGTTTCCCTGGATCCTGGGCTTTTTCTTCCATGCCAGTTGTTTTTTAGTCTATCTGATACTGACACTAAATAGAACTGTCTTAGCTATTTTCAAAAAGAAGAACAAAGTCTGTACCAGTGAGTTATGCCATAAAGAATGCCACAATAAGAGGTGTCTACAATACATGGGAAATGCCAACTGTACCGAAAATATCATGCCTTTGTTTTCTGCAGGCTCCAAATTTACACCTGTAGGATTTTTATACCAACAGTGACAGGCAGACACTTCATTTCCTTTAATCTCCAGTTGGATTTGTACTATACTGTTTTCTCCAAAGTCTTGCCCTATTTTCAGTAATAGCAGGGCAAAAATATCCAAACAGAATAAACAAGTTTTCTCTCCTTGAATCTCTTGAAGAAAGAGTTATGTCCCAACTGGGATGAAGGTACACAAGACTCAAAGAGAAAGGTAAGGAGTCAAGCTCAACAGATACAGTCTCGCAAAGACTGACTTCAGGTTTTGTGTCTGTGTGCTATGAGCTCCTTCTAGAATCAGGAGGGAGGGCATGTGGCCATGAAGAAAAATTAGAAATTTCCCCACAAAAGAAACATTAATATGAGAGAGGACATGCTATGAAAAAATTAAGAGTTACAAATCTGATTTCCCAATATGAGTCACATCAGAATGTGCAAACTTGCAGTTCTGTAACTGCTTGTAACTAAAACATCAGTCTAAGAGATGACTCATACGGATACTTTTCAGAATAGCATATCTTAGTTCTACTGATACTGACTAAAACAATTAAAATCTTCATTAGGCTATAGGCACACAGCTACCCCTGCAAATTTGACACTATTTATCTCATTTGTCATAACCTGATGACCTTCAGAAAGGCAAATGTGCACCATGCAATGGTTTTGTGTTGAATCTGTTTCACTAGAAACTGTTGCCATACAAACAATGTAACATAAGATATCATGAAGTTTATTGTGGCCTTTTATTCCTCTGTCCACATCATTCCTTCTGGTCCCCTACCAGAAACATGCTCTGCCTACTTTTTCATCAAAAAAGGGGATAAGAAAAGCCTTTTCTTTTTAAAAGCAGGATGCCAGTTGTATAGGCATTCCCAACAACAGGTTTTCTGCAAAACAGAATAAAAAAGAGCAAAGCTTCACACACTCAAACAGCACGTATAGCATTAATGCTTTGCTTTTTCCTTTAAGGATTTATTGTCTTAGGAGATACTGCCTCTCAACAGTTCACCACAGTAATGCTGCATAATGCTGCCAACCCAGCCAAGGCTTGGAGGAGAAATAAATAATGATAGTTCTTGAAACAGAGTTGACATGAATTGAGTTTACAGTTCCTCCCTTTGAGTCCTCATGTCCTCATTTCTCCACCTGGAAGTAATGACGTGGTGGAGCCTGTCGTGGGAACTGTTCAAGGGTGGCCAGTTCAAGGGTTATAATATATCTCCTTGTTCTACTTATAACACCATTCATGAGCTTGCTGGTCCAAACATTCACACACATTAAACATTCCACTAGGTAATTAAAGGCAAAGCGCTGCTGCAGTACACTTCTTTTTAAAAGGATAATCTTAATTTTGATAGATATTTATGTTTCAAGCTATTAAAACTGTTGGAGTTCAGGCAGCTTGTCATATTGATATTTCTGCTGAAAGTGGTGGTTGCATTGGAACCGGATCAACTGCAGTAGGACATTATTTCTTCCATTTACAATAAAATTAAGGACATGGTATTTGTACTCCTTGTTCCAAAATACTCCAAAAATCCAAAACAGATCTCCACAGGGGCTATAGTGCATTACTGATGCTTCAATATCCAGCTAATATTTCCTAAAATATTCAAGGTATCTGGGTTAGAATTGGAAAATGAAACAAAGAAACATCCATGACTAAAAGACAGAAATACTAACTCAGCCCATCTCCCACATACAGGAATTCAAGGCAAGGCTTTTGTTCCTCCAGGTTTTTTTGTTCCATGTGTTCCTGAAAAGTTAGACAAAAAAATCAGAACAGAAGAACACACTCTTAATAAAATAAAAATGCCAGCTACTTGGCCATACCTTTCCCCAGCTTCATTGCTGCACAGAGAACAGCAGAACAGGATTAATTTGTGGCTAAAAGCACCTCTTCAGTCTTTTCTCAGGTCTGCCACAGACTTCCTCTTTGACCTAGAAGAAAATATACTTAGTAGGACAGGTCACCTGCTGTGTGTTCCAGTTACTTAAGTAAAAGGGGGAAAAAAAGGAGGGAGGCATGGGGAAAGAAACTTCTTCTGTTCCTATGACATGAAGGAAATTTGAAGCTGAATTGAGCTTTTTATTTTGCTTAAAGCACTCTGGAAATCTCTGGAATAAACATTCTTTAATGCAAGAAAAACTCCAGATGAACAGTTGTTTAGGCAGGTGTTAAAATCAATAAGACCTCCACAGTACCCATTGTAAAAAATGTATACTACACAGTTACAGTAAAAAGCAGTGTTATAATGGCTGGTACAGGGAGTGAGAAACAAATATTAAAGGGTCTTCCTTTGCTCTTTTGTCTGCAGACATCTCAGGGGGTTCAGCAATGTTTTACCCAGATGCTTCTTCTTCTGGAAAGTGGTATCAGGCCCTCTTACAGCTCTTCAGTCTATAGAACATATGCAATGATATATTACAGTCATAAAGAAAGGCCTTGGTCAGTATGTGCAAGAGCTGGTGGGGGACTTGGATGTGAGGGACCAGCCTTCTTCAACAGCAAGGGCAGAAGAAGGCAGAACAACACTCGGAAAATTAGTTGAATGTTCTGGATCCCGTTCCCCACCCACGACGTGGGGCGGCCCAGTTCTAGTTCCGTTTCCATCTGAAGAACCATTGCGACGCTTTGAAGGATGGGGAAAGGGAACTCCAGGGGTTTCTCAGGGGTCTTTTCAGGCCCTGAGCCTGGAGGGGAGAGGTGCTCCCCCTCCCCCCTCTGCACGTGACCCCATGGCCTGCAGGGATACAGGACACCGGGCGTGGAGAGGAGGCAAGAGAGAGTTTATTGTTGGGGATGTTACATTTATAGGGTTTAGGAGGATTCACAGAGTAACCAATTAGAAGTCTCAAGGGGCTTAGAGGAACACCCAGTCACAGGAAGAGGTTAACAAAGGCCAGTGGGAAACACCTCAGGACACCTTCCCAGGACATTCCTGCATGGATAACACATGTTGCTGGGAAGAAGCATGTGTTTGCAAAGAGACCACCAAAAGCCATTTTAAAACCTGTTTAAACCACAGTTTTCCCATATAATGCAGGTTTAGTGCTACAGAATGTCCTACCACTTCAAGAAGGGAAAATGTCAGCTGAACCTCCCCTGGCTTTGTAGTGTTTATTAAAGTCTTAACTGGCCTGACACAACTTCATTTAGGAAAAGATAACTGATGCATACACTGCCTTTTTGCTCACAGGGAGGGAAGCAAACAAGCAAAGAATTCCCAAGAAAGTGGAATGATTGAGGGGAGAAAGGAATGATCGATAAGAAGAAGAAAAAAAATTCCATGGATACAACCTTGCTTACAACTGCCTACACATATTTTTGAATTTTATCTTGCCTTCACTTAAGAATAAGATGTATCACACTTATTCCAAGCAAAAGGTTAGGATACAATAGCTGCCATTCTGACTTACTCCTACAGCAACCAGTTCATGTAGCCATGTCCTTAAATACATTCCAGTATTACTGTCACCATCCAAGGCAGCACAGAACTGCAAAATTTCTTCAACTGTAATTAAACAGATCATTTCCTTTTGTGTAACTCTGAAAAGCAATAAGGTGCTATTAGCAGGTGGAAGTTCTAATGCCAGTTTATTGGTAGCACTGACTTGATACCTGCTGATAGTTACTGAGAAGGCCTGAAGGTTAAGAGTTGGTGGGGATGAAGCAGCTTGCCAGGTGTTTTCCTTGTTGTTGATGGAGTGTAGCCAAATGAAATTATCAGTTTTAAAACTAGCCACTAGCAACTGGGTTTCAACAGGGAAACATTTTCATAAAAAAACAAAATTTAAAAAAAATAATTTTTTCCTGTCTGTTGCTGCAACAACTGTCACTTAACTTGTAGTAATTAGATGCAGTAGCAGCCAGAATTCCCTTTGATTTCAACACCTTCCTCAAAAAATAGAAGCACAATGACAGTATAGCACTTTAAAGTAATATGGATCTCTTCAACAAAATAAAGTTTCACAGCTTTCTGAGTTTTGTAAACAATATTCAAGGCAGCAGACAGGTGTTAAAAATTTCCTAGAGGGCTTTTCCTAATTCGTATCTGTAGAGTTGTAATAAAATAACAAAAATGTGATTAAATATGAGAAAGGCAGCATGCACATATAATAAAAGAAATGCATACTGTTGTTTTGGATTGAATACACAGGTATTTCGTCCAAAGTAAAGCAGATGGCAAAACAAACACGTAAGCATCCACTTTATCTTGCAGATCCTGTGGTTCTCTGATTACTTTTATATTAGGGATATTTCAGCACATCGGTAAAATAAGGGAGATGAAAGACAGAGGTGACAGATTCATGTTCCACAAATTCACTGTCAAAGGAAAAAACAACCAAAATTATCATAAGCACAGCAGTGCCCTTAAAAACACATCCATCGAAACCAAGTAAAAGATATTACCTGAGTATGCAGGTTATTCCCTTGTAGTTCCTCCTATTTAGGACTATACCCTAGCCAGAGAGTTCAGCAAAACATGACTCCAGCCTTTTAGGGTTGTCCTTTTGAACATATATGTGTCTATATACACATATACGTGCATGGGGGCACGTAAACACAGATGCACATAGAATATACACACAGATATATATTTTCATCAGTCCTTAACCTCAAAAGCCTTTTGCCACGAAAGCATCAACAGGGAACCTTAGAAATTAAGAAAACTTCAGGTGGAAGTGTGAAAAAGGAAAAAAACAGCTTTTTATTAACAACATCTGAACAAACAAGAAATGGTGCAATCAAAAACTTTCAGGAGAAACAAAACAAAGTCCCAATTCCCCGGGTGGGGGGGAAGAAAACCGCAAACCGGAGCGTGGGGGAGGGGGGAAGGCAGGGCAGTTCAACAGCTGCTCGCAGCCCCGTGCGCCCGCAGCAGCCAGCAGCCGACGGTGTCACAGCCAGCCACGGAGTCCTTTCTCCTACAGGCAGTCCGGAAAACAGAATACCTCGCTCTGAGATGGGTCAGTCTCTCTCTCTCTCAGTCGTCCTCCGCGAGGTGTCCTGTGGAGGAAAAAAAACTTCCTCTCAGGAAAAGAAAAGGAGGCGGCCGAAATCGGGCTCCCCGCGGAGCAGATCCACGAGCCCCTGAACAAAGAGCGCCCCCTGCTGTCCCCCGCAGCAGCCGCGTGCCCGGAGAGCGCTCCCCCCGCCCGGCGCTGCCCGGCGCGTGCGGCTTCGCGCCGTTTCCCCCTCAGCCCGGAAGAAACAGAGGCGGGGGAGGCATTGGGGAAAAGTTCGACGTGTCTTTTCCAACCTAGGACAGTGCCTCCTAAATGCTTAACTCACTCCTGAAATTAGTAAAGATTTTGCAGTGTTTCTTTCTGTTTTGCAAATATTAGCAAGGCTTAGTCCATTGCTATAATAATTGCTATCATATATCCGTCTTCTGGAGGAGCCTCTGTTCTTCCTCAGTAAGCAACTTTTTGTTATTAAATTTGTTTGAAATTCAGCAATAACATTATACAATGCATTTTTATTAACATACTAGCCAAGAAATTATTCCAGAACATAACAGCTTTTCTGAACTGGATTTAAATTATCATCAATCACTCAATAAACTATAACAGAATTTCCCCTTTCTGCACATTCTATCAAACTCCACTGCCTGTTTTCCTAACTAAGGCTTATGGTGGCCAAAAGGCATCTCTGAGAAACCTACACTGTCAGACTTGGACATGCAGGATATGGTATGTGCTTTAAAAGACAAATTTGTTCTTGGAGTTTATGCCCCTCTCCCATTATTTCATTTTTCTTCCACACTGCAGTCTTCACAAGAATAGCATATATCATGATTTTTCAAAATGCATTTTGACATATTGATCAAAAAATAACAGCAACCAGTTTTAGCAATTTACAGGTACATGTATTTATTTTTCTCACTATTTGCTTGTGTTCCTCTGCTCAGTTTTTTTCCAGTTTTTTTTTGCTTTTTCCCTCACTGTAATCCAGCACCATAATATCCTTCTTTCCATTCCCATAAAAATTTTGTTTGAATTGCCCAGGAACACAATTGGCTGTGCAGCAACCCTACAGTTACTTGACAGAGACACAGCACTCTTCCCCAGCTAATCCAGAAATCATTCTGACCTGGGAAGATGATGGATATCCAAAGAAGTGTGAAATGTGGTTTGCAGCAGCCTACCTTCAGGGAGATGCTAAAATGGCCAAGGATCTACCTATTGTGCAGTCCAGGACAGCTATTCTGAGGCCCTTGACAAACATTGCCCTGATTTAAATTAATTCTGTCTAATTTGATATAATGTTAAGTCAGGACAAATGAGGTAATTCTGTACTTACCCCAATTACTGTGCCATTTCTGGGCAAGGTACAGTCTTGTTTCAGCCTCTTCATATCAAAATAAGATTAAAAGCATATAATTTATCATTTGGAATTATCACAACTTGCAATTTATAGCATATATGCCTCAGTTTCCGTTGGCATTTAAATTTAGCACATGGACCTGTTTATATTAACAGAGGCCCACAAAGTAACAGAAATTATGTTAGATAATTAGTTACAAGTCATCCAGACTAGAAGAACGGGACTTTCAGAAACAGTCAAGAGAATACTCTACTCTCTTGAAATAAGAGGACTAAGTTTTCTTTTACTAAACTTCATGGCACTGGTCTCCAGAGAAATTAATTAGACCAACTTTAATGAACGATTTCAAATCTTTCCTCTGTAGGACACAGGGGACCACAAACAACAGCAAGGATGGATCTGTTTAAAAATAAATGAATATTTACGTATATATATTTCCAGACAAGCCCAATTACAATTTACAAAACATTACAAAGTGAGAAACGGGAGGAAATGTAACAGATTCAGTACAGTTAGATCTAAGTAAAGAATCTGACAGACAGCTTCACAAACATCTTGCATAGATAAATTCATTCAACTAAGCTTGGATATGTACAGAAAAGCTACTAAAGGGTATGGTCCAAAGGTGATAGAAAAGTGTCATGGGGAATTTCCTGGACAGTTTCTTTTTTGCGATGTTTTCTAAACTTTGCTAGCAAAAACTGAGTTTTAAGAGTTTATTTGACAGTACAGGTAAAGAAGATGAAAGTGGAAAGGGCTGAACAAGATCTAGAAACAACATAGCAGATCAACTATGCAAGAAAATTAAGCAGCACACAGGATTTTTAAAGCTCTGTAAAGATACAACTGTCATTTATAGCATTGTGCTCCTTGTCTTTTTTGTTTGTCTCCTTCAACTGGTACAGCTTGTCTTTTAGACAGTCTTGTCTTGTTATTTTGCTGTTTGCTTTATTCAGTTTCTAGTGAAATAGGTCCCTGAATGGCTGAGATTCCTCATGGTATTACTTCAGTATAAATGTTAAACAACAATATTATTGTTATGCTATATAGTTGATCCATATCAAGGGTTTTGGAGTTGATTCATTCATCATTGTCAGGCAGGCAGTTTAAATTCCATTCAAGCCCATATGCAACAGCCCAAGAATAATGTGATCACTTTTTAAGGGTGTGAAAGGAAAAGTGATCTTGGGAACAATCTGAAATGAACGAAGATCACTTAGTAACTGAAGTCAAACTGGAGCTCAACAACTTAGTCCAAATTACTGTACTTATTGGCTGCATCTATGGATTAGTCTGCAGCTCCAAAACTTGTTTGCAGGGCACTCCTAAGGCTGGTATAGGCCACCTGTCTGGCATTGCCAGGAGTGAAACACTGGGGACAGAGTACTTGTGTCCCCCTGGACCTAGTGCCACATACCTAAGCCAAAAGGGACATAGTGACTCCTGCCACAGTAGCTAGTGAGATTTTGTAGGCAGCTTGGAGACATGGGGTGTTGATTTTGGGTTCTTCTCAATGAGATCCTGAGACCTTACTGACTTGCAACTCAGTGGCAACGACAGAAAAACTGCCTTGCCGGAGGGGACATCGGGAGAGAACATCTAATTCAAGCACATTCCTCTGGGAAAAAAAATACTGAGCTCTGTAGCAGACTCTCTGATTCCTCAACCATCCAGCAGATTAAGACTGAAAGATTTCATGAGGCACTTCCTAGAGACCACAGACTTTCTTTGTTGTGTGGATGTTTCTTTCTACACTCACATTAAAGCTTCAGCGCTTTTTCTGACTTCAGCACTCCATTTTCTGCCCCGCAAGGACATGTATACCTGAACTTTTCTTCTGCTCTGCATCATTTCCAACTGAACTAACCTTTCAGGAAGTCCTTCTGCTTTACCCAGTCAGCATATTCTATCTGAAGTGGCATATCTACCATCAAAATCAAATGCATCCAGATGCATTAGGCTCCAACACAAACACCAGACCTAAACCAGAAGGAAAGTTGACAGTTAATCTGAAGCAAGAACACAGAGCTTGATCTGGCTCCACAAATTAGTGTAGTACTTTGGTATGGCAGTTTAATTGGGAAAAATACTATGGGGAAAAAAAGCCTCATGTTCTGTGAAATCCCAAGGGATTCTTGCAAGTCTGAGCATTCAGCTTGTATTTTCTCTAAATGCCAAATGAGATGAAATTCTGAGTATCATGTTTCTCCAGGGATGGTTTAGATTGGGTATTAGGAAGAATTTCTTCATGGAAAGGTTTGTTAGGCACTGGAACAGGCTGAGTCACCATGTCTGGAGGTATTTAAAAGACATGTAGATGCAGCTCTTAAGAGCATGATTTACTGGTGGACTTGGCAGTGTTAACATTTGACCTGATGATCTTAAAATTCTTTTCCAACTTAAAAAATTCTGTGCTTGTATCTGACTTGCACTGTACTTCTTATTTGGAAAACTCTCTTGACTGTATTCCTGGTCAAAAACAAAACAAACAACTTTGCAAAGAATGGTGAATTTTTTACAAAGTTCTTCACAAGAAAAACCATGATAAATACAGCTTAAGATATCACTAAGCATTAGTTATGATTGTGTGCTATAAAAAATATAGTTAGAACAGACTTTTAAAAGCGTGACTTCAAAGTGTAGTGTTTCCTCTGTATGGTACAATGAATTTGATGTAGTAAGGAAGTTTTGCCTCTTTAAAAAAAGAAATAAGATTTTTTTTCTCTCTCTATGGCAACAGTTTTGTCTTGTTTTTTCCATTTTACCTAACAGCTGTGGGGTCAACAAACATTTCCCAGAGAAAAGTATTTTCTTTATTTCTAATTGCTACACTTGCTCACTAGTTGCCTTCACTTAGGAAAGAGCAGCAGCTGAGCACTCAGCAGTCCATGAACCCCTGCATCTTTCCCATTGTGTGCTGGAATACCCAAGGGCAGGAAAACAGGCCTCTCCAACGCCTGACTAATGCATTCAGCTCGAAAGGAACACGGGTGTTGTCACTGGCCTCTGGAATCAGTTTGCCAGAAACGGGGGTGGGAGGAGGAGAACAGAGCAAAACACAAGGTAAGGGGGAGAGAGGGAGGCAGAACACACTGTGCTACTGCTCAGGGGCACAAGAAATGCAACTGTGTTGTGTTTGTTTACTAACAAAGATGTCAAATGCTTGTTCGATGCTTGGGAATTTTCATATTCTGTTCAGGTATCTGACTGCACTTTGTCTTATGACTGAGGAGCTTGCTGAGAGCTTAAGGGTGCAGGTTTTCCTTTTTCTTTTTTTGGTCTTTAATTTTGCTGACTTATGCCTAGAACCAGAAGTACCCTCACAAAATTGTTGTTAATAAAGGCATAATATTTTTCAAAGTAGCCCAAGAGGCTTCTCCTGAGAACTACACACAACCTTTGCATATTTTTGATGGCAGCACAGAAACCAAGCCCCCATAAGACAGGCAGTGATGCTGCTAACATCACCCTTCCACCCCATTGTAAGAAGTGAACTGGAAGTGAAGTAGTTCAGTCTTTCTGCTGAGACACATTTGGGAAGGGTTTTAAAGCTATTGGGTGATGAGAGGGGGTGGAGAACAACAGTATTAAGATAATCAACTCCCTTTGAAAATTTCCACACAAATCTTTCTTCAGTTTCATGTATCCTTTCTTATCTTTTTTCTTCATCCAGGTAGCACTTACCTCAAAGAAACTCTGAATGTAAAAAGCAGTGTTGCTTTGGAGTCACTACTGCAAATAACCTGACAGCTATTTTTTATACTCCTCTCACTGTCCTTAGTGTTTCCATCATAGTAAAATGTAAGAGCTCACAGAGATTTCCACAGCTCCTGTATTAATTTCCTACATCCCACTGAATGTTTGGTCTTTAGTTCAAATGCTGCACATTCTTATGCAACATTACTGTGTGAACTACTGGTCTTTAGCTGCTACCACTAGAATTAATATAAAATATGCTTTCACATTTTCTATTCAATTGGGAATTCTCTGTTATGCAAATTACGCTTAAAAAAAAAAAGGATATTAACTGGTGAGAGCTATTATACCAACAAAGTTTTACTGTTTTATTAGTAATTATAGATAGTGTAAATAAATGCAGGATGCAGGATCTGACACCACTGAAGCTGTAATAAACTAAGCATAAATGTCATAGTAACTTCTGAGGCTTATTTTCATTAATCACTATTTGAATTATTGATAGCACACTAGATCACTTTGATCCTATAGTACACATAGATGGTTTCACCAGCCAACATCCTTACCACTGGGAAGGCAAAGAACATTATTTACTAGCAGACTATTTACCAAAAAAAATGTGCCCACTACACATTTCACAAAGAAAATACAACACATTGAATTTTCAGGATTCAGAAATTAAATAAGAAGGATTTCCTGATTCCTGCATTTTTACTAATCCTTTGAAGAGAAACATATAACAAGACAAAATAACATAATCAGAAAACCAAGTTTTCTTCCTACTAGTCCTTTCTAATGGCCAAATTTCTCTGCCAGAGATGCTTTTTGCTCCTGCTTCAGATCCTTTTGTTCTTCAAAACTTTTTTCTGTTTTTATTTTTTGAGCTTATGGAAGAAACACCATCCCTGTCTCTCACTGTGATCGGGGTCAGTTGTGCATCAAAACAGCAGCCAGGAGGGATATGTCCTGACCACCACAGGCCTGAACAAGAGCCTTAATTCTTCTCCATCCTCGGATCATATTGTAATGTTCTTTTGACTGATGTGTGCCATCGTGTGGCCAAAGGCTGCAACAAACCATACTTGGCTCTTCTGCAATTTTAAATGAGATGAAAGAGAAACAGGAAGAGCAGTGATTGCAGAAATGCATTCATCCAGATCTGTCTCTCCAGCAGGAGCTCAGGATTCCTCAAGTGACACCGCTCTGCCTATTCCTGCATGGCTGCTAGCAAGCTGAATTAAGGGTTGTAATCTTTGTACCTCTGGTGAATGTGTTGCTGCCACAAAAATAAAGCCCTAATGTGTCTTCAGAAAGCTGTGCATTTCTAAAAGGTACCTTTATATCCTGGAAAATCAGGGAAGGTCTCCATCCTCCTCTACCACCACTGAGAAGGTGCTGACTGACTAGCCCTCCAAATGAATCAAGCTGATGAGCTGTCCGGAGCAAACTGCCAAGGGCCCAGAACTCAGGGGTCACCTTTACACACAGCAGCACAAGAAAATTACATTTTCAAAAGCATTTAGACACTTAGACTAAAATAGCAAATCCGGTCATTTTCATGAGTGTCGCTTAACACAATTTCACGGCCTCGTGGCCTTTACTGAGTGGCATTTTCTGCTCCTTCCTGTGGACAAGGCTGAGGGGAGTGATTAAAGCTGGAAGGGCTGATGCTGCAGACACAGGGGGTTGGGCTGCATGGTGCTTAGAGTCACAGCTCTGGGTGTTACCAAAAACTGACAGGCATAGGACAGTCTTTGTGTGCTCACAAGGTCAAGCTGCCCGACCTCAAATTGTACCACACTTCAGGGATGGCCAGCTGCAGAGTCACCTCTCCTCAATTCAAGTTTATAAGTATTGGAGGCTGAAAGTAAGGCTTGTAGGAGATAAGAAGAAGAAATACAGACAGCCTGTACAAAATGAAGGACCTGAGCTTTATTTAAGCATAGAGCTTAGAGGCAGACAAGAACATAAAAATTATTTTGAATGACATCATGTGTACCACATGTGACTAAATTTTACCCAGTTCCCAACAAAACAAGCCAAATAACTTCTGTAGAGCTAAAGGGTGCTATCTAGAGATTCATTCAGTCATTTTAAAAAAACTCAGCAACTCAGAGGCCAAACATTTCTCTTGGGAGTTTGCACCAGTGACAACAATATGCACAGTTAAAACTATATCTTATGGCTTCATTTGGGTTTGTCTGGAATCAGCTTCCAATGGCTGATCTGCTGTGTGTTTCTGTGTTAGTTTGAAGAACCCATTACTACCCAGCAATTTCTCTTCTCAAAGGAATTTACATTAGCATCGAGTCATCCCACAGTAATCTTTTTGATACCTACACAGGCTGAACTGGTTTTGCATTTCTCATTCATAAAAGTTCTCTCCAGTCTCTGGATGATTTTGGAGACTGTTTTCTACACTGGCTGTAGTTTATAACATTGGATCATAAAACACATTTTTTCCAGAGCTAAGGAAAATGCTTCAACAATGCCTTTGCCAATGTACTACACATAGATTAAAATCCTTTTTTCCCCCTCTCCTACTCCATAGTTTCTTATCAACAGCCCCAGATCTCAGCAGGCCTTTTTTGACACAACCTTCCATTGAAGGCTTGAGATTGTCCGATGCCAACACCTCAGCTCTTTTTGACTTGTGAGGACACAGTTCCCTATTTCAAAGCTTCCACCATGTTCACTCTTTCTAAATCATTAGTACTTTACACTTTGCTGAACTGAAATCCATATTGTTTGAATGTGAATTCTGTGTGAGTGGAGCCTTAGTAATCTTGATTTGCAAAACTGTCATTTGCCCTCAACATTTAACATTTTGATGCCCTATGTGTCACTTAAAAGTTTTATAAACCTTAAGGGTGCAATTACTCCCAGGTGCTGGGTGTGGATGTTGAAAACTGTGGACCACACCGAGATGCACCAAAAATGCCACTCAGGTTTTGGGTAGTGGCCTCCCACTGCCAACTACTTCCACATCTAGTAAGTTCCCAATACATTAAAGACACATTGACAAATCCAAAGACTTTTCCATCTTCAAGCAACCATGATATTATGTGAAATTCCACATCCTTGTCTCAATCTATTGATGGATATCAATAAAGTCCTTAATCAAAAAGCCATAAATCTGACTGAAATTTTCAAAAAACTCACCTCTACTTGCATTTACTTTTATCTAAATCTGTCAATTCTGTATAAATCAACTCTCTGTCTTTAGCCCAATCCTGGACCTGAGAGAGATATCATAGTAACATGAATTTCCCTGTCCAGTTCACTGAAGTCATCTTGAAACAGGAATTCTGCAATTTCCCCAATAACCCAAAATCAAGAGATACCACAAAATACAGTTTCATGTAACTGTTCCAGAATGGACTTTTAACTGAAATGATCCTTTTCTATTGTAGAATTGAGAGATTGCCATGTGTAAGAGTTTATTTATTTTTTTTATCCACCAGTGTTGGTTCAGTATTTTCTATTACATTTTCCTTTCAAATTTCCGTGTATTTCTTCTCAGCTGTGGGAAATCAGCCCCTTGAGGAAGGCCAGGGTGGATGCTGCCATTCAGAGAGATCCTCTTTCCTTTCTGAGTTTCCATAGGCAATAGTTAGTAACATTTATGTATTTGCCATCTAACAGGCTAAAGATTAATATTTCTTAACCTGTTATCCTGAAGTACAAAAATGCATTTACTGGGTCCTGAGTGCAACACATATGAGATAGATAAAAATTAAATTCTAGCATTTTAGAAATTCTAACAAAAATCCACTACTGGCTGCACAACACACTCACACCTCTGGACAATCAGCTGGATAATCACTGCAGAATAGAAACCATACCAGAATAGAAACCATTGTGCAACAGGAAGGCTATGATGTAGTCGCCATCACAGAAACGTGGTGGGATGACTCACATGACTGGAGTGTTGCCATGGATGGCTACACGCTCTTCAGAAAGAACAGGCAGGGTAGGAGAGGTGGAGGGGTGGCTTTATATGTTAGAGAGTCTCTTGACTCTGTTGAACTTGAGATCAGCAATGATAAGGTTGAGTGCCTGTGGACCAGAATCAGGGAGAAGACCAACAAGGCTGACATCATCATAGGTGTCTGTTACAGACCGCCCTATCAGGATGACGAAGGGGATGAAATATTCTACAAGCAGCTGGCGGATGTCTCGAAATCGTCAGTCCTTGTCCTTGTGGGTGACTTTAACCTGCCGGATATTTGCTGGGAGCTCAATACTGCAGAGAAGAGGCAGTCTAGGAAATTCCTGGAGTGTATAGAGGACAATTTCCTTCACCAACTGGTAAATGAACCTACCAGGGGTAAGGCCCCGCTAGACCTGCTGTTTACAAACAGAGAGGGGCTGACGGGAGATGTAGTGGTTGAAGGCCGCCTGGGAAATAGTGACCATGAAATAATAGAATTTTCAATACTCAGAGATTCAAGGAGAAACAACAATAAAACCTCTACGCTGGACTTCTGGAGGGCAGATTTTGACCTATTCAGAAGTCTAATCCAGAACATACCCTGGGAAACAACCCTTGAAAACAAGGGGGTCCAGGAGAGATGGATGTGCTTCAAGCAGGAAGTTTTGAGTGCACAGGAACAGGCCGTACCGATGTGCCGAAAGGCAAGCCGTTGGGAAGACAACCAGCTTGGTTAAACAGGGAGATTCTGAAGGAAATCAGGGATAAAAAGAGAGTTTACCGACTGTGGAAGAAAGGACTGGCTACTTACTAAGAATTCAGGAAGACAGCTAGATCATGCGGAAAGAAAATCAGGGATACAAAAGCGCAATTTGAAGTTAAATTAGCCACTTCTGTTAGGGATAACAAAAAGTCCTTCTATAAATACATTAATAACAAAAGGAGGGGCAAAGAAAACCTCCATTCTTTGAGGGACTTGGAGGGAAACATAGTTAATAGAGATGAGGAGAAGGCTGAGGTACTGTCAGAGACTGAAATGGTTAATGATTTATGCATTCTAGGAGACTTTTGCAGGCTTTTGACTTGCATGATACCTCTGATGAGCAGTCGGGCCCCTCCCTCCCTCCAGTGCTGAAGGTGTGAAGCCCTGAAAAGGCAAGAATCCGAGCTCGCAGGCTTTTGACTGTTGATACATCTGATGAGCAATCAGGCCCCTCCCTCCCTAAAGGCGGGAACCGGGCGAGACACAAAAAAAACTCAACACAGACCCAGGAGTTGTTGGAGGCTCGAGGCATGGCCCGTGATATAATAACTCATAACTTCTTAGAGTATGGGGGCTTCCCCCCCTTCACCCCCAGCAGATCAAGGCCACCACTTCAACTGACAGACATGGAAGCATCGCTGGACCCCGTGGGCGGTGACTATATACATCTGTCCACTCTCAGCTTTTCTTTCCCTTACTCTCCCTTGCTCTTATCCTACCTTTCTCTCCCCTATGCATTTTCTTTCCCTCCCCAAAGGTTATCTCTGTGTCACATTGTTGTATGACAGCACCCAAAC
>NW_020884986.1:11770-20847 GCF_003945725.1 Corapipo altera | reverse complement strand
CCTGGGTTACCCACTCCGCCCCCTTTTTCCTGGGGCGGGACGTAACAGGTACTTAACACCTACTTTGCCTCAGTTTTTACCAGTAGGACAGGTGGCTCTCAAGGCAACTGGCCTCTGGAGCTGGTAGACAGAGATAGGAAACCAAATAGTCCCCTTGTATTCCAGAAGGAAATAGTTAGTGACTTACTGAGTCATCTGGATCCTCACAAGTCTATGGGACCAGACGGGATCCATCCTAGGGTAATGAGGGAGCTGGCAGAAGAGCTTGCCAAGCCGCTCTCCATCATCTTCCAACAATCCTGGCTCACTGGGGAGGTCCCATATGACTGGAAGTTGGCAAATATCACCCCAATCCATAAAAAAGGCTACAAGGCTGACCCTGGTAACTACAGGCCTGTCAGCCTGACCTCGGTGCCTGGCAGAGTTATGGAGCAGATTATCCTGTGTGAAATCACACAGCAGCTACAGGATGGACAAGGGATCAGACACAGCCAACATGGGTTTAGGAGGGGCAGATCCTGTTTGACCAACCTGATCTCCTTTCACGATCAGGTGACCCACCTGGTGGATGAGGGAAAGGCTGTGGATGTGGTCTATCTGGACTTCAGCAAAGCCTTTGACACTGTCTCCCAGAGCATACTCCTGGAAAAACTGGCAGCCCATGGCTTGGACAGGGGCACTCTGTGCTGGGTCAGGAACTGGCTCGAGGGCCGGGCCCAGGGAGTGCTGCTGAATGGGGCTGCGTCCAGTTGGCGACCGGTCACCAGTGGTGTCCCTCAGGGGTCAGTGCTGGGCCCAGTCCTTTTTAACATCTTTGTCGATGATTTAGATGAGGGGATTGAGTCCATCATCAGCAAATTTGCAGATGACACCAAGTTGGGAGGGAGTGTCGACCTGCCGGAAGGCAGGAGGGCTCTGCAGAGGGATCTGGATAGACTGGAGAGATGGGCTGACTCCAATGGAATGAAGTTCAACAAGACCAAGTGCCGGGTCCTGCACTTTGGCCACAACAACCCACTGCAGCTCCCAGCTGGGGACAGAGTGGCTGGAGAGCAGTCAGGCGGAAAGGGACCTGGGAGTGCTGATTGACAGGAGGCTGAACATGAGCCAACAGTGTGCCCAGGTGGCCAAGAAGGCCAATGGTTTCCTGGCCTGCATCAAGAACAGTGTGGCCAGCAGGAGCAGGGAAGTGATCCTTCCCCTGTACTCTGCATTGGTGAGGCCACACCTTGAGTATTGTGTTCAACTCTGAACCCCTCAGTTCAGGAAGGATATTGAGGTGCTGGAGCGGGTCCAGAGAAGAGCAACGAGGCTGGTGAAGGGACTTGAGCACAAGTCCTATGAGGAGAGGCTGAGGGAACTGGGATTGTTTAGTCTGGAGAAGAGAAGGCTTAGAGGCGACCTCATCACTCTCTTCAACTACCTGAAGGGAGGTTATAGCCAGGTGGGGGTTGGTCTCTTCTCCCAGGCAACCAACAATAGGACAAGGGGACATGGGCTCAAGCTCTGCCAGGGGAGGTTTAGGTTAGATGTTAGGAAGAAATTCTTTACAGAGAGGGTTATCAGGCATTGGAACGGCCTACCTAGAGAGGTGGTGGATTCACCATCCCTGGAGGTTTTTAAAAAGAGATTGGATGTGGCCCTTAGTGCCATGATATAGTAATTGGAGTTGGATCAGTGGTTGGACTTGATGATCTTGGAGGTCTTTCCCAACCTAATCTATTCTATGATTCTATGATTCATACCAACATAGAGAATTTGTCTTCCCAAGCCTATAATCCCTTTTTCTCACATAAAAAAATAAAAATTAAACACAAACTGTTGACCAACAGAGATATGAGCCATACAGAACTGGCCATCAGATATATGCTTGGTCAAAAAACCTGAGATTCAGTGAAAATTCATTCCAAATTTGAAGACTTATATCTTCCCGATGAAAATCTATGCAAAACACAGCTGAGCTTGGCTGTTGAAGTGGTGCATGGCAAGGCAAACTGCTTCTGCTCAGAAAAGCCAAGTTGTTTTGCAAAATACTGACTTGGTATCTTAAATTTCTTGTAAAAGCAATTTGTAATTTGATTCTGTTGTCAGAGATAAGGTCCAACATGATCCTTGGGATTAGCATTAACAAGCTGCTAAAATTTGGCAGAAAGAGCACATTTTACATTATCTTCAAGAAATGTACTTCAGCTACTTCAAGACAATAAAAAGTACTTCTGCATGTCAAATAAAAGGAAATTTAAAATAAGTAACAGTCACTCAGTTATCATATATGGAATTAAAACCCAATAAACAAATCAATGAATAAGAATTTCATGAACCAGATCATGTTTCAAGGAGCAGCTGAAGAACACACCTTTGAGTCACAAGCTCCTTAGATGAGATGAGTAATATTGCTTACCTTTATCTTTAAACCATCTTATCCTTTCATCTGGATATCATTAACTCTCTTGCCCCCAAATTTAATAATTTAAATGGAACAATAAGAAAGGGGCAGAACTGAACTGATGCCATTATTGTTCAAATATCTTTGACAGAGAGAAGCCATCCCACAGCATCAGGAACATCTATCCCAGAGCCATCTGGGACATCAGCCATAAAACCAACAATGGATTTATTTACATGGAGAGGATAGAATAGCACCAATTTAAGGAAATAATCTGCCTAACCTATAGGGAGTTTGGAAGTAGCTCACTAACCAAGAAATATGCCCTGCCGATGATAATAAATATTATATATAATCATATATATACCATGTTATAAATATCATGACTATAAATAACACATCAATTATGTGAAAAGTGCTACAAAACTCAGGGGCTATAATTAATGTGTATTACTTTTGTTTTATTCATAAAGGTGTTGCAACCTGAGCTAAAGAGATCCAAGCATCCAACTTCCACACTGAAGACCAAAACTGAAAATACCTCCAAAAACCGCAGGGAATGAAATGTGAATGCCAGGAATATTATATTAAATTTATTCCGGTATTGAGTCAGATCTGCCATTACATATTTAACCCACTGCTCTTACCTTTTATAAAAAGTCAGAGAAACCAATCTTTCAGTCAGAAAAGTCTAACACGATGAAGACTCATCCTGCATTTCATTTAATCAACTACCTGGAAACTTGTCCCAGACTGAATAAAAATATTCTTTTGTCCGACGGATTAGTGAGAATGGGGGAGACCTCCAGGCTTTAGGCTGCTAGCCCATTACCTGCGAGGTGAATGCCCTTCCCCCTGCCCCAGCACGTGGCCCTGCGACCCCGCAAGGAGCACACAGACCACCAGGGAGGGACGGACGAAAGAGGAAGTTTATTGTGGGGTAGGGGTTTATAAGGCTTTCAGGAGGGTCAAAAGGGGACCAATCACAAGTTCAGGGTCACATAGAAAAAACCATCAGGTGAAGGGTCAACAGCCAATAGAAAGGGGTTAACAAAGGCCAATGGGAAACATCTCAGGACACCTTCCCAGGACACCTTGTGTGGGAGCACAGGGGATGTTGGGAAGAAGATCAGTGACTCTGCAAAAAGGTAAAAGCCATTTTAAAACCTGTTTAAACCACCTTAAAAACTTCAGTTTCTGTAACATTTGAACTGCTCTCATTTTCTTCACTAATCCATCTCTGACAGGACTTCTTCCATCCTGCATATGGCAAACCCATTGCCACACTTTTGCATTTCTGTGAAGCTGCAGCATAGCAGGTTACAAAAGTCTCACAATATATCTAATTTTGAGTGTGATATTTGCCCATGAACTATCCTATATTTTTCATCTGTCACAGGCCATTTAACCCAGACAGGATGATAATAATAGCAGGAAGATGTGGGAAGAAGAACACTTGCAAGTTATCATGTTGACAGTGAAGGGCATGATACATGTGGGTTTGTTTTATTTTTTATCATAAGATACTTGTCCAGACTTTGTGTTTCGCGAGGTTTAGTATATTTCAGTGCACCTTTCTTATGATGAGTGAGATGGCACCACAGCCACTCCCGCACTGTGTTCCCCTCTAGTTTATGTCATATATAGCTATGCCTGAACCCTGAATCTATATAAGAACTTATTAAATAGTGGACAGCCTTCTCCATGTTCTAATACACACGTAATCTTATAAAAGTATACCTTTCAGACTGTTAGGTACAACTATTGCATGTTTAATACGATTTTTCATGAAGCATTAAAATTTAAAAGAAAGCACTGCACTGTAGATGAGGACTCTCTAAGAACAGAAATCTGTAATTTTTTTCCTGTAGTTGTTTTTACCTTTTTCGGCAATCAATAAAAGGCTTTCACATATCTTTCAATGTCTTCCTTCAAACTTTATAGGATTTTTCGTAACAGTGTTCTGTTGTTACTGTCATAACTTATTCTGCTTTAGTAGATGGCAAATTGTCCCTCGATGCCTTCTGTGAAGGTTATCAAAATATAAATACCTGAATCATAGAATCATTTAGGCTGGAAAATATCTTTAAGGTCTTAGAGTCCAACCTTTACCCCAACACTGACAAGTGCACCACTAACCTGAGTCCTTAAGTGCCACATATAAACATCCTTGTTATGGGTTATAAATCTGAGAGAGGAATTTTCCCTTCCCCTGCTTTCCCTGTAAGAGAAAACAGAGTTTGAAGGGGGAAGGGAGTTGATTAGCCTTACAAAGAAACTGGCTGATCTGTTTAATGGGCGATTAACTGCTGGAGTGGGGGGGAGTGTTTTGGGGCAGACAGGGGAGGACACGGGAGAGTGAGGCGGGGAGGACGCAAACTGCGTTGCTGGTTCCCTGGGTGCACACAGGCATTTTTGGTGAGGGGGACCAGAGGTCTAGTTGTCTTTTGGCTGTTCATCCTGGTCAACTCGACTTCTCTTTCTGCTGGCTTCAACCTGCCTGACTGTCCCTCTCCCCGGAGCTGCTGTGCCTCAACGGAGAGTTTGCTTGCCCGCAGGAGAGGAGGGGGAGTTTTGCTGAGACACCACCACCTGAGACTGCGGTGAGTCTCCGTCACTTGAGACAGCGGTGAGTTCCCGTGAGAGTGTGCTGCCTGCCTTCCTTTCCGTCCCCACGGAGGCGAGGACCGCCCCCCCCCATCTCCTTCTCGGCTTCCCCACGCGATCTGGGACCTCTCCCTCCAGCCCCTCTTCCCACGGGGTGACTGCCGGAGCCCACAGTGCCCCCTGCCGACCACAACCAGGTACTGCAGGTCCTGCACCTTCCAGCGATCCCACAGCGCCCCCTTCAGGCCACAATTGGGACTGTGCTAAAGGACAGAGAAATATTCTTTTAGACTTTTTGTTGTTGTTGTTGTTGTTGTTTTTTTAGGATTGCTGTCTAGTTCCTTGGTTGTTGGGTTTTTTTTGTGTTACTGTTTTTGCCAACATACATATATCTTTTAATAAAGGGTTGTTATTTCTTCTGTTTTTCCGCATTTTCCGCAAGTAAAACCCCTTAATTTTGATATTTCAATTACTGAGAGAGAGGAGTTTGGTCTACCTCATAACTCATCCTCTTTAGCAAACAGTTCAACCTCATCAGACTGCAACAATCCTTTAAATATTTCCTGGGATGGCAACTCAACCCCTTCCCTGGGTAGCCTTTTCCAATGCTTGATAACCCTTTGGTGAAGAAATTTTTTGCAATATCCAATCTAACCCTACCCTGGTGCAACTTGAGGCCATTTCCTCTCATCCTATTACTTATTGTTTATGCCACCCTGAAGGGAGGGTGGAAAGAAGATTGAGCCAGGCTCCTCTCAGTGGTGCCCATTGACAAAAACAAGAGGAGATGGACACAAACTGAAACATGGGAGGTGCTGTCTGAACATCAGGAAACACGCTGTGAAGATGACCAAGCACTGGCATAGGCTGCCCAGAGAGGCTGTGGAATGTCCCACCTTGGAGATATTCAAGACACATCTGGACATAATCCTGGGCATACTGTTGTAAGTGGTATTGAACTAGATAACCTTCAGAGGTCCTTTCCAACCTCAACTATTCTGAGCTGGTGTTCTCTTATTGCTGAAATATTTGGAATGCCATGGCAATTCTGCATAGAAGGTTAGAAAGTTACTAACTTTGCTGGTATAATCACCAGTAGGTCATGGATGTTGAAGTTCTAGTTCACATAATAATAACACAAGCCTAGAGATCCAAGGAGATAATAACAATTTAAATATATCCAGGAAACACAATATTTGGTCCACCTCACTGGACATGTCACTGTGATCTCCCATCTTGTTTAGGAGTTGTGTGCAGGAACAAATGTCAGGAAAAAAGGATTGCCCGGTAGAAGAACTGGCATATTAGACAGTCACTCCCAGAAGGCAGAAGAAATTCTATAACAAACATAATTCTGCAATTCTATAAACCTATGGGAAAATTTCTTCCTGAACACAGGCTATTGCAAATTGTCTTATGATCTGAAGCAGGAGGGTTTCTGTCTTTTACAGTTCTACCTCACTGACAACTGTTACCCTTTCTGTCAATGATGAGGCCAGCACAGAATAGGTCAATTACCATAGAATCATAGAATAGATTGGGTTGGAAAAGACCTCCAAGATCATCAAGTCCAACCCAGAGTGCTTCCATCTAGTTGTTGTATTCAGCATGTGTTAGTACCAGAAAATACAATAAATATAAAAATAGAGATGCTTGGGCATCTTCATCAGCTTTGCACATATTCTTTTGCTGAAAAAAGTCTAAGCAAAGAGAAGTAAAGCACTGGCTTATAATGTTTTAAAACTGCCAAGAATTTCCTTTTCTTAATACTTAGTTGTGTACTACAATCTCCATGGCTGGATCCACTCGCATATTTATAAACACATATTTTATTACTTTTTCTTACTTCAAAATCAATAAGAACTGCTTCAGTTAAGAGTAAAGCTACTTCGCCTGTTGCAAAACCACTGAGATATTAGATTTATTGATCAAAATTGACCAGCTTCACAGGCTACATCAAACAGAACATTTTGAGGTAAGACTAAAAACTACCCTCTCTGAATCCCTTAAGGTCTTCCAGTAAGTCATATCTGACATGCAATTTGTCATCCTGAAATCCTGAGAAGAGAAGAAAAATAACCCTCAAAGTTGAATGGAATCCTTCACACAGAACTCACTTAAAAAGTGATAAGTTAATAAAGTCATCAGGCTCATGGGCTGGGATTTTACTCAGACCTCTTTAAGTAACTTCCTAGATAACAAACAGAATTAATTTTCCAGATAAAATTAGACCAATTAATCAGAGAGCACAGCAAAGGATATATTTCCCTTCTATAAGGGGACAGCCAGCTATGTTATGATAAAGAATTTATTAGCAAGAAGATTTCTCCTTAGACTTCCTTGGGAAATGAAGGACACACCAACAGTAAAATATTTTAAAGCTCATTGTGGGCTTTTAGAGCAGTGGTGAAATGTGCACCATCTATCAAGATTATTAAGATGAAACTATTAACCGTCTGACAGTTTAATAACCATTCTTTATGTTATAATAACACAGGACCCCTTTGGGATCAGAGTTCCAATTTTGGAGGCACTGCCCATCATTTGTCAAGGAACCTGAACCTCTGTGTTGAGCAACACAGCGACAGGGCCAGCCTACCCTGCGTTTTCATTCCTAAATTAAACAACCTTGCAGAAGGTCCAGGTTTGTCTCTTCTTACAGGGCTTTTCCAGTAAACAGAACCTCTGGGTCTGCATACTTCTTGGGCCATCAAAAGGAAAAAATCTGAAAAGAGAATTAATGAATTTTGCTCTCATGAATCTGAGCGCTACTGTAGCTCATGAGGCTTTAGACCATTAGTAAAATTCACATGTCAGGGCTCCAGTCAAACCTTAAATCCCAGCTGACCTGTATTAGTTCCCTTTTTTGGTCACAATGTAAAAAAGAACAGAGTCTAAAACACCACCTCAGTGCAACAGCTGGAAAAGAACGGGCACGACCCGTCATACACACTTTGGGTAAAAAGCAAAAACCAGCAGTATTAACGCTAATGTCATCCATAGCTACTGGCACACACATCTATGTTCCTAATCAATCAGGTTTAACATTCCCACAATTGTTGTAATACACTGATATTCTGGAGTTTATAGGAAAACAAATTTTTAATCTTTCCTAGGCAGCGCTGCAGCACAGCACTTAGCACAAAGGGCTACAAGTTCCAGGCACTGTGGATTCTACTGGAAGCAGTTACCCAGGGAGAAAGCTGAATTGCTTTTCTCATTATTTTGCAGCTGTCCGCTTCCAATAATCTTATTTCCAGGGATTTACTCCTGCATCACATAAAAGGCATCCTGATCTTTTGAAAACTGACTATGAACGCCCTAAAGGAAAAGGAGTGAGAACTCCGTAGATGAGGACAAAAATCATGATACAACTTTTTCAAGTAAACTTCAAACAAATGCCTGAGGAAGCAAGGCCTGATTCAAAGATATGGCAAAAGTGCAAACCCAGTCCATCTTATGCACATACATATAATTCTGACCAAATAACTTTTGTCTACTTACAGTTACCCTGCGTTGAAATTACCACTCTGACTGCCAGAATTGAATAAGGAAGAAGATTCCTCCTAGACAAAAGGTTCCAGGAGAGAAAGCTCTTGCTGCTTTTAGAGTGCACAGTTTGACCCACCAACTGCAAGTGAAACCATGAGGACAAGACCTTTCTTTACTTGGGAAAAGGCTGTTGTTTGCTTGCCAGAAACCTGCTCTAAACTTGCCAGTCCGAGTCCCAGAATTGAATACCATAGTGGATTCCTTCCAGACAAAAGGGGCCAGCACAGAAAGCTCTACCTGCTTTTGGAGTGCCCCCCATTTTCCCCAATTTTTCCCACATTTTTCCCACATTTTCTCAGATTTCCCCCCATTTTTTCCCATTTTGCCAGATTTTTTTCCCCATTTTTTCTATATTTTCCCACATTTTTCCCCATTTTCCCCCATTTCCCCCACATTTTTCCCACATTTTCCCAGATTTTTCCCATTTTTCTCCATTTTCCTGGATTGTTCCCCATTTTTCCCCACTTTTTCCCAGATTTTCCCCACATTTTTCCCACATTTTCCCAGATTTTTCCTCATTTTTCTGAGAATT
>NW_020884986.1:10888-11760 GCF_003945725.1 Corapipo altera | reverse complement strand
TTTTCTGAGAATTTCCCCATTTTCCTGGATTTTTCCCCATTTCTTCCAGAATTTCCCCCATTTTTCTCAGATTTTTCCCATTTTTTCCCCATTTTTCCCAAATTTTCCCAGATTTTTCCCCATTTTTCCCAAATTTTCCCAGATTTTTTCCCATTTTTCCCTATTTTCCTGCATTTTTTCCTGATTTTTTTCCACATTTTCCCAGATTTTCCCCCATTTATCCGCATTTTTCCTCATTTTTCTTCATTTTCCCACATTTTTGCACACTTTTTCCACATTTTCCCTCATTTTTCCAAGATTTTCCCTGGATTTTTCCCCATTTTTTCCACATTTTCCCAGATTTTTTTCCCATTTTTCCCCATTTTACACCTTTTTTTCCCCATTTTCCCAGATTTTTTCCCGTTTTTTTCCACATTTTCCCACATTTTTCCCCATTTTCCCAGATTTTTTCCCCATTTTTCCCAGAATATCCAGCATTTTTCCCCATTTTTCCTGATTTTCCCCTCATTTTTCCCGCATTTTCCCAAATTTTTCCCCATTTTTCTCCATTTTCCCAGATTCTTACCCATCTTCCCCTACTTTTTCCCAGATTTTTTCCGCATTTTCCCCTATTTTTTCCACATTTTCCCAGATTTTTTCCGCATTTTCCCCCATTTTTTCCACATTTTCCCAGATTTTTTCCCATTTTTTCCCCATTTCCCCCATTTTTCACAGATTTTCCCACATTTTTCCACATTTTTCCACATTTTTCCAGACTTTTTCCCTTTTCCCTTCATTTTCCCCAATTTTCTACACGTTTTTCCCATATTTTCCCGGGTTTTTCCCCATTTTTTCCACATTTTCCCAGATTTTTCTCCAGATTTTTCCCACAT
>NW_020884986.1:4797-10878 GCF_003945725.1 Corapipo altera | reverse complement strand
TTTCCACATTTTCCCAGATTTTTCTCCAGATTTTTCCCACATTTTCCAAATTTCCCAAATGTCCCCAGTGGGAAAAAATGGAGGGAAATTTGGGAAAAAAGCGGGAATTTGGGGGAAAATGGGGAAAACTTGGGGAAAAAAGTGGGAAATTTGGGGAACACGAATGAAAAATTGGGATAAATGGGGGGAAAATTGGGGAAAATGTGGGAAATTTGTGGAAAATGTGGGAAATTTGGGGAAAATTGATGAAAAATGGGGAAAAATGGGGGGAAAATTGGGAAAACTGGGGGAAAATCCGGGAAAATGTGGAAAAAATCGGGAAAATGTGGAAAAATGGAGGGAAATCGGGAAAATGGGGGGGAAATTGGGAAAAATGGGGAGACTTTGGGAAAAATGGTGGAAATTTTGCGGAAAAAGTCAGAAATTTGGGAAAATGGGGGATTTTGAGGGGAAATGGAGGGAAAATTGGGAAAAAAGTGGGAAATTTGGGGAAAAAGGGTGAAAAATCAGGAAAAATGGAGGAAAATAGGGAAAAATTAGGGGAGTTTGGGAAAAAATTGGGAAAAAATGGTGGAATTTCGGGAAAATGGGGAAATTTGGGAAAACTGGGGTGATTTAAGAAAAAATGGGGGATTTGGGGAAAAATTGGATGAAAAATTGGGGAAAATTGGGGAAAAATTGGGAAAAAGGGGGGGGAATTCGGGAAAAATGGGGGGAAATTTGGGGAAAATGGGGAAAAGGGGGGGAAAATGAAGGAAATTTGGGAAAAACGGAAGGAATTGAGAAAAAATGGGGGAATTTGGGAAACATAGGAGGAATTTGGAAAAAAATGGGGGAATTTCGGAAAAACGGGGGAATTCAGGGGAAATGACGAAAAATTAGGAAAAATTGGGGAAAAATTGGGAACAATGGGGAAGTTTGAGAAAAATGGGGGAAATGGGGGAAAATTGGGGAAAGAAGTGGGAAATTTGGGAAAAATGGAAAAAAACAACTGGGAAAATGGAGAAAAAAGTGGGAAATTTGGGAAAAATAGGGGAAATTTGGGAAAAACTTGGGTGTCCCCTCCAGATTCGGCCCTGCCATGGCCCCGATGGTCCGGGATCAGGTGAGGCCCCCCCCCCCCCCCCCCCCCCCCCCCCCCCCCCCCCGGCCCCCCCCCCCCCCCCCGTCCGGGCTGTGACCCCTCCCCCACCCTGTGGCCCCTCCCCCACTCTGTGACGTCTCCTCCACTTTATGACCCCTCCCCCACTCTGTGACCCCTCCCACATTCTGTGATCCCTCCCCCACTCTGTGACCCCTCCCCCCTCTCTGTGACCCCTCCTCCACCCCTGACCCCTCCTCCACTCTGTGACCCCTCCCCCACTTTATGGTCCCTCCCCCACTTTATGGCCTCTCCCCCACTCCATGACCCCTCCTCCACCCCGTTACCCCTCCCCCACCAACAGTTTCTCCTTGCAGAGGTGTGGGCAAATCCCCAGGCAGAATGAGACCTGAGCCCGGCAGTTAGCCCTGGCACGAAGAACCCCAGAGCACAGGGACCCTGCTCTGCAGGACAGCCCCGGGCACTCCTGGCTACACCCTCACCTTCTCACCCCGTAACCATCCCTGGGAGAAGGAGCCCACCTGCGCTGTCCCTCTGATGGTGCTGCAGGGAAGACCTGCCCTGGAGAACATCCTCCTCCTGTGCAACAGACAAACTGGGAGAGTCCTGACAGATGTACAAGGCTGTGGGATGTGCTAGCTTTAGGAGATTCCTGCAGGAACACAAGCGACATTGCCCTGCACCTCTAGACTCACTCTGCAGAGGAGTGTGAAGTTGTGTCCCCAAGGGAAGTCTCAGCTGAACACCTCCCATCTTTCCGCTGCCTTTAACCTCCCTCTGCCTTGCTTCTCTTCTCTCGTGGTTCCAGGCAGTGCCCTGGGCCCTGCTGGGCTGTTCAGAGGAGCTGTTCCTGGGCAGAGTTGTCTCTCTGCAGTGTTGCCAGCTTGCCAGGAGCTCCCTGTGTGCCAGGAACCCGGCCCAGCTGAGCAGCACAGCAAGAGCCAAAGGCAGCCCTTTCTCTGCCCCTCTGGGTTCTCCACAGGTGTCCCTGGGGCTCCAGGGGAACCTGCTGTGGAACAGGCTGAAGGAAACAATGATGTTCCCTCTTCTCACCTCTTCAGTGATACTTCTTTCCAGCAGTGACATTTCTCCTCTTAGAAAATTAACAGGGTCTGATGATCACCTTTTCTAGTTTCATCATTACACAGGACACCAGGAGGGTCACAGCAAAGGATCTAATAACTCCCTGGCACAGTGGGGGTTTTCCTGGAGTCACACCCAGAAATGTGTCAGGACTCTAAGAGGTGTCCACACCTGAGCTGGACTGATGCACTACTAACACCCATTGGGGTGTTCAGAGACACGAGTCCTTCCCTCGCACACACACAGGCAGTTCATTGCAGCAGGGGCAGTGTCTCCCTGGGCTCCTGCTGCCACTCCCAGAGTGTGGAGCCACCTCAGCCCTGTAGTGCTCCCACCCTGCCCACTCCTACACTTCACATGAAAATTGGGGTTTTCTACTCCCTGGAACTGCCCAGTCCAGCCCCTCCCCGGTCCCCCCATGTCTCTACCCTGCCCCAACCCAGTAAAGCAGCACAGTTGTTTCTGGTCCTGCAGCAAGAAAGGGAGGAAAGAGAGGACAGGGACAGTGACTGCATGTCCGGACTGCTCAGGAGATCATCAGCTCAGGCAGTACGTTGACCACAAACTCAACCAAATCTCCCCCAAAAATGACAACAAACTCACCAAATCGCCCCCAATAATGACCAGAAACTCACCCAAATCTCTCCCAAAAAAATGACCAGACACTCACCCAAATCTCCCAAAAAATGACCAAAAACTCACTCAAATCTCCCCCCAAAATACACACAAAACTCACCCAAATCTCCCCAAAGTGACCACAAACTGACACAAATCTCCCAAAAAAATGACCCAAAACTCACGCAAATCTCCCACCAGGAGTGACTTCAAACTCAACAACATCTCCCCAGAAATGGACCCAAAGTTCACCCAAATCTCCCAAAAAATAACCAGAAATTCACCCAAATCTCCCAAAAGAATGACCACCAATTCACCCAAATCTCCCCAAAAAATGACCACAAACTCACAGAAATCTCCCCAAAAAATGTCCAGAAATTCACCCAAAACTCACCCAAATCTCCCCAAAAAAATGACCACAAGCTCACTCAAATCTCCCCCAAAAATGACTAGAAACTCACCCAAATCTCCCCACAACAAACGACCAGAAACTCACCCAATTCTCCCCCCAAAAGTGACCTCAACGTCACCCAAATCTCCCACCAAAAAATGACCACAAACTCACCCAAATCTCCCCAAAAAATGACCCAAAACTCACACAAATCTCCTCAAAAAATTACCAGAAACCCACCCAAATCTCTGCCACAGTCCGCGTGGTAAAGGGGGATGGGACCGGGCACTGCAAAAAGGGTCCTTGGCACAGTTGAAGGTAGTACAGCAATGCCGTATATTCAGGGGGAACAAGGGTTTAAATAAACTAGGTTTGAGGGGCGGATTCTAAACCAGGGAGGCGCAAGAGATTGACAGCTCAGGGAAAAATGTGGTAGGGGGACAGGGGAAAGATGGGTGGAACTCCCGGGTCTCCGAGGGAATGGGCCACTGGTAACTCTCCCTGCACTGTGGTAAATGACAACCAATCAGTGGCAGAGGAGCGGGAAAGTAGGGGAGACAGGGTGACAAACAACTTTTGGAGGGAAAGGCTGAGGGAGAAATGGGGACAATATGGAGGTATAGCAGAATTCATGAAATTTAACAATAAACTGGGGTGCACAAGAATTCATAAGCACACAACAATAAACTGGGGAAAAACTGTCAGTCCAGTCGGTGGATTGTCCAGTAAGTGACAAGTCCATCTCGATTCCATTTATGCTTCTCCAGGCAACATATCTCTCCCATTCTGTCTTCTCATCCACTACAAATCTCCCAAAAAAATGACCAGAAATTCTCCAAAATCTACCAAAAAAATGACCAGAAACTCACAGAAATCTCCCCCAAAAATGACCAGAAACTCACCCAAATCTCCCCAAAAAATGACCAGAAACTTACCCAAGTCTCACCCCAAAAATGACCAAAAACTCACAAAATTCTCCACAAAAAAAGACCTAAAACTCACCCAAATCTCCCCAAAAAATGACTCAAAACTCACCCAGATCTACCCAAAAAATGACCACAAACTTACCAATAGCTGCCCCCAAAATACCCCCAAAACACACCCAAATCTCCACAAAGAAATGACCAGAAACTCACAGAAATCTCCCAAAAAACTGACCAGAAAATCACCCAAATCTCCCACCAAGAGTGACCTCAAACTCACAGAAATCTCCCCAGAAAGGGACGCAAAGTTCACCAAAATCACACAGAAAAATGACCAAACATTCACCCAAATCTCCCCAAAAAATGACCACAAACTCACCCAAATCTCCCCAAAAAATGACTCAAAACTCACAGAAATCTCCCAAAAAATGACCATAAACTGACACAAATCTCCCCAAAAAATAACCAGAAACTCACCCAAATCACCCCAAAAAATGACACAAAACTCACAGAAATCCACCCAAAAAACGACCAAAAACTCACCCAAATCTCCTCAAAAAATGACCAAAAACTCACACAAATCTCCTCAAAAAATGACCACAAACTCAACCAAATCTTGGCAAGAAATGACCAGAAACTCAACCAAATCTCCCCAAAAAAAGACCACAAACTGACCCAAATCTCCCCAAAAAATAACAAGAAATCCACAGACATCTCCCCAAAAATGACCACAAACTCACCCAAATCCCCCCCAAAAACTCACCCAGATCTCCCAAAAAAAAGACGACAAATTCATCCAAATCTCCCCCAAAAATGACCACAACCTGACAGAACTCTCCCCAAAAAATGACCCAAAACTCACCCAAATCTCCGCAAAAAAATGACAACAATCTCACCCAAATCTCCCGCCAAGATACACCCAAAACTCAAACAAATCTCCCCGAAAAATGACCACAAACTCACCCAAATATCCCCCAAAAATGACCAGAAACTCAGTCAAATCTCCCCAAAAAATGACCACAAGCGCACTCAAATCTCCCCCCAAAATACACCCAAAACTCACCCAAATCTCCCCAAAAAATGACCACAAACTCACAGAAATCTCCCCAAAAAATGACCACAAACTCACCTAAATAACCCCACAAAATGACCAACAATTCACCCAAATCTCCCACAAAAAGTGACCTCAAAGTCACCCAAATCTCCTCAAAAAATGACAACAAACATACCCAATCTCCCCAAAAATGACCACAAACTCACACAAATCTCCCCAAAATACATCAAAAACTCACACAAATCTCCCCAAAATTATGACCAAAAACTCACTCAAATCTCCCCAAATAATACACTGAAAACTCACCCAAATCTCCCCCAAAAATGACCACAAACTCACTCAAATCTCTCCCCATAAACTGAAACACTGAAAACTCACACAAATTTCCCCCAAAAATGACCACAAACTGTCACAAATCTCCCAAAAAAAAGACCCAAAACTCACCCAAATCACCCCAGAAAATGACAGGAAACTCACCCAAATCTCCCCCAAAAATAACCAGAAACTCACAAAAACCTCCCCCCAAAATACACCCAAAACTCACACAAATCTCCCCAAAAAATGACCAGGAACTCACAGAAATCTCCCCAAAAAATAACCACAAACTTACAGAAATCTCCCCAAAAAATGACCAGAGGCTCACCCAAATCTCCCCAAAAAGTTACCCAAAACTCACCCAAATCTGCTCAAAAAATGACCAGAAACTCACCCAAATCTCCCACCAAAAATGACCACCAATTCACCCAAATCACCCAGCAAGAGTGACCGCAAACTCAAAAACATCTCCCCAGAAAAGGACCCAAAGTTCACCAAAATCTCACAAAAAAATGAAAAGAAACTCACCCAAATCTCCAAAAAATGCCCAGAAACTCACAGAAATCTCCCCAAAAAATGACCAGAAACTCACTCAAAT
>NW_020884986.1:0-4787 GCF_003945725.1 Corapipo altera | reverse complement strand
CACAGAAATCTCCCCAAAAAATGACCAGAAACTCACTCAAATCTCCCAAAAAATGACCCAAAACTCACACAAATCTCCCCAAAAAATGACCAGAAACTCACCCAAATCTTCCCCAAAAAATGATCACAAACTCACAGAAATCTCCCCAAAAATACACCAAAAACTCACACAAATCCCCCCAAAATTATGACCAGAAACTCACTCAAATCTCCCCAAATAATACACCCAAAACTCACACAAATCTCCCACCAAAAATGACCAGAAACTCACCCAAATCTCCCCCCAAAAATGATCACAAATTCACCTAAATCTCCCACCAAAAATGACCACAAACTCACCGAAATCTCCCCAAAAAATGACCACAAACTCACCCAAATACCGCCAAAAAAAGGTCAAAACTCACACAAATCTCCCCCCCAAATACACCCAAAACTCACCCAAATATCCCCAAAAATGACCACAAAATCACCCAAATCAACCCAAAAATAGTTCAAAGCTCACCCAAATCTCCCCAAAAAATGACCAGAAACTCACACAAATTTCCACAAAATATGACCAGAAACACACTCAAATCTCCCCAAAATATGACCAAAAACTCACCCAAATCTTCCTCAAAAATGACCAGAAACTCACCCAAATCTCCACAAAAATGACCACAAACTCACCCAAATCTCCCCAGAAAATGACCCAAAACTCACCCAAGTCTCCCCAAAAAAGTGACCTCAAAGTCACTCAAATCTCCTCAGAAAATGACCCAAAACTCACACAAATCTCCCCCAAAAATGACCACAAACTCACCCAAATCTCCCCTTAAAATGACCACAAAGTCACCCAAATCTCCCCAAACAATGACCAGAAACTCACCCAAATCTCCCCAAAAAATGACCACAAACTCACCTACATCTCCCTAAAGAAATGACCAGAAACTCACCCAAATCTCTCCAAAAAATGACCCAAAACTCACCCAAATCTCTCCAAAAAATGACCCAAAACTCACACAAATCTCCCCAAGAAAGTGACCTCAAAGTCCCTCAAATCTCCCCGGAAAGTGACCCAAAACTCACCCAAATCTCCCTTAAAAAATGACCAGAAACTCACACAAATCTCCCCAAACAATGACCAGAAACTCACCCAAATCTCCCCCAAAAATGACCACAAACTCACCCAAATATCCCCTAAAAATCACACAAAACTCAAACAAATCTCCCCAAAAAATGACCAGAAACTCACCTACATCTCCCCAAAGAAATTACCAGAAACTCACCTACATCTCCCCAAAAAATGACCAGAAACTCACCCAGATCTCCTCAAAAAGTGACCTCAAAGTCCCTCAAATCTCCCCAAAAAAGACCCAAAACTCACACAAATCTCCCCAAAAAATGACCAGAAAATCACCCAAATCTCCCCCAAAAATGACCACAAACTCACAGAAATCTCCCCAAAATAGGACCACAAACTCATACAAATCTCCCCAAGAAACCACCAGAAACTCACCCAAATCTCCCCAAAAAATGACCCAAAACTCACTCAAATCTCCCTAAAGAATACACAAAAATCTCAAGGAAATCTCCCCCAAAAATGACCCAAAACTCACACAAATCTCCCCAAAAAATGACCAGAAACTCACACAAATATCCCCAAAAGATGACTCAAAACTCACTCAAATCTCCCCAAAAAATGACCAGAAAATCACCCAAATCTCCCTAAAAAATGACCAGAAACTCACCCAAATCTCCCCAAAAAATGACCCAAAACTCACCCAAATCTCCCCAAAAAATGACCCAAAACTAACTAAAATCTCCCCAAACAATGACCAGAAATTCACCCAAATCTCCCCCAGCTTTAAAATGCCTTTTCAAATTTATGGTTAAAAATGACTTTAAACTTCCTTTCTGTCTCACCACTAAAGAATGGGATTTACTACGCAGACAGATTTGGATGGCTGTAAATTCCAACGATAAAGCAGCAGTACATGCCAACATAGCTTGGAATCACTTATTAGCAATACTTGAAATGCAACAAAAAGATTCCGACCCCCAACGAGAAAGCAGCACAGCTTCCCTCCGGGGTCTAGGAGAGAGGGAGCGACCGAAGTCGCCGTGGGAAACGGGGGAGGAGAGAGAGGGACATCCCTTCCGGCAGCCGCGGGCAGGGCACCCCTTCGACCCCCCCCACCGTGGTCGGCGCATGGCGGTCCCTGATACGGTTGTGGTTGTGGAACTGGCTCGCCCCAGTCCCCTGTTAGGGTCGGACACGGGGTGGCAACCCCCATCCCGGGTAGCACCGAGGCGGCCCCGGCCCCGTCCCGGGCTCCTCCCTCTCGACTGCCGGTGCAGCGAGGGGAGGAGGAGCCGCCCGCGGCCAGCACGGGCGGGAGCCCTCCCCGCCCCCCACCCCCTCTCCCTCCCAGAACAGGTGATCCCATCCCGCCGTTCCCGAACCCAGACCCTCCTCAAACGACTAGCAACACCGCTCCAGGCACCAGCCCAGTGACAGAAAACTTTATTCCACCGCCCCTGACACGGAATAGCTGCCACAGGCACTCATCGGGGCAAAATTGTGCCGACGAAAATCCAGCCGTTTGTGTAGCCCCGACCCCAGCCCCTTCCGCCTGGCAGCTCTCAACAGGAGATCACCAACTGCAGTTTCCTCAGGCAGTTTCACAGCCGCAGCCCCCAGCCGCCACCACCGCATGGTCAAACAAAGGAAGCAGGGAATTCCCGACTTCTAACGACTCCGGAGCTTCCACCTTCCCTACGGATGCCGAGTGGGACAAGATGACGTCATCGGGACCACTTCCCTGTCTGTGCCCGAGACCGGAGATGGGACAACCTCTGCCCTGCAGTTCCAAGTGTCCCCCGCTTCTTGCTACATCCTGCCACGACATGCAAGAAAACCCACAGCTTCAGAACACCTTCACGACGGATCATCACAGACTCAGCCAGTTAACGGACAGCATTCCCTCCATCTCTCACAGTGTGCAACTAGCTGTGACTGACTCAGCAGCACCAGACTCATTAAACAGTTTTCCAGCTACAAACCAGACACAATCCTTAACAACATTTAACAAATTTTCTCCTAATAATCCATTTTCAAATATGTCAAATAATTTTAACAATTCTGTTTCTCCTTCTAACCCTTTTCTTTCTTCCACAGGAACCAACCATACCAATAATTGTAATGATATAAATAATATTGCTAGTAATGTTAATGGTCATTTTTTGAGGAGATTTCCTTGAGTTTTTGGTGTATTATTTAAGGGAGATTTGAGAGAGTTTTGGGTCATTTTATGGTGAGATTTGGGTGAGTTTCTGGTCAATTTTTGGGGAGATTTGTGTGAGTTTGTTGTCATTTTTTGGGGGAGATTTGGGTGAGGTTTTGGCCATTTTTGGGGAGATTTGTGTGAGTTAGTAGCCATTTTTTGAGATTTGGGTGAGTTTCTGGTCATTTTTTGGGGAGATTTGGGTGCGTTTCTGGTCGTATTTTGGGGAGATTTGGGTGAGTTTCTGGTCATTTTTGGGGAGATTCAGGTGAGATGGTGGTCATTTTTTGGGGAGGATTTTGGTGAGTATCTGATCAGTTTTTTGGGGAGATTTCTGGGAGTTTTGGGTCATATTTTGGAGAGATTTGTGTGAGTTTCTTGTCATTTTTGTGGAGATTTGTTTAAGTTTCTGGTCATTTTTTGGGGACATTTAGGTAAGTTTGAGGGCAATTTTTTTGGGAGATTTGTTTCCGTTTCTGGTCATATTTTGGAGGGATTTGGGTGAGTTTGTGGTCATATTTTGGGGAGATTTCAGTGTGTTTCTGGTCATATTTTGGGGAGATTTGGGTGAGTTTCTGGTCATAATTTGTGGAGATTTCTGTGAGTTTGTGGTCATTTTTTGGGGAAGATTTGGGTGAGTTTGTGGTCATTTTTTGGGGAGATTTGTTTCAGTCTGTCACTTTCTGTTTACAGTCCTGCATCCCAACTGCCGACCCGACTTCGAAATTTACCTACGGACGAAGATTCCTCCCACAGCAATGATGCCAGCATGGAAACTCTTTCTCTCCATTGAGTCTTCAGACTGACAAACAAACTGCACCACAAAGTCAAAGCTCACAGGCTTTCTTTCCTGGGGATAAGGGCTGTTGTTTCCTCTTTTCAGATATGCCTCCCAACTGACAGCCCGACTTGTAAAATTGCGTACAATAAAGATTCCTCCCACACCAAAGGTGCCAGCACAGAAAGCTCTGGCTCCCCATGGAGTCTCCAGGCTGACAAACCAACTGCACCACAAAGCCAAAGCGTCCAGATTTCTCTTTTGCTCGCAGGGGGAGACTCCTGAATTTTCCTTCAGGGCACATGCTTTTGAGAATGGTCGATGGGCACGCGAAGCATAACATCCCTCTGGGCTCAGAAGCCTGGGTCAGCTTCTCCTGACCTGTTCTGGGAGCATCCCTACTGGCAGCAGGAGCACTTCTGCTGGGGACAAAGACCACTTGGGCTTTTGTCAGGGGCTGTGGCGAGGCAGTGCATGGGAGAAGCACCTTCCCCAGAGAAAGCTTGGACGTGGCATGGCATCTCCCACCTGCTTTGAACTGCATGGAGATGCAACCTCTGTGAGAAGAGCTCTGCTGTGTCCCTCCTCCTGCTCCTCTTGCTCAGAGGAGCGGGGAACAGCCTGTCACACCTGAACTGGATGTGCTGGAACCAGCACGTCTGCAGCAGGTTGAGGGGCACTCAGATGCAGGACTTCATGGAATTAAAGAAACCCTGGGATATCTTTGGAACTTCATGGAATCAAAGA
>NW_020884985.1:1190133-1486613 GCF_003945725.1 Corapipo altera | reverse complement strand
ATTTCAAAGGCAGCACAGGCAGTTTTGTGGTTCTGAACTTGTTTATGACTCTTATTGTCAAGTTTTAGAAATGGTGTTGGTTAACTGTGTGTGTGCACTCTTCTCTAAATGTGTCTCACAAGATTTGAAGTGAGCAAATTTACTCGTTAGTACTTAGGAACCATTTTACCTAAGAACATCACTGCAGCCTACAAGAAAAAACACTGACTTTTTTTATTAAAATACTACACTTTATAAACTTCATTCTTTTGTCCTAACTGTAGGTGATAGCAAAAAGAAATCTCTGGCTAAGCTCACTGCTTAAGTGAGACTCATGAATGTGAGACGCTATATTTTGACTTCTGTAGCTCTCAGCAGCAGATATCACTAAACAGTTTAAATAAAGGCAGTTGTTTAGTCACCCAAGAAAACTTTAATGATGGGCTTTAATCATAAAGCATTTGAAAGTACGTGGAGTATAGAATAAGCATGGATGCTTCCTTTGGTGTTTTGGGATTTGTTTGTTTTAAACTTCAGTCATGATTTTGGCTTTAATTTCTTAATGTAGTTTAAAAAGCAGGATGCTTTGCTTTAATGACAAAGCAGACTTGATCTTGAATTTCATAGAAGACAAACTTTTAAGATTGGTTTATGATGTCCATTGTTTAAATCAGGTTTGTACAAGCACCTAAACATTATGGAGGTTGCAATTGTAATTTACTTTCTCCTGTCCCCCACCTCCCTTTCAGGTTACACATGTTGAACCATGGGAGAAGGGCAGCAGGAAAACCGCAGGCCAGACAGGGATGTGTGGAGGGGTAAGTAGAAGTACGTGCCTTCTTAAATTTTTCTGTCTGGTAAAGAACTTTCCCAAGCATAGTTCAAACTTGCTGGTATGTTGACATCAGTCTCTGGATGTAAAAGTATTTATTACAAAGAGTAGATATATTCCTCTTGCTTCCAAAGCTGTGGATGCAGGTAGCGTTACTTTTTCCACATAGCTTTGTTTGTAGATTTAATTATGTGTTAGTTCTCACATTCTTTTGAAGATTTGGGATAATGTCTTTGACTTCGTGCATCCTCACCTACCTTTTTGCTTTTGAAAGGTGCGTGGTGTTGGAACTGGAGGAATTGTGTCCACTGCCTTTTGTCTGCTCTACAAATTATTTACCCTGAAACTCACTCGTAAGCAAGTGATGGGCCTTATAACTCATACAGACTCTCCATATATTAGGGCTCTTGGATTTATGTATATTAGGTAAGTATCACTGTTATCAACTAACGACTGTTTTAATATGCAGAAAGCTGTATTAAAATTTTACATTTTTTTTGTACTTGAAGGTACACACAACCACCTACAGATCTATGGGATTGGTTTGAATCCTTTCTTGATGACGAAGAGGTATGTCGGCGAGGGTAATAATTTGTTTTCTTTTGTTTCTTTTCATGTTCCTACTTTAGGTTTAAACATTGTTTCATAAGGTTTTCTGTAGTTTGGCTGTTGTAACGTTCTGTTGTTTAATTTTATTAATTAGTGCAGGAAGCAGGTTTGAGCTCGGACATGGGTTATTTTTCTTAAATGTCAAAGATCTAACAGAATTTTTCGCTGGTTAGTATGTGTTACTGTGTCAGATTTACAAAGCCATGTGAAACAGGTGTACTAAATCAGAATTCAGACAGCAGGCTGTGTGTGGCTTCTGTACATTTTTCAAAGTCTTATCTTAAAAGGAAGGTGTAGTACGTCACGAGAATGCTAAATTTATATTATCTATTTATTACTGGGATAGGAGAATTGATGCTGACTTAAAAGAGCGGGAAGTGTATAGTAGAAACCAACATTCACCTTGGAAAATACTGCCAAAAATCTCAGTGGTTATTATTCATGTCCTGGAATAACTAAACCCAGGATTTCTCCAGAGGAGAAGCAAACAGCCTGATTATGGCATAAGGTTCCATTGTTAATGTCTTTGGGGACAAATAAAGAAGATGATTTGCTCACTGAAATCCAGTGCAGAGGCTGCATTATTATGCAGTCAGGTGGGAGAATACCTTTGGTATCCTAGTCCTGATTTATTGTTTGGGGAAACAGAGTAGGGAGTTGGTGGGTGACGCTTCTTGGGCTATGAACTTGAATACACAGTCTGCTACGTACTGCTGCAATTTGTATTTATTGAGCAGGTTTTTAAGTTACATCTTAGATTTAAGAATGGAACAGGAAGGATCATCTGCCCTCTTCAGTGTGACAGTATACATCTACTTCAAGAAATTCCAAATGCTGTAGTTGCAAATGATGTCCCGATATTTGTAATAAAAATAGTGTTAATTATACCTGTATCTGACTGCAGTGAACAACTTCTTTCATGCTAAGTATCAAAAACACTGTGCAAAGGAAACAGCTATTATTTCAGGTAAACCTGTGCTATTCTACATTTTTAACAAAAATCAAAACAAATTTGAACCTTGATTGCATCTCTGTGATCTCCTCCTTCTCCCCCAGGTGGGGTAGTTAATATGAACTCTCCTCTGCAATGCTGGACTCTAATTTATGAGAAGAATTGGGGTGGCTTCATTCTCAGGGTCTCGTAAACTCAATGTAGACTTAAAGAACAATAAAGTGATCACAAGTGCATTGCATTGTGCAAGTCTTAACTGGTTCATTATACAAAGGATATTTTTTATTTATACATTTTAGTTCTTGCAGGTATTGGTTATCAAGTTGTATTTGTTTCTTGTTTAAAATCTCCCAGTATATTTTTGGAATTAGTGTTTGTTTCCCAGCTGCTATCAGTAGCTTTGTGTTACGTGCTTGGGGCTGCTTAAGTTTCTTACCAGTCCTGGTCAAACTCTATAGGATGAAGCAAATTTTTATATATGGAATTATTTAAACCTACAGGATTTTTTTCCCCCTCCAGTTCTTAAATATGTGGAAGCAGTTCATCTTTTGTCATGCTGCTGTGAAAAACTTCCCAGGATACAGAGTTACCTTTCAAAATGCTTCTTATGTTTATTTTGTTTAACTGTACGTACTCTCCAGGTGCTACGTTTAACTCCTTTTTTTCTTCTTTAGATCTCTGCAGCGATTATATTTGGAAAAACTGTATATCTGAACACTTAAATGTGTGTGAGTGCAAGCAGTTTTACGTTTAGATTTTCTCTTCCTGTTTAGATAACAAATCTCACTTTCCTTGTGTGCTTGCACTATAGGTTTGGGACTGACAATAGCTGACTAACATGTCCTGAGCTGTGAGAGGGCATAGCAAGAAGGCCTTCATGCGGTAATGACCCTTTTCAGAGACAATGGTCATCATGGATTATGCGTTTCCAATTATTTGTTCATTTATTTATTTTTTTACATATTTCTAAATTAGAAACCTCACTGCTTCATGGCAGTTGGTTTGCTATTGCTTCCAATTCTGTTAGGATGCCATTTTGTACTAGAGGTTTTTCTATGATCATTTTTAGATAGGCAATGATGTAGTTCATAAATGATTTAGGCCACAGGGTTGGGCATGATGGTACACAGTTGTACATCCACAAAATGGAGTATTAAATGTACTTTCAAAGGACTTCTCAACATTTTGGCATTGAAATAAAATACAAGATCATACCACATAACCAGACTGTGTAAGGGGATTTTGCGTTAATCTCTTCATCGACAGTCCCTTACCATCCAGATGGCTGCAGGATTAGTGTGTGCCTGCATGCATATATATTAAGTCCCATTCCCTGTCTGTAACATACTGCCAAATCCAAAGGGTGCAGAGTTTGAATTTTTTCTAAGGAAATGTATTAGAATATGAGACAAGTAAACTTTCATAATCATGAGACTTCAATAGGACAGTAATGTAGAAACATTTTTTTTTTAATCGGTAAAGAATATTTTTGACCATCAGGATATTTTTTGCTTGTATTTTACAGGACCTGGATGTGAAGGCAGGTGGGGGTTGCGTTATGACCATTGGGGAGATGCTTCGTTCCTTCCTCACAAAGCTTGAATGGTTTTCCACCTTGTTTCCAAGAATTCCTGTGCCAGTCCAGAAAGCTATTGACCAGCAAATTAAAAGCAGACCTAGAAAAATCAAGAAAGAGGGCAAGGAGGGAATGGAAGAAATCGAACGGCATGCAGAACGTAGACGTTCAAGGTCATATACACATTATTTTTAATGTTAAAAGTTTAATATTGAACAACTTATTACCAGCAACATCTTGTCTTTTCACTGGGTTGGGTTTTAAGGCAACAGGCAAAACAGTTTATGGATGCTAATGGATTAAAATCATCACATGATATTTGGTATTTAAGATGAAAAACAGACTGTGTACGTAAAGTATAAATTGAAAAGGAAAGATGGTCTCTTAACTTGAAAAATGTGTTTCACACTGAATATCTTCTTTTTTAAAAGGTCTCCAAGACCAAGATCGATCAGTCCCCGGAGGTCTCCCAGAAGATCCAGAAGCAGAAGTCACCATCGGGAAGGCCATGGATCATCTAGTTTTGACAGAGAACTAGAAAGAGAAAGAGAACGGCAGAGATTAGAACGTGAAGCAAAGGAGAGAGAAAAAGAAAGGCGGAGATCTCGAAGTACTGATCGTGCACTGGAACGGAGGCGAAGCAGGAGCAGGGACAGATACAGAAGCCGTAGTCGAAGTCGTGACAGGAAAGGAGATAGAAGAGACAGGGATAGGGAGCGAGAAAAAGAAAATGAACGGAGTCGAAAAAAAGAGAGAGATTATGATAAGGAAAGAGGTAGTGAGAGGGAAAAAGATCGATCTAGAGAAAGGTCAAAAGAAAGAAAAAGTAAGAGTGATACAGAAGAGAGAAGACACAAGGATGACAAGGATGAGAAGAAACACCGGGATGACAAGAGGGAGTCCAAAAAAGAGAGAAAACATAGTAGAAGTCGAAGCCGGGAAAGAAAGCATAGGAGTAGGAGCCGCAGTAGGAACACAGGTAAGCGCAGCAGAAGCAGGAGCAAAGAAAAATCAAGTAAACATAAAAATGAAAGTAAGGAGAAGTCGAATAAACGAAGTAGAAGCAGAAGCAGAGGAAGAACAGATAGTGTTGAGAAGTCCAGAAAACGAGATCAGAGTCCCAGCAAAGAAAAATCCAGGAAGCGTAGCAGAAGCAAAGAACGTTCCCACAAACACGATCACAGTGATAGCAAGGACCATTCTGACAAACCCGATCGCCGAAGGAGCCAAAGTACAGAACGAGAGAACCAGGAAAAGCAAGAGAAAATCAAAGATGAGACTCTGTGAATTCTTTCAGAAGTGGATCACATTGAATCCTATAAATGTTTGATTAAATCCTGCTTATTTTTTCTTAAAGTTGAGATTGTGCAGTAGTTGATGAGCACTCTTCTCCAACCTCCCTCTAGGCTGCAGATTGTCATTTCCTATTTTGGGTAGGGAAGTGCCTTTGTAAACCCATTCAATGCATTGACGGTTTCAAACCATTTGTTTAGTTTAATTTGTAATGCAGAGATTGTTTTTGCATTTTTATTGTTCAGATGTTTCTGAAATGTACAGTCTGTACATATGTCCTGAAAATGTTTTAATTCCTTTGGCACAGTTGCCATGTTGGTTAAATTTGTATGAGGCAATAAACTGCCACTAATTATACTTCCCTTTTGTAGACGTGGAATTATGGTTTGTATCCTGAAGTTAGCATGGCTGTGCTTTATGTAATAGTATGGCTTTTAGGGATGGATTTGGAATGTGTACTATAGCTGAGATATTTATGTGCATACAATGTACATTGAGGGCTGCAGATTTAGAACTAACATTTATGTCCACTGTACCTGCTGTTTTCTTCAAAGCTTTGTATTATGTTGATCACCAGTGGTGTTAAATTAGTGGACTTTCAAAGAGATAGTGGTTTTGATGCAAGGATTTAGATGATGTTGGGGCTTGTTTAGTAATTCTGTAGAAAGGCTACCTCAAGCGGACACTGTAAAGGTTGACAGATGAGTACCGTAGCCATCTATGCATTTTATTTGTTTGAAAAAAATCCATGTAAGCTTCCTTTTTTTTTTAAGCACAATTTATCCATTTGTGGTCTTTTAATTTTTTTTTTTTTTTCAATCATCAGCTGCACTCTGTCATTTATGATAATCCTGGGCTAATAAAGGCATTTAAGATGGGAAGAGGGAGGTAGGAAGAAGAAAAATGTTACAAAGGATTTCAGTTTCAAGCTTCCAAAGCATTTTTATAAGTCTAAACATTTAAAATATGAACTAAATAACAGTGTCCTTTTTTAAGTCATATTTTCTACAAATAGTAAGGATCGCAGTTCATGCTGAACATTTCATCTGGCAGATTTTTTTTTAAAACAGGTTGTTAGAAGCAAAAACCAAAATGGATTATAGAAGAAAAATAATATCATTACAGTCCAAGTCTATTTGATAGATTATTCTGATGACTTGTATACTAAGTGAGGAGAACCATCTGGAATAAACTCTCAATTAATTCCTTTGTATTGAGTGTCAGCTTTCCCCTGCATGTTCATTGCCAGTTGAAGAGTGTTTCGGTTCCTCCACATTTCTTTTTCAGATCAAGTGACATTTTGTATGAATAAGGGATTTTATGTAATAAGTACTTTATGTGGGACATGTAGCAAACAAAGAAATGCTGCAGCCCCAAAACAGGAAGAACATGAAGTGTGACTCATGATGATGAAGTGACCTGAAGGTAGAAGGTAGAAATAAATTGATAATTGTGCCTTTTTGCTTCTGTGTGATGCAGGTCATCTAGGCTTTTTTTTTTTTAACATCCAGGAGAAAACAGTGTTTCAACTTCTAACAGTACACTTCATTCTATAGTGTTCCAAGGAGCAAACTTCATTTTTTCTTCCTCCCTGCTCTAATTTTTTTCTGAACTATCAGTTCAGAAACAGTTCCTTTGTCATCGTGATCCTTAGTAATCAATTAATACTGATGTTGTTGAGGTATTGTCTGTTTATATTTGTGTTACCTGATTTTAAATCTTAGCTTGAAACAAAACTTCAGCTTCAACGAAGTCACTCCCTTGCAATGTAAAACTAAACTACTGAGCTCTCATTTAATATGGGAGAAAAACTGTACTGGCCATTTAAGGAATACCCTGTCTAGTAGATTATTAGAGCTGTCTTTGCAGTCTGCCAAGTCAAAACAGTGAGGACAACTTTATCTTGTTTGTGTCTAGGGGGCTTCTTTTGGCCTTGTTTTTAAAAACCTTCAGTTTCTGAAGCAAGTACACTCTTAGGCAGAGAGGCTGCAAGGCCAGTGTTCTGTCAGGGAAAATGGATTACTGATTTCCAATTGTTCCTTCAGGGCTCCCCCTCCTCTGCCATTGTTGGGAAATACAGTGAAAGAATGGTTTATTTGCGGGGAAAAATACAGGTATTTGAGAAACACAGTCTTTGACCTGAAAGTGGAGAAGGGCTGTCTTACTACAACAAAGATGGTCAACATTTTGGTACAGCTTGTGAAAAGACCAGCCCATGCCAGTACCTCTTACAAGTGCACTAATTTGAGGACTGTGCTTTTATTTTCCAATAAATAGTACTTTTTGACTTCTGGATTTAATATGATGCATATTATGTACTTGAGTTAGCAGTGTAATGGATGGCACAATATTCATAACCAAGACCCATGAAAATTACTTCAACAAGACACCTGTCTTAAGTTATCCTTGGGATTTAGTATTGTGCAGCTCTTGGGTTTGGATCCAGGGCCTCTAGTTCCTTTTTGTCTTTCTGATATAATTTTATTTCACATGACCTTCCTTGAAACCAAAAGGAACTGGGGCGTGAAAGCAGCTCTGGTGAGCAGTGGTAAGTTCAGTGGAGGTGCTGGTGCTGCCCACTCTGCTGCAGTTGCTGCAGTGCAGCTGCACTGGGCATTCAGCTCAGGGCATTCGGAGAAAATTTCTGCCAGTTTTAATTGGAGGCATGGGAGTTACCCCAGGAGCTGCTCTCTGACAGTCTGTGCACTCTTCAGTTCTCAGGGTAAAAGCACAACGACTGAAGCACTGTGAACCCAAAGTTCCCACAGTATGCCACATGTCCATAGTTACCTAGCTGGGATAGTTATCCCTTGGGAAGCCTCATCTGTCTCTGAAATTTCCCGTGGCTCCAACGGTAAGTACTGCATTAGTAATGTTTCTAGTCTTGTACAGTATACAAATTCCACCCTTAAAGGGAACCCGAAGCAATGAGAGAACTTCTGCTGCTGTTTGAGCCTTTTGCACTGCTATGAAGCCCATGTACCTTGTTGGTTTGTAAATCTCTTCTTTCAAGAGCTTAATGGGGTTGGGTTGCTCGGGGCTTTCTGTTAGGGTTTTTTTTGTCACTTTGGTGAGGGGATTTATTGGTGCTGGTTTTTTATTTCATAAAGACCAGAGGTTCATACTAGTAAGTAGTGTAGAAACTACATCTATGAAAACACTACATGTCATTGTCCATTAAGTCAGCATGACCCATAAAAAAGCATTTACTTCAGTCTGGAGAAAACCTGCAACTAATCCTCACCAAAATTTTTTACTCATCTGAGTGATTGCCAGTGCCAGTTCACATATCAGCAGTGTTAATTACTATCAGACAATGCCTAATGCCTGAGGAACAAGGCCTGGAAGATATATGCAGCCACAGCAGGAGGTGTGGCTCTGGCTCAGTTTGGTTATGTTGCTTTTCCTCCCTGTTTTGGTTAATTGTGTACATCTCCTAACCATTTTTTTTTGAGCTGAATCAATGTGTTTTTTCTTAACATCATTACTCTTCAGCTTTTTCCTTTTTTTTCCCCCCAACAGACATGCAAATAATACATTCTGTTACACCTATGCTTCTTTTCAATTATAAAAGTGAGGAGAGCTGATGAAACAGCATTGTCCTGTTTGTAGTGTGCAATTTTGAGATGTTAAGGTTTGTATGCCAGGAAGAATTGAGAAAATATACACCAACAGTTTAAAAAACATCAGAATTACTGTTAGAGCATGGAATTACCAGAATTGTTTATGCGAGAAGAAGAAATTTGGGGCCTGAACTTGATTCTGAAAGAAACTGATTGCTTTTGACCTCTGAAAATCCAGTTAATAGCAACCTGGTTAAACACTTAAGCCTTGGTGGCAGTGTTTCACAGGGATGTTTCCAAAGAAGAAATATTTAAATAAAACCTTTGAGGAAGAAAGCCTTTAGCAATAATATTTTTTTTCAATTAATGAGAAAAGTTGCCAACTGTTTATTAGCTAATGCAGGGCAGTTTCAAATAACGTTTTCTAAAGAAAGACTTGTTTGACCATGACTAAATGTAGATGATGTTTTAAGAAGCAACATATAATTCTTGGGCCATCTACAATCAATGTATTGAAGGGTGAGAGTCCTGTGAGATGATTTTGTGCAGGTGATCAGAAGCAGTGACTGAGATACCTAACACAGCTGTGTAAAAATGCCTGTTGTCTTTGGTTACCTTTGTACACTCGAGTTTCTGAAGACTCTTTTTGTAAGATTACATGTGTTTGTAGAACTGTTGACCTTGAACTTATTTTCTGTGTTGGCTGAGAAAGTAACCAGTGAGGAGTATGAGAAAAGGTCCTGCCTTTTCTGAAAAATGGGAAATTAAAATTTTAGTAATATCTGTCAGTTCTTCGTTAGCTACAGTGCAAAGCAAGTCAGTTGATGTGAAGAGGACATTCTGTTTACCCCTCATGAGTCACCTCTCAAAACTGTAAAGGAAGAAACTTTTTTTAAAATTTGAAGTAAAATGAAATAGCCTTGGAACACTCGATTAAGCCTCGAGCTACTTTTGAGTGGCTCTACCTGAACTGCTGTTGCTTTGTTTTCTTTTTTTAAGAAGTTTAATTTCACTCTCTTGATCTTTATTTCAGCCTTATTTCATTGGTACATTAGTTCTGGAACACACCTACTGATTAATAACGGTTCTTGGAAGAACTTTTAAAAGTGATTGCTTGCACAGAAAATGATAGTTCAAGATTAGAGCCATCTCCATCAAGTGTTCAGCTGCATTTTAAAAATGATCTTGTCAGCTGGGGCTCAAATTTGATGTCCTGGATTACATCTCAGATATGACTAGCTGTTCAGCTTCCCTCCTACCAGTCCTGAGCAGCTGTGAATGTTGCCATTAAGCACAGATGTTGTCTTTCCAGCTTTAGGGAAAGAAAGACTGAAAGGAGCATTTAGGGAGAATGGTATTATCAACAACCTTAACATCCAGGATAGCTGTAGGTAAATAGCAGCAAAAAGGAGATGATAAGCCTTGGGGGGAAAAAAATCAGCAGTGATTTCTTACCATTCCTTTGAGACAGGAGCAGTAAAGAGTGCAGAACACTGGTAATTGTGTTGAAGAGTAAGCAATTTTAGCTGGCAAAGAGAGAAAGTAAATGGGTGCTAAAGAATATCTTGATCAGTTTGTATTTTGAAGGCTTTTATGGGGAACTATAGGATAGTATTAGAAAAGGTTTAATGAAGCAAAAGAGGGTTATTACAAATGGAGAACAAATCAGTATTGATAGTAGGAGTAGACAACATGAGCTTTTGGAGGTAAATATGGATTATCTCCAATCCCAAAGATTTAATCAGCAGGAAAAGTTTGATTAATACATCATAATATGAGCTGCAATTTTTGTAACTTACCTCCTTATCTGACCCAGAATTTTCATTTAGATGTGTTCTGCATTGCTCTTGCCTCTATAAATCACTAGAAAAGAATTTGGAAATTCAATTTCAGTTATGGAAAGGCAACTGTTTTGAGAAATTTTTCAGTGGCTGCTTTTGAAGTTGTTTCTAGCAGTTTACATAGGCAAATAAAACACAAGGCTATCCTGTTTAAACCCCAGAAGAAATAAGGTAGAATAAGTTGAGGTAAACCACATTTTTTTAAGCTTTTTAAAAATAAAAATCAGAACTGCAACCTCGTTTAATTTGTAATGGGATATGGTGAGGCTATAAAAGATAAGCCTGCCTTTTATTTTGTGCTATCTGATAAATAGTAAGTGTTGTGACTATGCATGATGGTATACAGGCCACAGTATAGATAAGATTATGGGGTTTTTAATTATACATTATAAAATGGGGGGTAAGACAAACCTGCATAATACTAACAGAAGCCTTGATGATCAAATTTATGTTATATGCATCTTATTTGAAGTTAAACGATGTGAACATATTTTACAAACTTCATTAATTTGTAATGAATGTACTATGTGCTCTTACCCATTCCAAGAGAGCTTCCAGAACAGGTTACTGAAATGACATGAAACAGTGGTATAAGTGTGAGGTGTGAGCTCAGGTTTTGAGCTGTGAAACATTATTAGTCTGTAGTATGTAGTCCATCTCTACAACTGTGCAATCCCATCAGATACCAGTACTTTTAAAATGGATTAAATCCATGCCCTAGGAAAGGAATCCCAAGGTAATTACTACCCCTTTAAACAATTATTACTTCAAAATGTGCTTAGGAGTGGTTCATAGAAATAATTGTTTCTTTACTTAAAAAACATCCATAAACCAAATTCAAAAACAAACCAAAAAATGCTCATTTATTTGTTCCTATATTGTAACCACTCCTAACCTTCACCAAGATACAGGTGATCAGAGTTAAGAGGACCTGTGTAGATAAGTATGCTCAGTCCCAAAATGCTCCTGTGAAGTTCCTGTCACAGATATTGCAAGACAGCACCCATGAAGTTTACTCTGTAGTCAACACTAGAACATGCTACGTATACCTACATAACTTTGGATTATATTTTAACCATCTAGAATGCATGGACAAAAATAGATCATTCAAAGAAATTTAAATTTTACCTGAGTATATTTTTTTAGGACAGAATGTGAGCTTCAGACCCTTATCAGTAAGTGGAGCTACCACTACTGTGTAGACATCCCCACAGGGTATCTCGGTGATGTCGCAGTGACTTCGACCTGTGCTGGGGGTACAGGTGAAGTTGCCTTTTGAACCATGTAAATCAGTGCTGTAGTTTATTGTTTCATCAGAGGCTCGCCAGAACACCCTGATGCCATTGTTGCTCAGTCTGTATAGCTTCACCCCAGAGGGGCAGCAAGCACCTAATAAAGAGAGAAACATTAATAAGCAAATTTTGTGAACTCCTAGAGTGCATTTTAAACCAAATTACTATGATTATCAGCATTTCACTGAGAAATTATTATTTCACAGAAAGCCAAAACAATTCTTGAACTGAACTAGGAAAGAAAATGTTTTATCAGACTCATATTATGGAGCTGGAATTCAGCCATTTTACATGTTGGAATATTGTTGCTCTTACCTGGCACGAGGCCTACCTTAAAGTGCCCAGAATCCTTTTGAGGTCTTTAAAATTTAATTATGCCATAGCATAATTTAAATTAAGAAATTGATTCTGGAGCAATGTTATTAAAACTTCTTTATATGGCCACCTGATGGCTGTCATAAGAACAGGTTTTAAATTATATGAAAATAATCCAAAGTACATTTATTTAGAAGAGGGAGCTGCAAGTGTACTAAGTATGTACTGAATTTCAGTTGTGCTATTTGTATGAGACCAACAGTATACAAAGTATACTGAGTATACTGAGTCTTTTTCTTCCCAAGTGCATTTACAATTTACATACTGGAAGAATATCCCTGATATGTGCAACTGGATGTCAGACCCGTTTCACTAATTGCTTTCAGAGACATTGTGTAGTTGGTGCCACATGTGATACATCCCAGGAGACAGTAGTTCTGAAGAGTGCGACACTTTGCCTGTCCTTTTGGAGACTCCAGTGTTGTTACATATGTCTGTGCACCCTTCCCAGCAGACCAGCTGATATTCGTTACAGACTGTGTCACTTGAGTTAGTATCAGGTCGTTAGGGCAACAAGGAGCTTAAAGAAAAGAAAAAATAGAGAAGTCAGTTCTGGTTTGGAAGGTATTTTGTTGGGTTGCAGCCAGAGTTGTACATGATCAAGAGCAAAGGAATGAAGAAGTGCATACTTCTCAGGCAAACACTAGCATGCTGAAAAATACTTGACATTGCTGGCAAGCTTCTAATAAACAGACTGTCAATACAAGATCAATTTGTCTGTAACAGTGGGTTATAATACTGGAATTACTACAACATGATCATTCACCAAGATTCGAAAAATTACTAAAATTTTTCATCAGAGTATCAGAGTACATGTGATAATTAAGCAGGGTCTACCTCTAACCCTCAAGTCATATAGCTCAGTCCAGCTCTGTCTTTGTTTAAAGTCTCTTCCTCTACTGTAAAAGATGACTGCAGCCAAACTGCCTGTTAAAAATAGACCCTGGTGTACATTAATTGCTGTACAGGGCCTGGGGATTGTCTGGGTTAAGTGGTAGAGGACAAAACTGTTAGAAAATTAATAGCAGGAGTGGTGGGTAGGATGTGCTTTAATCTGTTCTTTACACTGCTTATTTGTTGATGTGGACATTATCTCATTGCTTCTCCTAGTAATATTAAATATCAAAATGCTGACAAAGAAGTTATGTATTACATTAGTGGCTTATGTTATTGCATTCTAGTTAGCTGTGCCACAAAATAATTGGTTGCACTAAGGCTTCTCAGTATGTGGCAACTGCCAAGTGATCATTCTCACACACACAAAGATACAGACAGATTCACACAAAGGGCATCCAGCAACAGGTAGTACAATATGCGCATACTGTAATTAAAAAAAAAAATCAAAGACATATAAAGAGTCATAGAACTATTTTAATATTGTGCTGCTAACATACAATTCCCACATACCTGTCTCTAAAGGGACACTGTAGCTTGGTAAGCTCTGTCCTGCTGGTGATCTTGCTATAGCACTGACAGAGAAAGCAGATCCACAGGGAAGATCAGTTAAGGTACAGGAGCTTCCAGTGCTTGTGCAATGCCAAAGTCCAGCCTCTCCTCTGGCAGTGACAACATATGTAGCGTCTTCATTGTTAGATTGCCACTGTACACTGATTACAGAAAGACCCTCCTTTGAGACATTTTTAATTTCAGGACTGCAGGGAGCTGAAATATTTCATATTAACAGTATTTAAACAGATTGTTTATACATATTATGTAAGTTAGACATGATAATTAACTTCCAGTTAGAACTAGCAAACTACTTGGAAAAAGTATATGATCCTTATATACTTACACCTGGTGAGAATTTAGACCTTGTGACAGAGCTGACAACATACAGAGTTTGTGTAGAAAACCAGAGATAAACTGTAAATCTGATTTTCAAAATATTGGAGCTGTCAGAAGCTTTCAATCCAAATCTGTTTTTAGGTCCCTGCTTACAGTAAATTTTTAAAGACTCCGTGTTTTGGAGGGTTGTTTTTTTTAATTTTTATCAGTTACAGTAAGTTAGCATTCCAGTAATGCATTTCATCCATGAATCACTGCAGTGCCTAATAATTATTTCTCCTGCTAAAGGAAAACACGAGCGATCACGGTACCTGTTGCCACGTGCTTGGGCGCACATGAGGTGTTGCTGCCCCTGGCCTCGCTGAAGGAATGAACGGTGATGTGGTAGCGGGTGTTGCACTGCAGAGCTGACAGGGTGCAGGCCGGGGCCGTGTCATTGCAGAGCACCACCGTGCTCCAGGCGGCAGCTCTGGTCTCGTACAGGTCGGCGCCTCGGACAGGAGCCCAGGTGACCCGCACGGTGTCGCTGGACACAAACACAGCCCTGAAGTCGCTGGGGCAACAAGGAGCTGGGAACAGATGAGGCAGAGGGGGAAACTCGAATGGGAATGGGAAACTGGCATGAATAGGAGCCTTGTTTCGTTTACCTATGTGCTTCATGTCTTAAATCTCCAAAGGTGACCAATACTGTGCAAACAGTCTCATGAATCCCAGACTTATTTCCTGAATTAATTCAATGCCCCTCCTTCCAAAATCAACACAGGACATCCTAGTGTTTAGGTCAGACGTAGGAATTACATATGTCTTTGGTTTAAGCTTTAAAAGCATCTAGAGGTTAAATAATTCAAACAACATTCTTCTCAATTTCCCATTGAACTGGTTAATCTTTTTTTCATTTTCCAAGTATGAAAACTCTCTATGAGGAAGTTTAAGATTTTGACACACCATTCCTGAGGTAAAAGAAAAGAACTAAACAGGACTAGAGTTCAAATGTTACACCAGGGCTGCGAGTTATTCATATGTCCTTGCCTGACTGATGATTGTGAATTGTTAAACTATTTTCAAGTTTGTATGCACGTTGCACTTGACTACACAAGTTAAATTTAATGGCAACGGGAAGTGTTCCTTTTTTTCAGCCAACCTTTGTGTGTTTTGCCCAAAATCTGAATAAAAATAGACGTTTAAGTCGGTATCTTCCCATAAAAATGTCCATAAACACAGTTAAAGGATCCAAATTATTTTGCAAAAATAAGTGGCTACTTACCAGTAGTGTAATTGAATACATCACCTAAAGGACTCTGCCCTGCCTTGTTATATGCAAAGACACTAATGAAATAAGTGAAGCCACAGTCTGACTGGAAATAACATTGAGTATATGATGTGTTGCAGTGCACTTCCAAGCCATCATCACTCTTCACAAAAACCACATAATAATGACCAAAACTGACGCTAGACCATGACACCAGCAAGTGACCAGGTTTATCCTCTTTAATTGATATGTTTACTGGTGCACAAGGAACTGAAAAAAAAAAAATTAAAAAAAAAAAAAGAATTGTAACGACAATATTTTTATTGAAGTTACACTTTTACGTAGTAAAGGAAAATCAGGAATATACAGAATTATTCTATTCAGTTTCTGTCTTGTTCAAGCAAATAGCAATATTATCTGCATTTACAGAGGGTGCTACTTACATTTAGATGACAAGTGGGTATGATTTTTACAGAACAAAATAGATACTATCTTCATGTTTTACAGAAACAAATTCTGCGTAAGGAGCCCCGGTTGAACAGTGAAAAAACCAGTGACACTAGGCAGTATTTCAAAAGGAACTGGCACAGTGTGTGCTCACAAATAGTCAGTTGGGATGGTAATTTTAATACTAGCTTGAATAACAATTAGCATCCAAAAGCTTTTATGTGTGAAAACCCTTTATGTGTTTGTATGAAACTCACTGGCTGTGTCTGAGTAGAACTGTCCTTTGCTTAGGTTCCCTTTCTGGTGGCATCATGTCACATTAAACTGCAAACTCTATGGCTTTTGCTTAAATAACATTTACTTTCTTTCTAGTTCAAAGAAGTGTGGCTTGCTGCTATTAGAATAAATGTACATGATCCAGCTGGAGCAGTGTTGGCTGAGATCACAGCCCACAGCTTAATACTTGTCTACCGTGTAAGGCTCTCTCATCCCATTAGATCCGCCTCAGAGTTGCTCACAGAATTGATCTCTAACTCCTATCAATGAAAAGTCAAAATGAGGCAGGTTACATCAAATAACTAAGTAAATAGTGTTGTGTCTTTAAAGTAACATGTAATAAAAGAAATGGTTTAGATTTTGATTACATGGGCAGTTTATCTAATAGGTCAGGAAGCAATAACCTCTGACATGGCACTGGTGCTGTAGCTGAAACAAGCGAGCTTCTGTTCTGGTGATGGTTGATGGTTTCTTAATTTAGTCTAGTGGTGCTACTTTGACTGAATGTGGTTTTGTTGACCTCCTTTCTAAGTAAAAACTAGACTTGGCCTAGAACAGTTTTCAGCCCAGAGGCAATCCTTAATGCCATTTCCTCACAGACCTGTTATTCCTTACATTAGTTTTACACTCAGAAAATTGACTATACAATATGTACTTCTAGTAATAGGAAAATGGAGGCTTACTGTTTCAGCTAACAATATATACACCATTGCAAGTTTTTCTTACAGAAATATGAAGAAAGTTTAGGCTCTTATCCCTGAAATAGAAAAGAATATGGCACCATTCATGCACAAAGGTCAAAAGCAGAAATAACTATTTGAGAATTACTTGTGAATTGCAGTGGACTAATTTGCATTTGAAATTAAAGAAATACATGTTAAAATGCTATAAGCTATATAAGGATCAATGACACATACTAGTTTTTAAGCTTACTGCATCAGTAGGTTTACTGGATCCAGCATCATTGTATGCTGTGACAGAAACATCATATTCAGAGCTGCACTGGAGGGATGGCACCATGCAGGAGGAGGAGGATGTGTTACACTTCAGTTTCAAGAGTCCACTGGAGGCTGTGACACTGTAAGTTAGAGCTCCTTCTGTTGGCATCCAAGAAACTCTTAAAGCACCACTATTAAAAGCTACTTTAACATCCGCCGGTGCATTAGGACCTACGGTATATCAGTAGTTTGGAACACATTAATACAACTTAGATTATGGCCTACAGACATGAGCTTTTTCATAATTTGCAAACTAAATACATTTTTTGTGCAGACCTTACCCTCATTCATGTTAAAGTGACATTTTTTAAAAGAAATAGTTCTAGTTATACACTGTCACAAAGCTTTTTGCTGAAACTCCCTGCCTTATTTGAATATTTGCTTCTCACAGTTAGAAAAATCCTCAAATCAGTCTAAACTTGTGTAATCTTTATCCACACCTGTCCTGGGTACCACTTTAGCGACAGTTAATGGTATCTTTGCCTCAGTAATATTTATTAAACATAGTCATGTCATCTGAGGTTTCATAAACTTTGAGATGGGGCAAAAATGATGTGATCTGGAAATCTACCCAGTGTACCTTTGAAAAACATAACACAATCATACACACACATAAATACTTCCTGCTATATTGTTGCTGTTTTGGTTTGGGGGTTTTTTTTAATGCTCACTTGGTTTCAGAAAAGAAAATTTCTTACTTGTTCTTTGGTTATATGTGAAATCATCTCCAGGCATCCCATTGGCATTCCAGGCATAAGCCTTGATAGTATAGAGAGTTCCTGGATCTAGATTTGTAAATATCAAGGAGGTATTGGTGGTGTTCTCCCTCAGCATTCCGCCCAAACCATCTGACCTCATGAGTGACACAGAGAATCCAGCTGCCATATACACAGCTTTCCAGCTCAGTGCAATGGAGTCACAGCTCGGAGAACTGACAGACAGAATTGGAGCAGCCAGGACTGTAGAGAAAGAACAAAATCAAGCTTTTGGTTTTTCAGTAGTACAGTTTGAAAGGGCCAAATTTGAAATGAATACAGAAATGAATATAGAAACAACAATCACCAACTCTGAGAGACAAATTCAGTGACAACAAAAGCAGAAAAATAAATGGATGCCAGCTTGATAGAATAAATACAGAAAGTGATTTGTGATACATCAATTATTATATAACAGGTTTTGTAAAATGAATGTAACTCATACAGAAAGTATGAAAGGTTGTGAGTGTTGAAGAATGAAAATCACCAAGAAGATACTGCATTTCCTGTCCTTTAAGTTTTACATTGTCTTATTATTTTATACTTTTGGTTGTTTCTTCATTTCTTCTATTCCTTCAAGTTATGCCTTTTGTTAAAGTAAAATACATATATTCATACAAATTCTAGTAAAACTCCCAATTGAATATTTAACTTAAGGTCCTATCATAAAGTAAACCATTAATTCAGACTCTTGTCCTGGTCATTAAGTCAAATGCCTGAATTCTAGTTGTCAAAAACTGAAAGGAGAATGTGATCAGTACAATTTAAAATGCAAGACTATAATAATTCAGGACTGGTACATGCATGAATGCTTTATAATAACATTACAGAATTTGAAATAAGAATTTTAAAGTCCACCTGTTTTTGCTTTTCTGAAAGGTGAAGGCTGGCTTTTTCCTCCTGAATTTATAGATCTGATAGTGATTCTGTACAAGGTGGCAGGTTTCAGCCCCATCACTGTGCCTGGAGAATTTTTAACTACAGTTTCAATGAAGGAATCTCCATCTTGTGCAGTCAGCATATAACTAGTAGCCCCAGGTACCGCTCTCCATTCCACTGTGATACTGTTGCTAAGTTTTGAATAAGCTTGGTCAATAACAGGTATGTCTGGAGCTAAAATGGAAATAATGATAGACATGCTTAAGTTGGGGAGCTGAGCCCTGTGAAATGCTGAGTGCTGTGAACATTCCACACAGACAAAATGTAGGACATCTAACCCCCTGCTCAGAGCAGATACACTTAAGACTCGCTATACTCAGATATACACTCACTGGAAAAAAGATAAAATGAAGGTGTATCCCACATAAAATTAAGAAAAGGAATGTAAAATATTTGGGACAAAGTATGCACCTTGAGGCAAACTTACTCAAAGCAAGGCAGCTCACCTGGGATTTGGGAGACCCAGGAAGTATTACACAGCTATTTAACTGAGCGTTATGTCTGCTCTCTTAGTTCCAAGCACCTTATCAGTTACAGTCACACACCCTATGTTGCCCCACTTGTAAAAATGGTAACAGATATTCTGTCTGACTGTGCCTGTGGAACATTTGCAGGTGGGTCTTTCGCAATCTTTGAGTAAGACATTGCACTATATTTTTTTTCCTTTTAAAATATTGTCTTTAGTAACCGTGCATAAAAATTTCTGTGCAAGAAATGCATGTGCAAGTCTAATGGAGTTTTTTGCCTAACAGTCAAGTAGAGAATATATAGCACCTGATGTGTATCGGAAATGAATTACACAGCATTAATCATTAATATCTCTTCTTCCAAAACTAAGCTAGCAATAGACATTTTGTTTACATTTAGCAGGATAAATACTTCTACTTGTTTACACTTACCATGATAAAACACCTCTACTTTTTTATGTTCAAATTTTATTGTAATAATTAATTTCATAAGAAACATTCAATTGGAAAAGTAATGGCTATTTCTCAAAATTATCAGATAAATTATTTTAAAAACAGAATTTCAACAGAATATTTTTTCAGTTACATTTCAGTGATGAAATAAAAAAGGATTTCTGTTTATGTAGATTCTTTCAATATCCATCAGTGACTTACATGCTACAAGTCCTTTTGTGAATGAAACAAAATTACTGTTTAGCAGTTCTGAAAAATGTATAAATAGCTTCATGTCTGCTTTTGTAATGAAAGGGTAGGTGATTTAAAAAGCTGCAGTCTGAGCAAGCTGTGCATGCCAGATCAGGAAAACTTGGAACAAGATGAGAGGAGAAAAGCAGCTAACCATGCTAATGTTGAACTCAGTAGGAAAACCGGCAAAAGGCTTCAACAAGAATGGCAGATTTTCCCTACCAGTACAATGAAACATCAAGGATGAAATCCCAGTCATACAGAGGACAACGGAAATTATACTTCCCAGTTTCTCTTACTAACCTGTTGACTGCATAATCTGTGTTTCTGCAAGAATAATTCCATTCTTGTCAATGGCTTCTGCTTGTATAGCATAAACAGTATTGGGAATTAATGAAGTTAGAGTTGCTTTAATTGTCACATCACTGAAATGAGCCAGTAATGAATGGCCTACAGTATTCACAGCTGTAGCTGTGACCCTGTAAGAAGAGGCTCCTGAAAACTTGGGCCATCTGAGAGAAATGCTTTGCGATGTCACATCATATATAGACACAGAGAAACCTAAAACCCCAAAAAAAAATCATTATCAGAAAACATTTCAGTCATTCCTGAATTTAGTTAAGTCTTGACAAGAATATTGTTCAGTGCCTTATCAAGCATCTATGTGACCTAATTTTCAGACAATAGAGATTCTGCTGAATTTGGAGTGCTATTTCCCTTGCTCACTTTTGTAATCCTTTAATTACTGTAATAACTGCTGCTCACTCTAATAATATCATGCTGTGATGATGGCTATTTTTCCTAAATTCCTGATATGCTGTAGTCTAATTGTTTTAAAAAAATACCATGTATAATCTGTATGTGACTATACAAGCAATGCCAACACTATTCCATAAATAAATAGGATCAGTTGATTTGCTAATCATAAAAGGAATGACAGTAAGTGTCCAGATACTGCAACATGTCCACAATGATCAAGCATTTAAGGCTCTTGAGAGTGCAGGATATGCAGGAATGTACTATTGCCAGAGAGTGCATGAATGCTGAAAGCATTTCTTGTAATCTTGTAACCTCTTCTTTCAAAAAACTCAATATTCACATTTTAAGGTGCGAGGACCTGGAGGCACAAAATACAAGACTGTGGAAAGTATAAAGCACAAAACACTGGAAATATTTGTGCAGGGGAGAGTGTGCTTCTCCTGGTGTGGTTTTTTTGTTTGGTTTTGGGGGTTTTTTTGGAAGGAGTGTGGTGGCATTTTCTTTTGGTGATTTTTAATTTTTATTATTAAAATATGTAACAATCAATTTGGTGCAAATGTGGGGCAGTTTGAATCCTATTTGTAGCACGGTTATGTAGGCAGTGGACAGCAGATTTGTTCATCTGAGTCTTCTCTCTGGTTCACACCAGTGTCTAGGTGTAAGTCTGAATATTTGTGCAAGTCCCCAACAGAATTGAGACTCCTGAAAATGAGGTTTAAAATTTATAAAGATATCAACATAATTTTTTAAAGCTGAATCAAACTTGAAAACAATTTTTGTTTATAAAACTGCTAGAACTTACAGAATATTTTATTAAAAATCACAAGTGTGTGTTTTCTTCAGACCCATTAAAAAACGGGCAGGCAAAACCAAAATACCATTTTGAAGATTTACCTGTGTTAGCTGAAAAGATCTGAAAAGGAAGATGTAAAAAAATTAGAAATACAATGTGAAATATTTTATTTGGAAAATTAAAAACCTAAGAATGTTAACTGCAACAACAACAACTTAAAATACTATGTTTTTTAACACATTTTACTGATATGATGTATTGGCTTAGATTCTTTAAGCATGGAAAGAGTATGCAACCAATGAGATTTGCTACTGGTGTCCAGATTGTACTGCTTCTTCATTTTCATTTTCCTCTCTAAATCTTCCTATTGATCCCGTTTCAAGTTGTTGAAACACTTTGAAAGGCCTTGAATCCTTTTATTTTTCAGTCACTTGCAAACAGTGCGAAAGTGTAATAGTAACTCAATACCAATGTGGAAGCATCTGCACCATAGTCTCCATCCTAACTTTTAGTTTACATTTACAGAGTACAGTATCATCGTTGAAAACAGCTCTAAAGCAAATGAGTTGCACTCACCAGTTCTAGGCAGTTGAGAAGCAGTCCAGTAAATGCTAATGATTTACTTTTCGCACCACGCATCTTGTCAGAGCTTTGTTCCAGCCTTCCCACGGGGATGAGCCGAGGCCGATCCCTGCTGTGAGCAGCTCTGTTTCTCGCCAGTGCTGCCACTGCAGGGTCGCTCCCCGGGACAGAGGAGGTCGCGCTGGGCTGAGCGCTCCTCCCCGCTGGAGCCCAGCCGGCCACCGAACCCTGGGGACACGGGCCGACACAGCGCCTTCTGTTACAGGATGCAGTCTCTGTATGGGTTATACAAAATTAATGAAATAATTAAGCCCAATGTAAATCTGAGATTTGCTCTTCAGCTCATTACCTACTGTATTTTTGTCTACATACAAAGACCTTCTTTTCTGTTGGGAATGATGCCCTCGTGGTACTCCCCTTCGCATGGAACACTGCCATACCGACTGGGAACCACCTTTCCTCAGTATCTGCCGTTGTGGAAAGAGACATTTTCCTCATATTCTTTCGTATCTGTAACAGCTGCTGGTTCCCCTTTGACAACACGACTTTATGTCTTCAAACTGTAACTTCTGACAGATGATTGTAGGCGACAACAAACCGTATCGTTCTATGACCCGACAGTGTTTTCCTTGGCGGCTTTACACGAACGTCAGAAGGAACCCTGGGGCCGCTTTCATGAGGGAGCCCCGGTTTTCACCGCGAGGGGACCCGGGACCACGGCAAATTTCGCGGCGCTCCCTCGGCTCTGCGGTCTCCAGCTCCCTCCGCTGCTCCACACACAGCCCCAGGAGCCGCCGGGGGGGTCGGGAGCGGCCCCCGTGTCCCGGGTTCACCTGCTGACAGGTGAGCAGCAGGAGGCTCCTTCCTCAGGGGACGAGCCCTGGTTACCTAGCGCTTCCCCAAGGGCAATTACGGACGCCAATGTGGCAAAGGAAGGAGGCCCGGCCCCCTTGGGGCCGATCCCGGCCGGCAGGAGTCCGCCCCGCCCAAGAGCAGGCAGTGCCCTCCGCCGCCGCCCGGCTCCGCCCGCCGTCCCTGAAGAGGGAGGGGAAGGGAGTGCTGCCGGGAGGGATTGGCAGCAAGATGGCGCCGCCGGTGCGGGGGCTGAAGGGCGCTGTGTGGCAGAGTGAGTGAGTGCGGGAGGGAGTGCGGGGCTGCTGCCCGCGCCCCGGGCCGGGAGCGCCCCGGGGCCGCTCGGTGTGCGCGGGCCGGCTGCAAGCCGCCGCCGCTGGGGCGCCGCCGCGCGTATCTCGCCGTATGGGGTCGGGGGTACCCTGCCCGCCCGGGGTGGGTCCGGGGCCGCGGCCGGAGCCGCGCCGTTGTCGGAGCCGAGGAGGGCGAGCGGAGTCGGTCCCGGCCGGTCCTGCGGGGAGCCGAGTGTGCGGCGGGGGCTGTGGGTGGTGGCTTCTTCCCGGCTGCTACACCTGGTGACTCATCGCAGGGGTGGGAGGCGCTGCCCCGCCTTGCGGTGCCCGCGGTGACAGCGCCTGGATAGAGACGCTCGCGCCTTATTCCGAGATAAGGGTGAGCTCTGCCGGCTGTAGCCCGCCGGGCCGGCTCTTGGAGAGCTTAAACTGAAGCCACCTCTTCCAGGACTTCTCTGTTGCATCCGAACTGGCGGTTTTGGAGAGCGCTCCGGCCTCAGGAGGGGCTCTGGTGTGTGTCACGGAGCGGCACTGCCCGCTTTGTGTTCGGCTTCACGGTTTCAGTAGAAAAAGTTGAAGGTGTTCCCACGTAGTCTTACAAATGAACTGCAGATTTTTATCTCCATGTTTAGGAGCAGGTTCTACTGGTGTTTGTTACAGAAAAGGAAATTGCAACTGCTCCCTTCCCTGGTGGAGTAGAAGGGCTCATAGTATTTCAGGTAGTGTGAGACCTGTGAGAAAAAGCATTAGCAGCTACCTCACCCTGGGCTTAATTGTACTGAGGTTGTGACTCCATGAGCTGTTCAGCCAGCCTAGTGACTGTCACTGAAATGGGAAGGTCTTGCTGCTGTCTTCTTTCTGTTCCTCCTCTGGTTCCACCTGAAAGCTCTGATCTGGTTGCTTGTGTCACTGGAAGAGGATATAGAGAAAGAGGAAAGACTGTCTCTGATGTTCAGTCCTCAATTGCTGGCACCTATACCCTGCTTGTATGAATTAGATACCTTTGTTTACAACTTGACCTTTAGAAATCCTTACTTTTGCTGCTTTGCTTTTCCTATCTTGGTCTGTTAGGTTATGTGTGCCTTTGACTGTAAAGCCACTGTTTTGTCCTGAGATATTTTGTAGAAGACTTGGACATCTCAAGGAAGGAATGTGATCAAAGCATTATGGTGTTATCAGGGCCTGTAAGGACTTTTGAAAATGGTGTTGTCAGTGTGGACAAGACTGTGAGGAATGAAGATTAGAGTGATGGTAAAGCAATGTAAATAATAAAACATATTTTAGTTTAGTTGAGGTATCTCATGAAAAGAATGCTTTGTTAGATAATTAGTTACTCTTGTCTTTCCATTTCAACAACAATGAAAATTGATGAACTAAGTTTCATGCATAGTCTGGCACTCTGTTTATTGAAAGCCATAAACTGCTGCTTCTTAATGGGTCAGCAAACATGTTGGTGCTCTTTTTTTTAAGATTGATTTGTCTGAAAATAGTATGTCAGTGGTGTTGGTGGTTTATGTGGCAGTTTGTGTCAATGTGTGAATAGGTACAGAAGTACCTCTGGTGTGTGTACAAGGGGAGTTGTACCTGTGCTATGTCATGGTGCTGTTAAAAACCCCTTTATGCCATTGTGATAGTCCCTTCCGTTAGGTGCAGTTTTAGTCTGAATTGAAGCAGAAGTGTGTGGGAGAGTTAATTAACCCAGTTTGTTGTCAGCTCACAATTATGGGGGTAGGGGAAGCACCTGTATTTAGGAGACAGTAGTTCCTGTGGATAAAATCCTGACATTAACTATATACAGCTGCTCTCCGTGTCTATCTGTAAATAAAGTTTTTCCACAAGGAATTCTGTTCTAGGCTTGTATAATGGGTTCTAGCCTAGTCACAGATAGCTAGGTTAATTTTGGCACTTCTGCAACTTTATTTTTTGTAACAATTGTTTACAGTCCTTTCTTCAGGAAGCGTGTTATAAACGGGTCACTGACTTTGCCAAGGTGTGGCTTTCTTGTTTGTTTGTTTGTTTGTTTATTTTTTCACATAAGGATTTAGCAGTCTGTAGTTCCTGCGGCCTTGTGTATAGTTCTTATCTAGATCAGGAAGTAAAGGTAGAAGAAAAAATGCTTTTCTAGACTAATTCAAAGAAGACAAAAGTAGAAAAGGTACTCAGGATGTGTGATTGATATGAAATTTGTGAGAAGAAAATGAAAACTTGGACAAAAACGGAGTACTAATCATTCCTGGGCTTGTGATGGTTTTTGGTGTGTTCAGAATGCTTGCTGGAGAGCAGTGAGATGATTTTAAGAGCTTTTAAAGCAGTCTAGGTCAGTTATTTGGGTGAGGCAGCTGCAGGTTGAGTCCAAAACAAATTGTTGGAATGTTACACGGGCAAGTACACTGTGTTAGTACACTGATAGCTTGGAATAAAGTTACTTTTTATCATGGGAAAAAATGGACTTAAATTTTTTAATTACAGAAATGAGGTTCAAGGCAACTGAATTACGCATTTGTATGGTCTGGTTTATTTTATAGGCAAACAAAATACAGTCTTGTAGAAAAAATATATTTGAGCTTTTGGACAAGATTATTGGGCATTCAGCTTATTAAAAAGAACTCTGTGTAATGCTAAGGACTAATTAATTGGCAAGAATGTTCTCCAAAAATATGGAGGTTAATAAAATTTTCACGAGGCTAAAGATTGGTTATTACACCTTGTGTACAGACCTAGAAACAGGCAGGGGCAGTTTGTGGTCTAGAATTCTGTGGACATATTTATTATTCTTTTTAGGCCTCTATAAACATATGAATCTAAATGAGTGAATTATTTTTTTCTTTTTTTAGTAACAATTTGATTCCTCTAACTGAGAAATTGTTTCTTCTTACAGAGCTAAAATCAGCAGTGTTTGATGACTTCACGAAAGAGGAAGAATGGAAGGTACAGTTTTGTTATTTTTGTAAGAATGTTGTCATCGCTTGAACAAGAAATCTGTATCACTGAGTAGAGAACAAATAAATAAACTTAATGGCTGGTATTTTCACTTAAGATTGTTTTCTATCCAAGTGATGGATTTTGGGTTTGGTAACTGAACACCATATAATACATCTTGAGAAATCTAAAGCCTAGTATAGGGAGAACAAATGGTTAGTTGTCTCTTATTTTTTTTTTTAGTTTTTAAAAAAAATTAGGAACTGTTTTTGTTTATCTCCACTTTTCTTTTCAAAGGCTTATACTTTATTACTTTCATAAATTATATGGCACTCCAGTACGTGTGGATTCACCTGTTTGAGCTGCTTAAGCTATAAAACGGTTTTAGAATAAGTACAGGTATATTTAAGCAGGCCATTGTGTATATTAGCAGGAATTCAAAAGACTTGTGCCCAAGTGAAAGTTCCAAAGTATTTTTTAGGATGAGTTGGGGGGAAAAGCTACTTAGTTAAGATGAAGCTCATCTTTGGATATCCTGCATGTAGGGAGCTGCCTTCTAATGCTGCTGGAGACTAATTTTCTCCTGCAGTGTTGCTATATGCAGGTAACGAAAAGATATAGAGTAATGAAATAGATTTCAGCTTCAAATTTCCACAGCAAGTTAAGGCAATAACATGGGTTTGCTATAGCTGATTAACTTACCTAAATACTTGTGTGTTTTTTCAAAATGTTTAGATAATGCTTTTAGATGATTACACTACTAAATTACTGTCACTCTGCTGCAAAATGACTGATCTACTGGCAGAGGGTATCACAGGTAAGTGTAATTCTTATTAATGTACAGGTGGCAGTATCTTGGTAAGAAAAAGGGAAGGAGTGAAATGGATGATACCCTTCAAGAAAAATGTCTTTATTTGGTTGATGAAGACAAGTAGCTATGGGATATTAGACTAGTAGACTTTCTGGTTTGTACAGAAATTACCCAATTGTGATTTATTTTTTTTTTTTATGAAGAAATAAATGTTTCTTTGCCTAGAAGTTCAGATCCTTTTTTAAAATATTTTTTCTGTAAAGATTGCTGTAAGGGTTGGTTTGGTTGGTTTTCAGTGTTTTGTGCTTTTAAGATTTTTTTGTTTGGTTGGTGTGGTGGGTTTGGGTTTTTGGGGTTTTTTTGTATGTGATTTTTATTTTGGGAGAGGGGAGTGGGTGTTTGTTTGCTAATACCTGTTTTTGGGATTGAAATAAATGCACAAAATGTAAGTGATGTAGTTTTTAATTAGCTTTAGGTGTAGATTTTTAGAAATGCATTTGTAAGAGGGCATTGTTTAGACTTGGTTATTTTTTTTCACGAGTAGCAAGACTTTTCTTATTTCAATTATTCAGTATAAGATGATTATTCTGGAAGTATAATAGCAAAACTGTATCAATTTCCTTTTTTGGAGTGTGTTATAAATCAGAAGAGGTACTACTTATCCTTTGTGAGAAACTGTCAGTGAGCATGTATCCTCTTCATTAAGAAAAGCCTTTTATTTTTAGTGATTACACTGCTGAAAAGAGCCAGTTTTCATCATCCAGATGTCTGACATAACTTATCTTCCTCATTCATCCCACACAAAATTTCTGAGCCTCAAGAATCCCTCTGCATTGTCAAGCTAATGTACTGCAACACTATATATTAATGACTTTGTTAAACAGAGAAAAACAAGAATTGAGTGAAGCTGATTTGCTGAAAATATCGAATTTGTGCCTGCAATTATATTGAAACAGAGTAAGTGCCCAGGAAATAGGCAAACAAAGGACAGAAGAGGCTGTAGTCCAAAATGATGCCCTGCATAATTTTGCTCTCCCTCTCCTTCAGTGTGCTGGAAAAAGAACCATCTTGCCAAGGCAGTTCTCTTGCAAGACAGTTTGTACTGGCCCCCATAATGTGAGCATCTTTGCCTTGCCATATCCCTCTGTGTGAGGTTGAAACTCTGCTTGTGTAGAATACCCAGGAAAAATTTAGTCCTACAACTTTAGTTGTCACTAGGCTGAGAGTTGAAGAAGTCATGTGGTAACGTGATGCATTTAAAATAACCAAGGAAAAAAATCAGGGCTTTCTTGGCAGAAGGTATGTCCCTGCCTCTAATATTGTGGACAACTTGATTGCTGTTACTTTATTAACTCTCTACTGCCTTCCTTAAAGATGCATAATGCTCTTAATTATAAAAATGTAATATTTTTTGCTTTATAGTGGTGGAGAATGTATATAAAAACCGTGAGCCTGTCCCACACATGAAAGCAATATATTTAATAACTCCCACAAAAAAGGTTAGTATTTTAAAGGAAGTGTCACAAGATTTTTCAGACTGAAAAAACAATCATATTTTAACACGCTTATTTACTGTGTACAGCTATGCAGTACTTAACTTTTGCATTTTCTGTAATACTTCCCCGTGTGATGCTTCATTTCCCACAACAAAAAGAAAATGCTGTGCTACCAGAGTATGTTACAAACAAGTACCTTGTGGTCAATGGAGGCACTGTTTCATGGCTTAGCTATTGTAACCTCACTGAAAGAGATGTTGTATCACATAATGATGCAATAAATTGAAAAACAGAATCCAAAGTAACGGCTCTAATAAGATTTCTACTACTTCCTAAAAATTCTTGAGAGAATAAATCTCAACACTGTTATAGGTGGGAAATTTTGCAAGTACCCTGATTTGGGTGCTTCCTAAAGTGATCTTGGTGCATGACTGACCATCCATAACTGTTTGTTATTCTTGCTGTGGAATTAAAAATCTCAAGCTTAAGTGTTTTCTTGTATGTTGAACTTCAGTATTCCTAAGTGGGACTTGGTAATAGGGTGGGAGAAACTTTATCTGATATGTGAACAAAGGTAAAACACTGTCATGATGGTTTTTTTCCTTATTTTTTCTATCACCATAAGTCTGTAGATGGACTTATTGATGACTTCATCACTAAATCATGCAGCAGATACAAAGCAGCATATGTGTATTTCACTGACTGTAAGTAAGCTTTTGTGTTGTAGTTCGATAACTTTATATAGATAAATAAGTAAGCTTCTCACTTCTTTCTTATAATTGAGTACCTGAAAAGTTGAGGTCCTGTTTATTGTGAGAAGATTTGAGACTCAAGTCATTAACCATATATTTGGGCTGCCAGGTTGTGGTCACCATGCTGTGTTGCAGTAGTAATTTCTTTCACAATTACCAGTCTTGATTATTCTGCTCCTCAGCTTTTAACTTAGGATATGTAGTTTTATTTTTTAGTATTCCAGTCTTCACCTGTGTTGGAGAGTGTGGAGGAACACAATTCAAGTAAAACTACGTATTTCCACATAAACAAAATAAATATGCATGAGAGCTTTGTGCAAGAGCAGTGTTAGTAATTGGTTCTTTCAGGTAGTTCTTCAAACTTGTGAGCCAGCTTTTTCCCTTTGCCTGGAAGAAGGGGCCCACTTAGCCCTTGCATGCACAGCAGAGGCAATGAGTGTGAATGGGATTATTATGACTGCATGTTCCCTGCAGTCAGTCAGTGTGACTAAAACGGTCTGTAATGAAGGGAAAACAAAAAACCCAAGCGTGCTGCTGAAGGCAGGGCCTGAGTTGTGACTGTCTTTGTGGATGTCTGTGCATGGTGCATATCTGCTACTGTATGTTCTCAAAGCAGTTATCAAATTACTATCCAAAGCTCTTGGTTTCTTGGTTCATTTCACACTGAAGCAGCAATTACTGTTCTGGAAAAATACTATCTTGCTCTGTGTTCCTTGGTTGCAAGTGGCAAGCTTTCAGTTTGAATACTTGCCAAAACTTTTCCTGTTGAGATGAATAGTTCTTGAGTTAGAGAAATAGCTCTGTCACTTCCAAATCTGTGTAGTATTCGTTTTGTCCACATATTCCTTAAATTCAGTTTCTAGACTGGGATCCAGTGTAGCCTGGAAGCGTAGTGGAACACATTTGAGACCTATATTCAATTCTGTATTTCCGTGTTTTGCTGTTAGATATGTGCACATTATTTCTCCATTTAACTTTTTTTGTAGCTTGGGAAGGGTTTTTTCTCTCTTATATGAGAATAAATAGCAGAAAGTTTTGCTTTGATAAAATCAGCATCCTTCACAGCTGCAGACTGTTACTGAGTGTTCTACAACTTCGCTTGCACAAAGCTAGTAAAAATTGACCAGTGGTGTTTTTTGAACAACACAAAATATTGATTATATGTTCTCTCTCACTTTAGGAAGAGTAGGCAACTTTTTTTTGTGTTTTACAGTTAATTGGTTCTCAATTTAGAATTGTCTGTTCTGAATACTGTAAACTCATAAGTGAGTTGACAGCTGGAATATGCACAAATTATTTATACTTAGTCTTTTTTTTTTTCCCCCTAGTTTGTCCTGACAGCCTCTTCAATAAAATTAAATCTTCATGTGCAAAATCAATAAAGAAATGCAAGGAGATCAATATTTCCTTCTTCCCTTACGAGTCTCAGGTGAGTTAATCTTAATCTTAACAGCAAAAAACAGTCTGGAGGATTATTTTCAAGTGTTTCTGACCTTCTAGAAAACAATGAAATAGAATGTAGCTTTTGACTGACAAACTGTATGTGAGATGTTTTACCATTTTGGCACATTTCCAGTGCTTGTTTGTGCTTTTCAGATAAAACAAATGCTCTCATACTGAAAGGTTTACTCTGCACATGATCTGTTTGCCAGACTTAGTGTCAGTTGAGTAGGGAGGTTAAAGAAGGAATCTGTTCCCTAAGAAAAGGCAAGTATTCTGGTTTGTCTTCAGTAAACAGTAGAGTTTATGTTACTGCTTATTATTTTGGCAGACAAGGTAGGTTGGTGCATAGGAATAGGAGTAAGTAGGACCAACTACTTGGTGCAAATCAGGAAAGAACAACCAAATGGATTAAGAGAACTGCAGGGGAGGGGAACAAAATGAAAGCATTACAAAAACCAGGAAATAAAAACTCCCACAACCTGACAGAATTTTCAGTGAGAGGAGAACATGGAAATCCCTGTTTTCTCAATTAAAAATTTGAGACTAATGGAAACTAATGAGTGGTTTCAATGTGCAGCTGCACAGTGGGTGCTGTGTTGACAAATAATTTGTTGCTGATGCTCTTGATCAGACACAGAAGGCTGAAATGCACACTGATACTGATGCAGTGAAGTCTCCAAACCCTGTCCAGTACTGAGAGTTGTACAACTAACCATGAATGTTTCCCACATCAAACATTATGAGCAAGGGGGTCACAGCTCTTAATATACCAAGTGGCAGGTGAATATAGGAGAGGTTGCTGCTGGTTATGTGTCACTGTGATGCAGTTTCCTGGTTTGAAGACAGATACCTTTTTATTATAAAAGGGTTTTTATTTTTTAGGTTGAGAAGCCATCAGAGAATAATGAGCGTGGTGGCTTGTTTGTTTGCTTTCCAGTGAGGTTGATGCTCCCAAGTTTTGTTTCAAACTGTTTTGAGCAACTCTACCAAGGCTGCTCTTCAGAAATACTCTACCAAATAAGGCCTATGAAAATTTTGTGGTTGTGGTTCTCCAGAGGTCTCACTGTCAGAGTAGAAATTGTAACTAGTTTTCTGATGTTGAAAATAAGCAGCACTCCAGTTGACAACACTCTTGTTGTTTTTGGTGTAGTTTTGTATTCTAGATATTTTAGATTGTGAGAACATTTTAAATCCCTAGCAAAGGAGCAGTGTTAACTGGTTTACCTGCTTTCTGGGGTGCTAAGGGTGAATAATCAGAGTGAGCTCTGGGCGAAGTCCAGGTGATTATATACTCGAATGAAGCAAACATCTTTATCTGGATGGATGTTCTTCTTTGGCTCTGTAGTTACAGAGTCCATCTGAAGCTGGAGAAAATCCATCTACTGACAATGGGGTTGTTTCTGTGTTTGCATTCCATTTACCAAACTGTTGAAAAAACTTTTTTTTTCTCTGTAGTACTAAGCTTCTTTTATCAAGGTTTAATGCACTTAAAAAATTTCAATTATTGAAGGTAAAGTCCTCATCTAATAAGCAGATACAATACATAAAATTTTAATTTAAATTTAACCTCGATACGTTCTATAGTTATTCTGATATTGCATTGTGTGGCTTTGTACAAGACACTGGAGAGGATTTAGTTCTTCCTGATCTTTTTTCCTTCCTTCCATCTGAACAGGCAGTAAGAAATTTGAAAAATATAGTAGTTTACATAAGAGATGAGAGTAATAGGGAAAAAGAGTGTGAGAACAAGAAGCTGATGAGCTCAACAGGGCAGGGAAGGAGGAATGAAGTGTGGGATTAATTTTTTTTTAGTGGTATTATGTGTGACTTTCTCTTACAGCATTTAGTTTTAAATTATTAGCAAATTTTTTACCAGATATTTTAGATATGTGCAATTTAGGCCCTGTTTTCCTTGTTTGTGCTCTACCTAGGTATTTATTCTCAATGTCCCAGATGCATTCTACCGCTGTTACAGTCCCACTCTGGAAAAGACAAAGGATAAAGATGCTGTAATGCAAGTAATGGCTGAACAAATTGTTACCTTATGTGCCACACTAGATGAGAATCCAGGAGTACGATATAAAAGGTATATAAAGGAATATGATATAAAATCAGTATTTTACAGTGTAATTACTTTCACTTCTAGTGCTTATGCCATTGTTTGGTCATAGCTTGAGGCTGCAGCATAATTTGGTTTGTTGGTTTTTTGTTTTATTTTTGTAATTGTGGATTAATTGTTTTTAATCCGCAACTCTGAAATACGGAATGATAGGAATTTGTCAAGTGTAGGTAAAACAGTGAGTTATTTAGCTATGTACATTTGTAGAAGAGTACTTGCTAGACCCCATTTTGTTCCAAATGACTTGTTTCATGTTTGGTCAGTAGGATGACACTCTGTTATGCTGCATTCCTGTGTACCAGATGCATAATCCTGTAAGAGAACTGCTGCTGTTTGTAGATTTTCAGCTCCACTTGGTGCCAAGGAATTCATAAATTGCTGTGGCAGATAGGATCAGGATTTCTTGTAGTAGAGATATTGAGATGAATGCCTCCTTTGAGCTTTGAAAGGGAGTACAGATTAGTATCTTAGATCTCAAAGTACACATCTGAAATTGTGTTCAAGAACTTTGTTTTGTGGTGTAATGTGAAGTGGTGCCTTATTCTCTGCAAAGGTAACAAAGAAATAACTGCTTGACTGTTTCTTTTTCTTTTCTTTCTCTTTTTCTTTCTTCTTTCTTGTTTCCTGCCTCTGAGTGAGACTTTTAGGTGCTGGGCCATATGCCAGCTCATGTCAGTCTTTTGGCTGAAGCTGTTTCTGCTGTGTGAAATACCTGAAGCATTCAAAGAGTGGAATAGTAATGTAAAAGTGCAAATATATTGGAAAGACTTAGAATGGAGTTCAGAAACTGCTCGTGAAACCAGAGGATCAATCTAGGGAGTTCTTTCTGTCTTAAAGGTAGCATCTTAGTGTACTGATGAAGAAATTTAAGTTCTTTTTGCATGCTTCCTTTTTTCCCAGTGGACCATCTGATAGAGCCAGCAAACTTGCACAACTTGTTGAAAAAAATCTTGAAAACTACTACAGAACAGATGAGAAAAGCCAAATAAAGGTAGAAAGTGAACTAAAATGTTTGGTTCTTTTTTTATAAGTCTGGGGAAAAAGAATCATGTTCAAAATAGACTTTGACAATAGGTTCTACAAACCTAGATTTTATTTAATTATGAAGGCAACTAATTGCCATTTAGTTGTTTTTGTGTATGATAGCAACTCAGAGGTAGTAGCTGATACAGTAAATCTGTATGTAAGCTAAAAACTGATTTTACTTGAAAAATTAGCCCTGTGATGATATAGGGGATGATACAAACCTGAAGACAAGTGGGTAAATTTTGTTTTAATATCACCTTCCATAAGGCCATGTGTAGAGGGGACTTCCCTGCAGAATTAAAATGGCTCTCCTGAAGGGATTTATTGTCCACAAAGATACAGCTGTTGATGCAAATAATGGTTTTGATCTGTCCCTACAGATCAGGGCTGATTAGGGCAGCTGCTTTAACACAAAAGTATAGGCTAAATCATTCTGACTTGGTGACTTTCCACTCTGCTACAGAAATAAATGTACCTGCTGCTACTGCCACTTTATTAAATCCCAAAATGAAACTTCAGTTGAATGTTTGGAGATTTTTTTTTCCTGTGTTGCAGCACTGTATAGATAATGGACTCTGAAATATGAACAACACAGTTATCTATGAAAAGTCAGTGGGTGGCCTTTTTTTTTTTTCCTTTACACTTTTTGTTCATTAGATGAACAAAATTCAGGTTGCTGAGAACATTACTTTAAAATTAATATTTAAACCCATTGTATGTAATTTAAATGTTTGTTGCTAATAATGTTGATAAACACTTGGACCATACCTCAGGTTTTTTTCAGTTATTTTTTAAAACATATCTGCAGTACTCTAACCTTAATGTAAATAGATTTAGCATGCATTAACTTTGTATTGTATGTCTTAACTTCTTCATGTTTGTTTGATGGCTTTTTAGGCTAAAACCCACTCCCAACTAATAATAATTGATCGTGCCTTTGATCCAGTATCAACTGTACTTCATGAGCTCACGTTCCAGGCAATGGCGTATGACCTGCTACCAATTGAAAACGATACTTACAAGCAAGTACTTTTAAAAAGAAAACAAACCTAAACCCTTTACTCTTGATTATAAAATCTCTGGAGTTGTTTAGCATAATTGCACCATGACAGTATTAGCTCCTTGTATTACATAATGGTTGCTTCACTTACGACTCTTTCCTCTTGGATTTGTAACTTCGTTTTTTTAACTTCCTCACTTAGTTGAGATCAGGTAGGATCTAACTATCATTTTTGTTAAGTCTTGGGTCTAACAAATTGCATTTTTTTTTTAAAAACCAAGAACTTTGTCATAGTGCACAGTGAGATTCTGTAGATTTTCTGTCATATTCTCAACCTTTTTGACATAAGACAAATTAGACCAGTAATTGCATATTGAGAAAACTCTTGGTTATTTCTCAGCAATGCTCAATTTTATAGCTCCAGTCATTTAATTTGTGTAGTTGTTAAAATGTACATGTTTCTATTCTAAGTGCACATTTAAGTAAGTCATGTTCAGTTCACAAGCACTGTTTGGAACAGTGTGACAATGATTTGCATAAGTTACGTACTTTGCTGTCAGATTGTTCTGACGACAAGGATTTTGGTAGGACTTAGCTTTCCGATGACCCTCTACAGCAAATGAGACCTGATGGCCTCGTTGTTTGGTCAAGCAAACAGAAACGCCTGTCTTTGGAAGCACTGAGTGAATGTTTTAATAGAAAGTGTAGAGTTCTATGAATCTCAAACTCACCAGGTATGAAGATGTAGCAGAGTATGTTTTATAGGTAGCCATGATCTGAATTTCACAATTAATCCTGTGATTTTTTTTTTTTTTTTCCCCATTCTGCTTTCTGGCAACTGTGTGAGTTTCTGTAAATGTCAAAATATTGTGTAATCTGATTGCTGTCTTGCTTTGTAGGTTTATTGTGAGCTTTGTTTATAGTCAAGTAATAACTGCTCTGTAATGGTGTGAAGCATGTTCCTTTTTATATGTGAAGCAATTTGTCACGCTTAATCTATTTTGTTGGTGAATGAGACTTCATTTTCCTTCAGTTATGAAATGTCTTATGGTACACATGGAAAGGTGTACTTTGCAGTTGCAGTGTGTTGTTTGTGTAGTTTGCGTTTGAAACCAGAGGGAAGTTGACATTGAAAACTGAAGAGAAATGGAGGTGCATGTGAATGTGTGATTAAATCTCTAGTTACTGTTGGTTTAAAAGGATATCCAGAAACTATTACCCCAAAGAACTGTTCTAAAATTCATCTGCTTCTTCTTTGTTCAGAGATGTAATCTGTAAAATCCTTCTGTTAATTATATTTTTTGTCAGGCAATAGCTTGGCTTGTAAATTAAAACCTTTGTGTGTTACTGCTGTTACCATTCGTGTTGATTAAACTGTAACAAATAATACTGTCATAAGTAATGAGAATCAGGGGAAACCCAAAAACCAAATTACTGTCTGAATTTTCTCTTGGAAGGTACAAAACAGAAGGATCTGCTGGGAAGGAAAAGGAGGCAATTTTGGAGGAAGATGATGACCTCTGGGTGAAGATGCGGCACAAGCACATTGCAGATGTGATAGAGTATGTGAATGAATAACAAACCCAACTACTTGGTTTCTTTGAGAGGGAAGGTATTTGAGCTGTTTGGTAGGAGTACAGGTAGTAGTGAAGATGGTTTGTAATATAGACTTCATTCAGTTAATTAATGGATGCCAGCAAGAAACTGTGCTTCCAAAATACGTTATGTATCAAGGTATACAGTTATGCTAATGTTACTTACAGTTCTTGAGGAAAATGGAAATAAAGTAGTTTCCTGAGAAGTATTTTCAAATCTTTTGCATCTGAAGGGATTATTTCGTGTAAAGTACTAGCAAGCTGTTACATCAAATGACATTATGCAGATATCATAAGTTTAACTTCTATTTTTTTTGTGAAAAATTGCTCTCTTCCCTGAAGGAGACCTGTATTTGAAGTTTTTACTTTCATTCAGAAGTTCTTGTTGTACAGTTCCTTTAAGATTTTAAGAAAAGATTTAAGAACTTCTGTGCTGTTGCATTCAATAATTTTTCTTTTTTTTTTTTCAGAGAAATACCAAAACTTTTGAAAGAGATTTCATCAAAAAAAAAAGAAGCAGAAGGAAAAGTAAGTTGTTTAAGTTAAAGTATTGCAGTCTTTCCTGGTAATTCAGTTATTTTCAGCTGAAGAAATCCATTTAATTCATTGACCTTCTACAGAGATGGAGGCTTTTCTCAACTGGAATTTTTGAGGGTTGTGGGGGAAGCAAGGCTGCAACAAGAAGGGAAATAAGCATGTCAAATATTGGGAGGGCCAAATTTTCAACTTGTATCATTTCTTCACAGTTATCGCTCTCTGCTCTGTCCCAGTTGATGAAAAGGATGCCACAGTATCGTAAAGAGATCAGTAAGGTAAGGGGTCTTTTGTAATTACAACATCACAATAAATAATTCTGTGCACTTTAACTTTCTGTATTATTGAAATTGAGCTTTATTCTGTTGTTTTCCTATTGAGTGTGCTATATAGCTGTTCTCCAGTAGGTTCACCTACTGTAAAATTTGGAGAAGAAAACTTGTTTCCAGGTGTTTCATTTTACTAAGTAAAAAAATCATTATTTGTGTGCTTTGAGGATTTTGTGTCTTTTGAGGATAGCATTACTATTTAACATTTTAAAAGGTATTACTGGGGCTGGTCTCTAAGTGAAGGGTAAAACGTGGAAAATGCTTGATGGTTCTGAAGGATAGTTGAAGGATTGACTCTTATAACCAGTAAAAATGATTGGTATATTAAAAAAAGACAGTAAAGTTATGGCAGCTTGTGATTTTCTTTTTGTTTTTCCTTTCTTTCTGTCTTATAGCAAGTTGTTCATCTTAACATAGCAGAAGATTGCATGAGCAAGTTCAAATCTAACATAGAAAGGCTCTGTAAAACTGAACAGGTATGTTTAAAAAAACCAAAACCCAAGCAGCAACTATTGCAGATACAGATTTTTTGTTTGCAGGAATAGAGGCTTGCTCTAAGTGACAAAAATCTCATACCTTTTTTTTTTTTTGCCGTCAGTTTTTGAGGTACTAGTATTAATACTAAATGAGATGTACAAGGCTCTTAATCTCCCAATAATGGAGGTATTCTTAGAGTTTGGGTTTTTTTTTTCTTGAAATCTGGCTGATTTGTATAAAGATTGTCTTTGTTTTCTTTGTTCAAAACTCCTGTGAAGTTTCTGTAGTATTTTCTGCAGGTGGAAGCCTTTTTAAAATGTCTGGGAAAAGCACCTGTTAGGGTGAGGCATTACATTTTACTATTAATCTCAAGTAAAAAACTGTAAATTACGTTTCTGAGAATTATAGATATCAAGCAGTTTTAAATGTTTGAGTGTTATGCAGAATTATTATAATGCTGCAGCTATTGAAATAAATGTCAGATGTGTCATACTGACTTTAAATTGATGCGGCTTGATTGTTTGCTGAAATCTATGGTTTCATAAAAATGCATTTCAAAACACACAAAACAATGTTGCTTTTTTAACGACTACTCTCTAAAACCATTGTGTGTGGGCTTTTTATTTTTTATTAATTTAGGACTTGGCTCTTGGAACTGATGCAGAAGGTCAAAAAGTGAAAGACTCCATGAGGGTCCTCCTTCCAGTTCTGCTCAACAAAAGTCACGAGAGTTATGACAAAATCAGAGCTATTCTGCTATATATCTTTAGCACAAATGGTATGATAACTTGTCCTATTTTTTTCCTCAATACTATTAACTTGAACTCAAGTTTTAGGATAGATATTTTTAGTTAATATAAGTTAATATTGGAGTTGATGGCCAGGTTTGAAAGTAATCTTGTCCATCCTCCGTAGCTACACTCAAATTGGTAGCAAAGATATTACTGATAAGGAGTTAAGAGATGTAATTCAAGTGCAGATTTATACTCTGTTTGATCATCATTGCTGTTCTTGGATGTGTACAATAGTTTATTTTCTTGTTTTCACATTTTAAGTCAGTGGGGAAGAATTTGTAGTAGAAGAGGAGGAAATTAGCAGAATGCTGATATGAGGAATCTGCAGCAATATTGAGTTTTGGTCTCAAAAATGAACCATTAAACAAAATTTTATCTAAAATATAATATTATGTTAAACAGCGAAGCAAACAAAAAAATCTTGGACTAAATAACAGCCCAGGAAGTGTGAGACAAAATTGGTCTTACAGTCTTTTGGTAATCAAGTTGTCTGTTTTCCATATATTGAAGGAACTACCCAGGAGAACTTGGAGAAGCTGATCCAGAATGTGCACATAGAAAGTGATAGTGATATGATAAGAAATTGGAAGTACCTTGATGTTCCTGTTATCTCTTCAGTAAGAATGTATTTATTTATTTTCTAAGTTCCTACCACCCAAGCACTTGTCTACAGCTCTTTCAGCAACTCCTAGTAGTATTATCCAGGTCTGTTTTTGGAAACAGGCAATTACTAGGAATTCTTAAGTGCTAAATCCTTTGAAAATTATTCATGTTAATTGTTTAAACTAAGGTACCTGTAATGTTCCCTCTACAATCATCAGATGGTGACTTGACCTAGCTGGTTTTGGAAAGTGCCAACTTACTCAGTTCCTTGTCTCTGAAGTTAGTATTTCTAGTGTACACTGAATTCTGTAGGTATTAATTGTTGTTCTTTGTCATTGTTATTATTTCTTAAAATTTTCCTACTGATGCCCCCTCCTTCCACTACTGACTGTGAATAATTTTTAAAAGTCCAAATACATGATATAATGCAACCATGTTTTGAAAATCTTTTCAGTTTGCTGTTCAGCAGCATAAATACCCAAGAAGGGACCGTTCTTCAGAAGAAACCTTTCAACTTTCTAGGTGGACACCTGTTATCAAAGATGTTATGGAGGTAAATTTGACCAACTAATTAATTCATGGGTCAAGTGCAGAAATTTACTTGAGTGAGCAGTTACAACCACTCCATACTATTATGAGTTGTCAAATACATCTGGTGAAAAAGTGATCTTTTTTTAGTCTGTCAGTAATACAGAACATTAGACTGCTGTGTGTTAGTAATGCTCTTTATTAGAGGTCATTTTAAAGGTGAAGCAAATGAAAGCGAAAGCAAGAAGTCTTTTAGAACAGCTTGTCCTGTGATTGGCAGTGTTTAGTGTAATTTAAAGATTTGCTTTGGGTTTTTTTTTTTTCCTCCAGTGGATTTTTAAACTACAATTCAAATCCAAACTGTAATGTGGTAGAGACTGGAAGATGTTTCTTGCCGGAAATGTAGTTCCTTTATTCTTAAACCTCTTCCTAAGCATCAATTAGTGACTGATGTCAGACCAGGTAGTGAGTTCACTGGACCTGTAATCTGACCCAGTGCTGTAATTCATAGATTTTGGTGGCTTTCACATGCTCATTTGTATTTTTAGTGGACCCTGACTTCTCTCATACGCTGCTGTAGAGAAATTAAATGCTGTAGGGTTGTTACAGATGAAAAGCTGCTTGTGAAATCTGAACAGTTAAATCAATATTGTGTTTATAAAAAAGCACATGTTCTCCCAATTCCTTGTGATACACAAAAGACTTAGAATACATTTTAGCATTATGTGGTCTAGCACTTTGTTGCATAGGACTGTTGTTCATGAGATGCAACTTGCAATTGGTTATTCTAAGCCGCATGTCTTGGCATTAAATTCCAGCTAGGCATCCTTACTGAAAGCTGAAACTTGGTGGGTTTTAGATCTACAAGGCTAAAGTGTGTCTTTATTTTGCCCTTCAGGATGCTATAGAAAACAAACTAGATTCAAAAGACTGGCCTTATTCTTCCCGGTGTCCTCCCACCTGGAATGGTTCAGGAGCAGTAAGGTAGATAATTTTATTTCCTGAAAAATAGTTTACCCCTTTCTCAGTATTTTTGTCATATACATTCTAAAGAGTTATGGAAGTGTGCTTACTAAATGGTAAAATAATGTATATAAGGTAATGCTAAAATCTCAAGCCTATATTTTTATTTAATCTAAAACATACTGAACTTGGTTGTTATTTTAATAATTCTTCTTAGTCGTATACACCTTTACTTGGAGTACCTCCCTTTTGATAATTGATAAATTATCAATTTATCTAACCACTTTTGCTGAAATTACAATCAAACCATGAACTGCATGACAGGAATTACCTGCCTGTTAAGTATATATAATTTCAACCAAAAATGAATCAGTAAAGCTGGATAAATGTCATCTTCTGAAATCTTTTGCAGTGCACGCCAGAAACCTAAGGGTAGTTCCAGAGAGGAGCGGAAGAGCAGTGCAAGGCTGATTATATTTGTGATTGGGGGAGTCACATATTCTGAGATGCGCTGTGCTTATGAGGTTTCTGAAGCCTACAAGTCCTGTGAAGTTGTTATTGGTAAGCTTGCCTTGGGAGAAGGGTGGTGTGTGCACTGTACTACATGTGCTTCTGGAAATTGTAAGGATCATCATTAGGATTGTTTTTCATACATGCCCGATGTTGGTTCAGTACACTAATATTATAGCCAGTGTATTGCTTAAAACTATGCACTTAGAAGCATCTTTTCATTTTGATCACACTGCTTGGTGTTTAGAGGGTTTTTTTTTGCAACAGGGTGTTAAGGACAAAAAAGTAATTATGCTCTACAGAAGAAACATCATGAATTATGTCAGAGAAATATGTTGAAGTATAGCCTAAAGGATTGAAACATACCTCTATTTCCTTGCATTACAGCTTCCTCACAACTTTTGCACCTGCCTGTGCTTTGCCTTTAGTGCCACTTGCTACTCCTGTTGCTTTTGGAAGTAGTAAGATACATGAAAACAGAGCTCTAAATACAGAACCTTACCAGAGACCTGTATCCATCTGCAGGGGCAGCTGATATTTGGGTGCAGGGTCATCTAAAGCATTTTAAATTGCTTGAAATGTCTGTCTGGCAGTTAAATTTGATCTTGAGTTTTGGAAAGGCTTGAATTTATCTACCATGATTTTAAATAAATTGTTTCCTAAAACAATGACAAGCCTCATTCTGAGATCTAGAGTCTGTTACCTCTAAATAGTCAGGGGTGTTGTAGGTGTGTTTGTGTGTGTGGTTGGTTTTTCTGGTTAATTTTTTCTTTGCTGGTTTCATTGATGGTGGTTGAGGTAGGTCTAATGCTGGTTCTAGTTGCAATAGAAAGACCAGGATAACAGAAATGTAGATTAACCAGACTGTTTCTTCATCTGAGACTTGTTTACAAAACCATGGTTAGTGGTCACTCTTTCACTGTGGTATCTAGCACTAACCACAGCACCATCTTCCTTTTTTGTTTAGAGATGATTCCTGTAGTTTTGTTTGTAATCCCAGTTTTTGAGGGAAGATGAAATTTGCCAGATTTCCATGTGGCTTACCGCAGGATTAAAATTGTGCTGCATTTGTGATTCAGAACTCAAGGAATACTAGCCCACTCAGAGTGACACTGCTAAAACCAAAATTTCCAGACAGCTATAATCTTCAACAGTTAAGCATTGCCTTTAGAACTGTAGGGTGACCCTTCATGGCAGAAATTATAATTACTCTCTATGAGAATAAGAGAGTTGTGCACTCCTGAAGAATACTAAGGATTTTCTTTGCTGCTCAAGACTTGGAATTTGCTGTAAATTTTTCACAGAAATGTTAGTCAGTAAAAGCCAATTTTTGGTAACTGATATTTCTGTGGAAAACTACTGTTTGTGATGACCTTTAATCTGGGTAGTTTGTTGATTCTAGGATAAAGCCTGTGATTCACTGGGCAGATTTCTTGCAGGCTGGGACAGCTGTACACAGCATAAGTGGCCCAGGTTCAAGCCACAGAGCAGAGCAGGACTTGAAACTTTTATTCCAAGTACGAGTCCTGATCTGGATGTGTGTGTGGGAGAGGGACATTTCCTACCTAATGCTAACACTTCCATTTATAGGATGGTGTTTTATATGAACACGCTTTGAACTGCTGTACTTGTCAGTTTTGCAGGTACAGTAAAAACATGCCAGCATGTCACTGATGTTTTAAAGAGGGAATGTCTGACAGTCAGAATTTGACTGACACAGTTAATACTTATATTCTTTTGTCAGGTTCTACTCATATTTTGACACCTAAAAGACTACTGGATGAAGTGAAGAGCCTTACTAAACCCAAGGATATGGTCTCCATTAAGGATGAATAGATACGGTGATGTTTATGGTGCATTACAAAGACAAACAGTATGTACATACTCTAATGGAACTGACTTTTCCAAACACTGCACTATGATATTACAGGGTTCTGACTAATGGAAAATCATGTTATAATTTAAATTTGCTGCTTTTTGGGAAGTAGAAGGTAGAGAGAGGAAAAACTAAACACATGTGTTTCTTAGGTTGTATTTAATATTATAAGTGCTTTTTCAAAAGGGCATGTTTGTTCCTAAGAAATTATGCTAAAAGTTATTGTGACTATATATAAACTGGAATTGTCTTTGAGAACTGTGAAACCTTTATGTAATAGAATTTATTTCTAAAAATTACTGAATTAAAAAGGGCCTAGGCCCTTGGGTAAGGGCTTCAGGAGAAAATTTGTATATATGGGTTTATGGTAAAAATGTTTCATACAAATGCAATGTCTTAAAGTGTAATATTTTCTGTAAAAGTAACTCACTGAAAATTCTTTAAATATGTTTAATTGTGAAAAATCTAAAGGCTTTTTTAGATGGTGCTGGGTAAGGGAGATAGTTAATCACAGAACTATTAAGCAGTTCTAATCACAATAAATAACTGAAGAAATGCTGTCAACTGTGCACTGAAGTACACTTTATATTTAAGTATATACAGGGATTATTAATGAAGCTTTTTAAAAAAATTATTTCTTAGCAATTCCTTATGGTTGTGTCTACATAGTGCATCTGTTAGAAGTTGAATTGCCTGTGATACAGAAATTCCAAAACTATAAGCATGTCTTCTTGAGGAGGTGGAGGCAGGGGAAAAGGAGAAGAAAAGAAGGGAAGCAGCTGAATCTTTCAGATGGCTTGGTAATTTAAAAAAGAAAAGCTAAAAGAAAACCAAATGATAAAACCTGATATATTCAAGAGAATTTACTCTTCTGTCTGCTTTGTTATGTACTAAGAAAGAAATACTTAAATTTGCATTGAAGTGAATAATCTAAAATGTATGAATTCTGTAACACTGGTAATGTTTAGATGTGTCTTTAAAAATTACATAATTAAAATCACTAAACTTTTGAAGGGATGTTGTATTTATGTGCCTTGAAATGTTAGTTTATTGTATGTAGAAGCTGAGAGAAATGTCGTAATGAAACATAATAGATTACTCATGGTTTTTTATTTACATTTTTCCTAGCCATAAAGGAATTAATTTCTTGTTTTGCATAAAGGTGGATTTGTTTCTTTTCTCTTTATTTTGCTCTAAGGTTAACTAGCAGGTTAAGAGAATATTTTTGCTGGCTAAGATCATTCGGAGTTAATTAGGTGGAAAAAGGTTAAGTTCCCCCCCACACACGTTAGAGAATGGAAGATGAGAAGGTTACATTTTAAGATGTTGCAGGACATGTAGCATGGTGAGAATAAGTGGCTCTATCTTTCAAATGCAACTGAATGAGTTAGGAATTGAATGTATTCTGACTTTTTTTTCAATATGAATACAGGAACAACACTCTAACTGGTTCATCAAACACCACGTGCATCAAAACTTTAAAAAATTAGCAGAAATACCTATAACATTTTTCTGAATTCTAGTTTGTAACTATAAAAAACCCCAACTCTCAGTGTAGAGCACTGTAAAACCAAAATAATTAGAAATGTGAACTGTGACTTGATATGTTAATGTGATGTTTGCAGGTAGGTGTCTTAGGTGCAGAGGCTGTTTTAGAGTTCTGAGACTGAGCATAAACTTGTGGAATACCTTTTTGTCTGGTGTGGTTTAATACTAACAGTTACAGAACAGCTGACAAAGTTAGCTAGCTGACTTTTTGATATTTGTATTCATCACTTTATATTTGCAGAGGTCCTAGCACTTTAGTATCAACCAGCAAAACAATATAGCATTTGAAAATAGGTAACTAAAGTGGTTTTCTTTTGACTTTCGCTAGATCTTCTGAAACTGCTTGTACCATTCGTTCTGTAGCTTTCTTCAAACTGTTTGCTGTCTGTATGGCATGATCCAGAGTAGAACTTAAAATCTGTTGGAAATAATAAAATGTAGCCTTGTTAATAACGAAGGCAAATGCATACATAGGTATAGAATAGAAGGTGATGTTTAAGGTTTTGTGCATGATTTTCACTCTGAATACGTGTTGAGAAGTAGAACTTGAGTTATGTGATAAGACTGCTCCATGATTCAAGTTGGAAGTATCTGTTATTTATTTCTCTTTGACTATATAATCATTGGAACTGAGGGATATTTACACCTTTGTAAAGTAGCAGGGTCAGTGTTGTGCATGTTTGTGGTATCGAGAAGGCTTTCTTGTGGTTGTGATAGTTGTGGTTCTTTCAGTATGTGAAACCGTTTCAGAGGTAAGATCCAGTGCTACTGTTCTGTCCTGATCATTTCATACAGGGACTAAGTTGCATGAAAAGTTTGGACATACTTACATGAAGTTGTATATTAATATATAAGCTAAAATGCTTGGATTTTTAACTCCATACAGTCTTATTCTTAAATGGTCTAGGTTTGCTTAGATTGTAATAATCAGCTTGCTAAGAAAGGGATGCTCAATAGTGCCTTGATGTGTGGATTTAACCTTTCCAAGATAGTTGTGTGGTGCTTAATTTTCACTTTCAAGTCTTACATTTGCATTGGAATCGTTGGCGTTTCTGATTGCAGATTTGCTTTGGGCAAACTTCTTGCTGGGGATGTACTGATGTGAAACAAGAATTTTATTGCATGTGCTTGAACAGCAGGTTTTGGCAGCCTCAAAGGATTCCCTAAAGAGAAGATATAGAGAATAAAATTTCAGTAAGCAAAAGAATTTCTAAAGTCTGAATTAAATACACACACCTTGATAGCACACTGGTTTGCAAGTTAATTTTACAGTGAGTAGAACTTTTCATTTAACTGTAAAACACAGTCCATCATTATTTGTGCTCCATCTCTATTGCAGTAAGACAGAAAACATGCCAGGAAATCTCTCACAGCGTCACTCTCTTGGTGCTGCTCTCTCATGCAGGGGTCTGTGCCATTGATTCTCAAGTGCAGCTGCTATTGAGTCAAAGTCCAGGCCATTACTGCTATTGAGTCAAAAAATATGGTAACAGAAATTGTCTGCATTTCAGTCTAGTCTGTGCTACAGTTAAGAATCCATTTTACTTCTTGGTCTCCCAGAATTATTTAATGTTCACAACAATTAAAAGGAGGACTGTTACTTTTATAAAGAAATAGTTGGCAGCAAACAGAGCTGCATCCTGAAAATACAGACCTGCTTTTGAATCTGTGAATGGGAACATCCTCTTAATAAAATTAAATATCTCTTTTCATTACTCAATGTGCCAGATAAACAAGTTATATGTTTACCTTTCATTAACTTAGAAAGACTGAAAAACTACTCTAAGAACTATTTATACATGTTCTTAGAGTATATATTTTAAATTCATTACTGAGTAAAATTCTAATATACAACATGCACTGCTAAAGATAAAACATTCTTCCTGCCTATGATACTGGTGTGTTTTTTCCCTGCTGGATCTTCAACAATGGGATTTTCTTATGTACTATGTAGTTATTGCTACAGCTTACCTTTCAGAAAGTCTGTTTATGAGTTCACGTGGCTGTTTATTTTTTTGAGCCTTTTTTGTGGAGATTCTTTTCTGTGAATAAGCTGGAGTCATAGAGGCTATGTTTAAAACCAGCAAAAAAAAAAGGTAATTTTTTGTGAATTTTCTGTATATTTAACATTTTTCTCTATTTAGCATAAATAAAAGATCAAGCAAACTATCACTGATGAATAAAACTTGAATATGCTTAATTTTTTGTAAATGCGGACAGATTAACCTTTTTGTGCTTGCTGTTGAATTTAGCTCTGTGGCAAATGGTATGCACATTTCTATTTCATACAATGAAAGACTGTAGGGGGGAGGTGGAGAATAATCAGACTCTCATAATCCTACTAATTACATGAGTACTGCTTTGATTTTATAGTTTCACAGAATTGCTAGAGACAAGTAGCTAACTTATACTTTCTTCTGACTGTTGAAATTTTATATTTTTCTTTAAGCAATATTTTCTTATGGTAGAGAGTCTGAGATAAGTGACTTCAAAAAGTAGATGTTAAACATTTAATTTTTTTTTTCATTAGTCTTTCCTTTACTTTGCTGCATGTCACATGATGAGTGTAGAACTGAAATTTTCTTTAATACTTGTTTATGCTACTTTAGGCAATGGCTGGCACTGTAAAAGTTGGCACAGTAATGCCCAATTTTCATTTTCTTTCACGTGGCACTGCAAAATGAGATATTCCTGCCATGAATGGAATATGAAAAGCACTCCTCTCATAAAGAACCAGAGAAGGTTAAAGCTGTTGTGCATGGGGATTAAACTTGAGCAGGTGTGTAGAAGTTGGATTTCCTGATTTTTGCTCTGCAAGATCTATAAAAACCCACTGTTTTAGCTACAATGCTAATGATTTCTTATACTAAATTAAATTTGGCCTGATATGTGCAGTGTGGCTTCTTGCCCCTTAAAATCTAGCCTATGGTTGGTAATTATTTCAGTAACACATCATACTTACAGGATGAACCAGAACTTTTATTTCTACATAGGGCACAAGACTGAAGAGACTCTTTGTAATTCCTGAGTTTAACTTGATCTCTGCTTCCCCTGGGGCATCTGCATCCGAGTCCTGAAAACAGAGACATGTTGTTTAGAAAAACAAACACTATAAGCCGCGTTTCTTTGTAGATATTAATATTTTTGCAATCATTGTACCTTTTGTCTCTCCACATAATCTCATATTTAATGATTTGTAATTCTGAGTGTCACAGTTGACAAGGTCCTTGCTTTGTGAATCATTATAAGAATCGTAGACTGAGATGTCTTCTGAATCACTGCCTAGAATTCAAAAAATAAGTTAAAAGGTTCTGAAATATTAGAAACTTAGGCTAGTGTAACCAGGTAATTATTTGGCTTTCAGCGCCATCATTTCAGAGCCCTTAATGATACTGCAATTTGAGGAAGTACTTTTCCCTCAATTTTACAAGAGTGTGGGAATTGAGCTTTAAAGATTGGCTTTCAGCCCTGACTGTAAGCCTCGAATGTAGATTTTTATTATTTTTTGGTGATGGTTATTTTCAGACCAAGAACTGTTTTTTAATAAAAAAAATGAAGCACTCCATCTCCCTGTGCATAGTGTTGTGCAAACAGTGCAGCCTAATAGAAATGTGATGAGAATTTGAGCAGCTCTAGTACAGCACTGCTTTAACTACTGCACAAACCAGTACTAACAATAATGGTCTCAGTGTGTTATATTAAAGTCCAAGCGTATCACAAAGAAGCATCACAAACAAGGACAACAGATAGACCAAAGGTAAGAATAACCTATATATTTAGACTTAGAACTGAATCTAGGACAGTTCATGCTATTCTTTAGTTGTTGGGTACTAACAGCTTCAGAATATTCTGCAGTGGAAAGATTAAAATTGGGATGCCCTAAGAGAGACAAATGCCTACAGATTCCTAGTAAGCTTCCAAGAGCTGAAGTCTTGGATGACTTGACAACTAACTTAACTAGCTCATAGTAGCCTCTGTGGGGTCTAGTTTGGATTTGATGAAATTATATTATTAGGAGCTGGACTAAGGAAGGGGAGAGTATTTCTTATCTGTGTCAACCCTGAATGGATCAAAGATCGAGGAAAACTTTTTGCAGTGTTTTCATGCAAAAACTTATTCATGCAGAATAAGACAGTTGAATCCAAAAAGTGAAAGTGGAAGTACTGATATGACATGTTTCAGTTGTCAAGTTTGCAATCTTCTTCTAGGACATGAAGTAAACGTACATCAGAAGAAAAAACAAAGCATTGTGTGCATATCACTGTCATGCTTTAAAAATGGTAATAGTGGCAATATTTGGAAACTTCTCTAGAAAGCTGAATTAGATTTATAGACTAATTCAGGTTGGATAGGACTTCTGGAGATCATCTGGCCCTGTCCCCTCTTGAAGAAGGACCAGCTTAAATGAAGTTGCTTAGGACCCTGTCCAGTTGAGTTTTGAATATCTCTGAGAATGGAGATACCACAGCCTCTTCAGGGCAAACTGTTTCAATGTTTGACTAGACCCCAACTTAATAATTTTTTGCTCTTATCTAACTGAAAATTGCCTTGCAACTCGTCTGTTGCCTCTTGGTCTGTCACTGAGACTTCCACAGTGAATTTGACTTTGTGTCCCCTTTAGCCTCCTTTTTATTCTTAGTGTGTTGTGCTGTGCTAAGCAGTAACATCTGTTGAAACTACAATTTTCATGTAGTTGAGATGTGACACGAATGTATTTCTTAACAGGATTCACTAGCAGGTTTAAGCACAGTTCTGACCTTTGTATGCCATCATGACTTACTCAGGTTGGTATCTGATAAATCAGTTGGTTTTCTCTGACTGAAGAGTGGAGATGTTCCAGTATTTCTTTCCTGGATGTTTATATTTCTTTGAGCATGGAAACAGAATGATATTTTAATTGTATCTGAATACTTCTATGATGAGACTTACAAGCATTTTATATTAATAATTAACCATTTCTTAGTTGAGAAGAAATCAGATTTATTCATAGAAAGAACTCTATCAGTTATCTGAAAAGGTGGTAAGTAGAAGTTTAAATTAATAATTAACCAATTGCAAAATAATGACCTTTAGTTAAAGAACACATTCTGACTTAACAAGCTGTTAAAAATCCTTAAAAGTAGATGTCTTGATAATCACATATTCCAATAGTAAAGTTGTATGAAATCTTACATATTTATACATGTTGTAGCAAAATACTGTATGTTAAATAGGATTTGGTTTCTTAGTAACTTTGAGTTATTAAGGCTTTAATAGCACTGCCTTTAGATAATAAGAGGAATATTTGAGATGTACCTTCTAAGAGGACAAGAACAAAGTTCCTTATTTATTTGATGTGTATTTTCAATTTAGGGTGTACAGAGTGATCAGATTTATTTGGAAAGTTTTTCACCCATTCATGAACATAATGATCAGAAGATTGAGCTAACTTTCTTTCAATGACAGAGAAAAAAGTGGAAGCTAGGTGAGTTTTACTAGATAAAGATTAACATCTACTCTGTGAAATAATCTGACAGAATATTCATATTAGTATAATTGTGTTCTGTGCTGCATGTATTGTAAGATCTAGCTTTGGATAGAGATTTAATTTGCCAAAATTCCAAACTCCAAAATAACCATGTTGCTTTGAAAGGATTAATATATATTAATTATCTTCTCTCAATTACTTAATTATTTTTTGTAGGCAAGCATTTGCTTGTAGGGTTTTGTTCTCTGAAAAATAAGAGAGGCAGGTTAGTAAACACAGTTAAAATCTGTCCTGAGAGCAGCAAACTTTATCACAGATTTCAAAAATGTTTGAGGATCCTGATATTTCTCCTTTGTAAACCAACTCAGCAGCGTGATGATAAGCTGTAGTAGCACAAAAGCTGGGACACTGTGCTGTGCAAAAACTGGAGGGAAAATGTTGTGCACCCTCAAAGCTCAGTAAAATAATCTAAGTTGGAAAAAAAAAGTATGAAAAGAGATCTCCTACCATTATGTTAGAAGAATGCTTGTTTGCTAGCAGACCTTCTTTTCCCAGAAGTTCTGCTGCTTTTCTGGAACTTGAAGCAGCTCTCTTTTTTTTTTAACCTTAGATTGGTTAAGGGGAAACCATTTATTTTATTTTTCTAATTTCATTGAGATGCTTTGACGAGTCATTCACATCCTGAATTTGTGTGGCTGTAATTAATTTTATACAGAAGTATGATTTAACTCTAGGTGAAAGCGATAGCAGTGTTTAGGCTTCAGGAAATACTTTCAGACTCAGAAAGGCAGGAATGCCAAGCTAGGAGGAATGGGAGGAATTCTTGGGTATGTAATTACAGAATTCTGTAGAAATTTTATTCTAGAAATATTTGTGTTGCTTTCAGAGATTCCAGTCATTCCAGTTTTCTTACTCAGCAAATAGTTTTAGGTACATTTTTATAAAAACTTCAACAGCTGTTTCCAAGTTTTCACTTACATGTGAGGACAAAGACAGCAGTTTTTGCCTTCTAAATAAAGTTGATTTGTCTGTGGGATTACAGTTGTGGGACTCTTTTCTCCCTCATGGTTCTTGTAAAGAAATGGATTTTCAGTACCTCTTCTTTCTGGAGGATCAGCAATGCTTGAAACCACCCAGCTCTGTACAAAGTAACCACAGCACAGATACAGGTGGATGTGGTCATTGCACTTCAAGCACGTGACTTCTGCCAAAGAGTATCTCCTGAGTTTCTCCTAATCTGGGCTTCAGAGGAAAATATTATGTAAAACATGGATTATGAAAGCATTGGGTGAGGCTTACCTGCAGATTTGTAGGAGGTAGTAAGATTTTACGTGTGTGCGTATTTGTGATCTGGGATAAAATATTACTATACTTAGCAGTAAACTCAATTTTCTATAGCACAATACTGTTTGGTCTTTTAGAAATTCTGCAGCTTAAAAATCATGGACAAACAAAGTAATATTTCTTCCAACTAAGTGATAGTGGGAATTGATTCATTCCCCCAAACAAAGACAGCTTTGTAGAATTTGAAGTAGCTGCTTATATTTCCTTACTCTGAAATAAATGCTTTGGAAACTAGAATTAAGAATCTTCAGTGTAGCGGTGTTTTAATACTTAAGTTTCTGTTACAATTAATGAAATATTATGAAGTTAATATTTCATAAAATATTTTCTTTGAAGTAACGTGCTATCTAAAAGCATCATGCTCCTATTAGAGAACATACAATTGTATAACCACACTTATGTTCTCGAGGCTTGCATCAGTAAAACAGAAAAATTGCAGTCTTTAAATAATAAAACTCAATTACCTCACAAAAAGAATGTGATGAATAGGCAGATTCATACGAAGTCAGCAAAGATGACAGGCTGTGTTTGCTGTGATCCATTTGTTCTTGAATGTCTTCAAGCAGCATGCCAAGTCTAAATATTCCCCCTTCCACCCTTCTAAATCCAATTGCAATACACAGTTAGTTAAACCTGTATAAACTGACCTTTTATTTCTTACTATGATATGGGACATTGCAGTATGTTTCTCATAGGAAAAAAAATAAAATTAATGGAGTTCACTGAGTCCCTTTTAAGTATCTGAGTTAATTAAATAGATACCCTAATTATAACTGGGATGTATAAAGCTCAAGATGAATTTTGGCCAAATCACTCTTAGCTTACCACATATGACATAATGTTTTTACTTCAGAAAAATTCTAATGGATAAATGAAGTAAAAGTTGTAAGACACTCAAAACACAGAAAATATACTGATGTACTACTTAGCACTTATCTTCCAACCTGTCAGGATCAAACTCTCCAATGTTGATAGACTTGTCCTTGAAGTTCTGCAGTTGTAAGTTATGGTGCTTTTCTCTAGCTGTTAAGTAATTCCTTTCCAAGGCATCAAGGTATCTTTTCAGTTGATTTAATGCCTTCATCAATAAGAAAGAATTCAATAGCAAATGTCACTATCACTTAGCATAAGTAGCTATCGCTGTGGCTTGCTATGTGAGCCAGATGCTGTTTGCAGTGCTCTTGGTAAGAATTTTGATAATTCTCTGAATTGGAACAGGACTGCATGTTGTACTGCTCTATTATGTACAAGTAAAATATTAAACCCTGACTTCTGAACTGATGCCCTATGTTTCAAAATTCCTAACTCACATGGCAACTTAAGGCCTTTCATTAATAGTTTTGAACTGTAATCCTTAAAACAGATTTAAGAATTCAGCCACCTACTGAACACCTTCATTTTTGCTTCTTAAACTTGTACCTTTGGTCTGAATTGAGGAAAAGAGTAAACATTCATTTGAGGAGAACATGAACAACTTGCCAGAAAATTGTAAGTCTACAGCCATTTAAAGTGCATTTCAGATAGCTCAAAATATGTAAAATAATTTACCAGATATTTGTCTTGTAAAAAGGATGTTTCTTGGGACATATGCTTAGAGAAGTCTTCTACCTTAAAGACAAAATATTAGACTTTTATTTGGGATTTTGAAAACAAATATGCCAAATGAATATGGAATTGGAGTATCAGTGCAAAGTGTATATTGAAACAGAGCTCTTACTTTCTTTGTCAGTTGATCTGTCTGATCCTTTAGTATTTGAGACATCTTTTCTCCTAGTGTTCGTTCTGGCAGTGAATTAGAAGGATTTGGACATCGTGCTTCTACCATACCAGCTGCTGGTAGTGCTGATGCTGCTGTTCCAGACTGCAATCCTGTGTGATACAAGATAAGATTGATCAGATGAAATGTCTACCCAAAAGTGCAGTCGAGTTACATAAAATAGTCATTTGCATAGTTAATTTTATTTACTTGCTTTAAGCAAACCATGTGTAGATTGTACAGGGACGGGAGCATCTAATGTGATGCCAGGTGCTGTCCCAGTGTCTCCTGAGGAAATGGCAGTGCTGGCATTTGGAAAGTCTGACTGAGGAAGTATCTGTTGAAGTGAGAACTTTGGTTATGGATATAATGTACAGAACACTTATATGAGCAATAAACTTAGAAATAACTCAAACCACAAAATATTCATGAAATGTTTAACAATACCTTATAATTTTCTAAGTTTATAGTTAGATGTATATAGTGTCTCATTGTATAAATACTTAAATACTTCAATTCTATGTTGTGAAAATATAAAGAGGATTTGTGTAAATGGGAAGTACAACATGAAGGTGACAAAATAGTTTTAGGGGATAGTCAGTCCTAGAGATAAAGAAGAATGACTTGAAAACAAAAAAAGTATTTTAAGAGATTTACCTTGGGATTAAATCTCAGATGGTCAATATGATTCCGGGTGTCAGCATGCTGAGTCAGCATCTCATTTGCAGCCAGGAAATAATAGGGAAAACTATTAAAACTTTGTTACATCTTGAGTGATTTACTAAGATCTAAATCTCAGAATGGACTTAAAAATTCATAGAGGTCTGTGAATGAACTCCATGTCAGGGCACGAAATTGAGAAGTGATTATCTAATTACTACTCTAAAATAAATTTACTACAGCAAAAGAAATATTGTTGTCAAACAAATCCTTTAAAAAGAATACCAAATAGTTGAAGAGCCTTAAGATGTAAAAAAAGGTCAAAGTTTTCTTAATACAGGCACAGTATAAAAATAGAAAGTTTTTCTTAAAAATACATTTAAGTATTTTTGGTGAACTTAAACGTTTACATGTAACACTAGAAATGAAAATTTGTAGTGCATTTCCTAATGATTTGATAGGATGTTTTATCACAAATAATACTCAGTGTTAAATACTGGAGTATTAAATAATACTTCGTCATTGAACACTTAGTAATGAAATTGTTGTATAAAGTCAGTCCCACTAAATTTTATTTGTGAAAGCAATTTTTGAGTCAAGTGATGTACTGCCTGCCTGAACTAGTCATGTCAGATTTTATGGGACACAGAGTATCTTCTTACAATAAACCACTCAAATATTAATTTCTTCAAGCATCCTAATTACCTTTAGCTGTAGCAGCAGTTCTGAAATGCTCATTTCTTCTTTATTCTCTACTTCAGCAGAATTGAAGTAATTCTTATTTTCCAGCGTGTGGTTCACAGTTACTGATTTACTTAGCAACATAGGGAAGGGTTTTGCTCTCCCAGTTGTAGGAACTGAGTTAATATTGTCAGTTCTTTTTGGTACTTTTACTTCTGAAGCAACTTCATAGAAATCAGGAAGGCAACACTGAGCTTGACCTTGGCCATATTGGAGCTTGCAAGGTGAAACTGTTTTCTTAAACAGGCCTCTCTCATCTTTCATGTTTTGAAAGGTGTGTGTATGTTCATTCTCATTAATCAGCTGTGAATTTTCTTGTCTGCACCCACACTTACTAGTGCAAGGTTTCTTTGAAACAGGTCTATTTTCACTTAACACATTTTCATTTTTACCACCAGAGTTTACCTCTTTGTGCTTTTCTAAGTGATATTCTTCAAAGGTAGTTGCCCACTGTTCCTGCAGTGAAGGGCCTCTGAGGTGTTCTGAAGGCTCAGGTTCACTCCCAGTGTCATTGATACTGTCAGTGAAGGACGACTCTGGTATCATCTCACATTCAATTAACTGGCATGTGCTCAGTAACTCTCCCTCACAAAAATGACGCAGGAGAACATTGGACATCTTTGAGGTAGTTAAATGTTCTTTGCTGTCTGGTTTACTAGAACTAGCAACAGGGAATTCCTTCTTAAAGGAAGCTTCACTTCCAGGCATTTCAGTTGAAACTCCCATTATTTCTTCGGTGCTTCTATGCTGACTGAAGAATTCTTCAGGCTGTGGATAAGCTGCATAATTTGCTGTTGTGTATTTGTTATCTTCAGAACACATTTGGTTTAAAATACCAGAAATATCTTCTGTACAAATACTGTCATTCAAATGATACGAATTATTATTATATTTATGTGCTATTTCTACATCTCCATCATAAAGTAATTCATGTTGTTCCTCTTCAGTTACATCCGTGCTACAGCCTAATGCATCTGAAAATGAATTATTCATTTGAGTTTTCATCCACTCTGATGGTTTGCACTTCTTTGTAGTCTCCATACCCAGTTTATTTAGAATATAAGTGCCATTCTTTTGCCAGTTTTGGACAGAGCTTTTATTATTGCATTGATCAAAATCTGGAATGTATGAGTAATAATATCTAGTTATCTATATACTTAATATCTATTTATCTACCTACTGTAGCTTTTTTAGAACCATCATCTGGACAGGGATGTTTCCATATTTGTACTACTGTGAGTCTGGAATAACTGCTGGAGGGAATAGGAAAGCACAAATGACAAAAGGATTGGCAACAGGAGCATTGAGCTTAAGGCCAGGTATCTGTCCTGGCTCGGTAATCCTGCTGTAATTGTATAGACAAAAAAAACTGGTACCAGAGCCCCCAGTGGTCCTGGAGTCCAACATCAGGTTTAAAAATCCCAAACACAAACCCCGCACCATTTCCCACCTTTCACCTCAAGAAGCGCTTCTTGAGCGTCTGCACCAGCGAAAAAGCAGCAAACTTTTTTTTTTTCCCAATTTGTTTCTCTCCCCCCTCCGCCAGATGAAATGCATTTAATTAACAGCTCGGCTTCATAAAGCGCGTGGTTTCACCTCATCTGCGGGGGCTGGAGTTGGCAGAGGCGAACTTGCAGCACCGCTTTCCTACGGGCACCAGTGCAGCAGCGCGGCCGTGCGCTTCCCTCCCGCGGGGGCAGCGGAGCTGTACTGCAGTGCCCGCCCGCTGCTGCCTCCTCCCCGCTGCCCGTCCCTGTGCCCGGCACCGCTCTCCGCTGGGAGCTCGGGCCGGGCGGGGCCCTCCGCCGCCCCGCCCCCCGGGTGGAGCCCCGCCCCCGCCGCCTCCCCATTGGTCCGTGCAAATGACGCGACGGCCGCGCCCTCCAGCCGTTGGGCGCCGCGCCCCGGGGAAGGGCGGGTGCGCAGCCCATTGGCGCGTTCGGGAAGCGGCTGCGCGTGGGCGGGCGGGGGCTGCCCCCGGCCCCTGAGAGCCAGCGGCCCCCGCAGCGCGGCCAGTCCCGCACGGCACCGCCGGCCCGGCACACAGGTGAGCGCGGCGCCGGGACGGGGGCTCCGAGCGCGGCCGCGGCAGCTGCTCCGGTCCCGGCTGCGCGGGGCTGCGGCGCCCTCACCGCCTCCATCGCCGCCGCCGAGCGGCCCCGCGCGTTGGCGAACACGGTCATGGTGTGGCCGCTCCGTGCCCGGGCCGGCGCCGCCGGGCTCCCCGCGGCAACAAAGGCAGGAGGTGGCCGCGCAGCCGGGCCGGGTGGGTTCTGCGCCAGGGAGAGACCGCCCGGGTGTCTCTGGAGGGAGCCGGGACCAACAGGCTGCTCTGAGCAGTTGGGCTGCGCTTAACAGGGTGGGTGTAGGTGATGAACAGAAAATAGAAGTCCAAGGGCGGGAGTGGAACGGGCTGTTCATGGAAGCGGAACCAGAGGCTAACCCAGCACACCGCGAGGAGGGAGAGAGGCACAGGGGAAGGAGCTCTGAGCTCTGCACGGGTTTGAGTTGGGCAGTACGTTGTGGCATATCTAAAGTCAGGTTATATCAGACCTAGTCTTATTTTTCCACTAGACTGTAGCTCTTGTTAGTGTAGTCCCTCCTCCTCTGCTTTTGCTTCTTCACTTTGTCAATAGAGGAGCGGAGTAAATGAGAAATTATTTTTTATCTCTTTATTGGCCCAGTTGCCCAGACGTAAATTTTACACCACCTTGAAGTTGTGGCCTTTCTTCTGCTTTAGAAGCTTTTTCAGCCTAATGTGTTGATCCTGTTAGATTCTTGCCAGCGACTGCGGGGTTCATGTATCCTGGGTTGCCATGGAGAGCTGTGCAGCCATCTCAGAATTTGGGAGAACGTGCTGAGTCTTGCATCTCAAAAAGATCGGTGAAGAGATTTTAGTCCCTCCTTAAATTTTGTCTGGAAACTTTGTACCTCTTGTTTAAGTTATAATTTTAATAGAGCTGTAAACGCTAACAAAAAAAGTTGTTCTGATATTACAGTCCTTCCAAATTAATTTCTTTTAACAGTGTTGCTTTTTACTGGTTTAATTAATGGTTACCAGGCCTTCTGAACTGTGGTCCTGCATCCCTTTTCAGCGGGAAGGACTTTGTACTTTTAGTACTTCCGTATAAAACTGGGACAAAACTTACCTGAAACTTAAGACGGCTTCATTGGACTAGAAGAAACATATGTGATTCTTGTCTGCTGCTTTCTTTAACATGCTGTTGTTTAAATGTTCTTGAAAGTTTTCCAAGCATCCTAAGACTGCTTAGGATTGTACATTCCTGCTACTCTTGCTGGAGAATTACTTCACAACTTCATGGTTAGAAGGTTAATGAAAAGTTAAAAGCTTTTCATTGACATCTTACCATTCTGTTCTTGTGTGCTCATTGTCACTTGGCTTCAAACTGTTGATGTTTTGCTTTTTCATTTTTTCCTGAGGTATATAAAGACAACAATTCTTTCTTCACATAGATTTTCTTTTGGTAGTCAGCAAGCCAGTCTCCTGCTATGAATGTTGAGTAAAAGCATTGCAAAAACATAGAATACCTGTTTCTTGTGGCATGCTGCAGGGAACAATCAATTTTGAAACTGAGTCTTACTTCCTGCAGCTTGCCAGGGTGGGGATATATTCTTATTTTACTAGAACTCTTTCTAATGTCAATTCTCAGCCTTTTTTGTCAACAAATGACAGCACAGTATGATTCAGAGAGCAGCCTGGTCTGTCGCTGGTTAGGAAGGAAAAGTTTTAGTAAGACATGGGTGTTTTCCGAAAAATAAATTCTGTTTCTCCATAGTTTAAACTACTGAATGTGTGGGAATTTTTATTTTTTTTATAGTTTATCTGGATTCTTCTGTTTTGCTTAAAACTGGATCATTTTTTAGTTTCCCCTGATGTTCCACTTTTTAAATTTAATAGCCAAGATGTTCGTACTTTTTGTAATTCAGGATTTTTGTTACCCTTGTGTGGTCACTTTCACTTTCCACAACTTAATCATTCGTGCCCAGATCTGGTAACTGTTGTTACCAGAACTTGGTTCCATTAGCTTTTAAGCTTAAAATCAGAATGAAATTGGTTTTGTTTGAGGAGCAGGTGTTGATCTTGAGACTTTGCAAGAGATTAACCTGTTACTGGTATAACTGCTCCTGTGAATGAAAGAAAAAAGAGATACCAGGTGCCAGAAAAAACCCTGAACTTTTCTTTAGCCACTTAATAGCAAATCTGCTATACAGATGATAGTACCTGAAAAGAAAAAAAGGGGTGGTATTTTGTGGAAACCACAGTATTAGGAATGTAAAATACAGGACAAACAAAAGTGGACAAATTGGTAAGAGATGGTCTGAAACATATGTAGTGTTGAACAGATGATTAATGTCAAGCTGCCTCTTGGGACTCAAATTTGGCAGTGTTTGAGGAATATGGTTCTTGTTCATGTAATAAAACTTTTGTGTATTATAAACCTTTTGCTAATAGGAAGGAAAGCTTTCATGCAGCTGAGTTACCGGGAATATAAACCATATGTGATTCATAAAGACAGCTCTCTAAATCTATTTTATTTCTTCACTATTTCTGTTTGCTACATTTTTTTTTCCTACCATTGCCCTGCTAGTATCCTGTTAGGAATTCTGTTCCTTGCATGCAGCCACTGGTTTGTTAGAGGACAGGATGCACTATTGTGACCCAGCTATATTGGTGTAATAATGTATGTGCATAGTGAATATATCCATGGGCAGTGGGGGCAGAATGGACTCCAGTCCAGTAGCCATCACTGAGGGAAGAAAATGCAGTGAGTAGATTCTGAATAGATTTGCACCTGCATCCCGAGTGTTAGAATGAATATGCAAAGCAATTTACAACTTGGCACCTCAACAGATATTGTTTACCTTAAATCTACAGGTGTGATGTGCTATAAATACACTGTACCTGTGTCTATAAGAAGCAAGCAGTATGAAAAACCAACACATGGTCTTCTCACCGTAGTATGTGTTCATTTGTGTTTATCCTGCACTTTAACAGTTTTTTACAGGTTGTAGCCATGCTTGTTCAACTGAGGAGTCATTAGAGAGGATGGTTAATGGTTGCTGTCAATACTTGGGAACTGAGGGGCACAAGGGATGCACCTAGAAATGCTGCTGGCATTAAACTTCATGGATCATTTCAGTTGTGTCATACAGGTTCTATGAGAGCCACGTCTGCTCCTTACAGGATAAAACCTTGCTGGAGTAGCACTGAGTTCTTTATGCTGAATGTCTGCTTAATCTCTGAATGAGCATCACAGTGCAGTGTAGGAAATCTGAAATAGCAGCTACATTGCTTCGCTTAAATTGCTCTCATGTTTTACTGTCAGTGATTCTAAGGATTGTTAATTTTTTTTTAATTTATGCAATCTCAAGACAACTTTTCCCATTTCTCTTTAAGGTGCTTGTACGATCTGTTTATCTTCCTTCTTTTACTTACCAAGATCTCTTTTTAAGAGATGTTATAGACCAAGAAGGAGCTGAGCTACATGGAACGTTTAAATGGAGAGATCTATAATCAACTTGCTCAGTCAGTTTAAGTGCAAATAGCCAACCTTTTGTGCTGAACTCTTCCCATGTGGTGTTCTTTCACATCATGTAACATGCTCCATTTCCCAAACTGAAGGTAGTTGAGTGTCTTGTTGCCTGGGAGAGGCCTCATATACGTTAATTTGCACAATGAGATGTTCCCAATGGAGCAACATTCAAATTTACCTTCTTGGTAACAAAGAGAATTTGGTTACAAAATTCTTACTGATTTTGTGGGCATATAATTTCAACTTCTGTTACAAATAAAAGGATCAGAAGTTATTATTTTGTTGTGAACTGTCATTTCAGTCTATTGTGGCATTTAAGCACTTTATTTTACAGTGCTTAAATGCCAATCTCATGTCCAGTTATGGGATGCTTGGAAAGAAGGCAGCACAATATTTCATTTCATGTGTGAATGACAATTTGTAAAAAAAACTTGGAATCCTATTACCTTGATGTATCAAATATGTGAAAAATTATGAGCTATTCTGACTTTGCTCCTTTTTTTAAAGTAAAGAGAAGATATTATTCTGCTATCTTCTTGTATCTTAAATCTTAATCTTGCTGCATATTAGAATGAGTTCAGTTGCCTGATTAGTTTTATGATGGGGACATTAGTTATATTTTGCTGGCACTTCATGTTCTCTTCCTTTCTTATTTTATCATAGTGTGGGATTGCCTTAGTTCAGGATTTAAATAGATGACTTACACTAACTATCTGCAGGAATATCTGTATAATAAAAATGCTAGTGGTTACTTGTGTCAGCTACACCAGGTTCTTTAACCTGCACACTGGACAGTAATTATGTACATTAAGTAGCAAGCTATTTTCCAGCTACTTACCAATTCTCTTAGAAAAAGGATGTTCTTTTCTGGAAGGATACTCTGTGATGGAGGCACTGCGAGGGCCATCTCTGCGTCATTGAGCACCGATACCAGTCTCATATGTGCATTTGTTGCCTCTTTGTTTTGCTCTTCTTAGTGGAATTATGTGTGTTAGCTGTTCGTTTGCTTTTGTCTACAGCACATTCTAAGACTGTAAGTCACTAGATGTCCTGCATCATTGCCAGATGCCTTAAATATCTCTGTTTACAAAGCTATACTATACCTTTACTGTGCCTGATAGGGCACCTTTGCATTTACTGAAGTTAATAGAGTTGGTCTGGAATATGGCAGTATTCTGAATATACTTGCAATGTGGATATGTATTTTCTGCCACAACCAAAAAAACCTTTCTAGAAATAGGGTGATAAATTAAATATCTCTGCTATTAACCATGTCTGTCATAATGCAGGACCATATTAGCAGTTAGGTAATAGACGTTGGACTTTGCTCCAGAGCTGTGTTCCTCTAGTGTTGAATTCAAGTCCATGCTTTCATTTCCAGCTGTGGACGTGGTGAAAGCATCATTCCATTGTGAGCAAAATTCATCTCAGAAATGCTTTCTGCCTATTGTTGTTGTGTTTTGGTTTGGTTTTTTATTTTAATCATCTCAAGATTGTCACCTGTGTGCCACAGGCAGTACAATACCCACCCCTTCCAGCCATTTCAGCACTGTCTGTAATATTCAGCAATGTGCCTTAGATTCATGTGGATCCATATTTGTAAGTCAACATGGTAATGTAGTTGGGGTGGAGGAGGAAGGATCTGAACCAAGAACATTAGATAGTGGTATTAATTTATTTGCAGGTTGTCTGTTGAGCCTGATAGCACAGGATATTTAGGCTGGGTCTTTCCCATGCTCTGTGGTGGTCCAGGCTTTGCAGCATGTGCTTTATCAGACTCACACCTGGGAGAGCAGCTGAGATAGTTGTTTATGAACCTCAGCTTTCCTGTTCTGTCCTTCAGATGCAACCCATTAATGTGTGATGGGAGCCTCACTTGGATTGTGTGCTGGAAAGGGGCTTGTATGCTGCTAAACTAGTCCTTTAACAGAAACTCCCTGGTTTATTCTAGGGTTTTCTGCTCCACGTATAAATCCATGGGGAGACAAAGGCAGTGTTTCAGGGCAGGTATTGCTCCATGTCATCATGACCCTGAATAAAACCTCAAATTCACCTCATCAGTGAAGGTGGTTTCTGTGTGCTGTCAGCTAACCACTGTTGAACAGCTGTCAGAAGTGGTGCAGAGAGAAATTTAAAATTACGCTTCCAAGAATAACCACACTGGTCTTAGTACAATGTTTCTTGTATCAGCATGGTCCACTCTCATGACTAATCACTTGTACTGTGCTCAAGGTTTGGAAAAAAATAGGTTTTTTTCCCAGCATGGCAAACATTTGCTTTAAAGTTCATTCACTGGGGAATATGTATTACTGCAGAAATGCTAATGATGAGGCTGTTTGCTATGTAAATACAATACTTGATATGGAATTTTTGAAGATTTTTTGGGTGGCTTATTTTAGGCGTATTTATTCAGGTAAATTTTAAAAATATCCTTGAACAGCATTGAAGACTAAAGTAGAGAACGTTCTATTTCTGAGTGTTCCTTGTTCTATGCTCTTTCTTATTTTGAAGGTCTGGAGACAAGCTAATCTCTATTTCAGTAATGGAACTGTTGGGTTTTTTTGTCGTTGTGTAGTCTCTGTCTTCCTCCACAGGGTATACAAAGCTCTGTTTTGTTTCAGATAATCCAGTTCGAGCTTCTTTTCCTTCTTCTTTTTTCTTTTCCTCGCACATGTTGTAGCATCTTCCCAAAAGGAAACTCAAACTTAGTTCACCCTTGGGAAATTCGCCTTAATCATGGAACAGCAAATATCTGTTGTTAGTTTTTCTAAGGAAATACAATTTGTGCAATTGATCTGCCTCAGTCTGTACTTTCCTCTTGTAGCTTTTGATTCTCTCAGTTGGTGATGACTTCACTTGGCTGGTGCTCCTTTCCCGTAGCTTTGTGAGAAGTAGCAGATGGGTAGTGATGCCTTAAGCCCCTAATGTTTTTTTATTTCTTTTAATATTTGTAAGACTTGTAAGTTTTATAAGCAGTGTAAGTAGGTTTTAAAAGTAGAAACCCTCCCTTCTTTGTCCCTTGTCCCTTTCCCTTTCCCTGTAGCACCCTTGTTTACACATTCCTTAACCCTCTTACCCCATTCTATGCTCCCTATATTAGCCCTACTCCTGAATCCAATAGAAATGTTTAGTCTTTTGTCAAGGCAAGGCCTAGACAGTTGACAGAACAGCATATCTGGACCTAAACCACAGAATGAAGTCAAGAATTAGGTAACTACGTACCCTTTGTGCTCTGATGATGATGAAGGTAACGAAGTAGGGGGTCCCGAAATGCACCCCAGACCCATTTTCAGGGGGTGGACCCCGGGGCTGTCCAGAGGAAAGGCCACAGGGTGGATACATCTGGGATTGGATGGATGATGTTATAAAATGTAACCTCTCGGGCACAGGGGCGCCTGCGTCTTGTAACATCTTAGCCTTGGCAAATAAACCCTTTCTTATCTCATCCCTAATTAACTGCTCTGGAGATTTTTTCAGCACCTAAATCCCACGGCAACAGTAGAGAAGGCATGACTTGGTCGTCTCCTTTTGGGAAAGGCAGAAAGAACGGAACTGCTCAGCCCCCAAGTGACCAGTCAGGATCTGTCAGCCTGCCAGCCATGTGACTGAGGATAAGCAAAGCAATGCTTTTAACCATCTGACAAGCTCCAAAAAGGAAGGTGTGGGTTGAGGGAAGGAGCAAACGAAAGTGCAGAAAGGTACCATTTTAAGGCGATGCAAGGGGTAAAAATCATCTTCCTCTCCCACTGTATTGTGATTCCTGGCTCTGTAGACTGCTAATAAATAGCAGTATTGGCTTTCTGGTGCTTGCTGATGAAGTTGCACCTGTCTGGAAAAACAGTTTCCTGCCAGAAGTTAAAATGAATGGATCTGTCATAGACCTTTAGTGTAACTAAGAACTGCAAACTGATTAAAGTGATTGTCTGCCATAGTGATAAAATTCATAGTATGTAATAAATTGTTGCTGAAATGGAAAATGCCTTAAAATGTGAAATGCTTGTCTGGAAGTTGCAGTAACTAGGACTATTAGCCTGCATACAGGCTTTTGGGAAAGAAATTGCAACTAATGTTTTATTGCTGTCAAGAACTTGAAGTGTACTGGTCAGATTTAAAGATGGAGGTGTCTTGGTTTCTTCTGTAACTTCTTCCGAAGTGATTTTTTTCCAATCTACATGAAATTTTAATTAAAAATGCAAGTTTAGGAGAAAACATGTTTCACTGTTAGTTATGCTGACAGCATAGACCTTCTCCTGATGCCTGTTAGTTCACTTGGCTCTTCTACTGAATTCCTGTGCCCCCTGAGTCAATCCCGTGTTGATCATCAGCTCAGGCGAGGCTGGTTACTCAGGTACTCTCAGCAGTTTCTCAGTAGTTCAGGTGCATCAGCTGAAAGAGCAAGGCTTAGTTTGCTGTAGCACAGTCCTTCCAAGGCCAGTTTACACCTGACAGATGCCATCTGTGGAAGTATTTGACTTCCACCTTCTGAATTTTGAATTCATCACTCTAATTAATATGCTTTAAGTTTGCTTACTGATTACATGTTGGCCTGGCTGGAGCAGTCATTGGCATCCTAATGACTTACGGGTGAAGAAGCGAGCTATGAAGACCAGACCCAGTAATTTTTGTTGGATATGTGATGATGATGTGTTGTCCAATGTGGGTGTGTCCATATCACCCTCCCAAGTCTAGGAATGTGCTGTATGGCCAGTAAGGAGGCAAGGAAGCAGGAGTAGTGCTTCCAGCTGGTGGGAGATGGTGGCATCAGTCAGAGGATGAGCTTAAGTATGAGGACAGAAGTGTAGCTCAGATACAGTGAAGCTATAAACAGGTGATGTGGCATGTACTGCTAAAAATAACTGATATTTAAATAAATGCAGGTGTTCTGATGTACTTTTAAGTATAACTTTGTTTTTTTAATTAAAGTTGACAGCAGGAATGCTCATGGATGGTTGCTGCAGACTGGGTGGCTTACAGCCATCTGCCTGTGTGAGTTATCTGATGTGAGGCCCGGACAAACTTCCGGAGAGTAAATACCTGTAACATGGACTGCCCAGTTTGTGGGTTGCAATGGTATGGTAAACTGGAGGTGTCACACTTCATAATTGCAAAAATACACCCACACCCACTTGTTGATGCCAAATAATTCTAGTGATGAGCGTGGAAGGGCAAAATAATTGTTTAACCGGAAGAATGTGGATAGTCTGTTTGAGGGCTGCTGTGAAGGTAGAGTATGATGGGAAAGGGAAGTAAAGCTGGTACTTGATAAAACTAATGAGAGGAAAAGGCATGGCCTACATTGACAATTAAATATAGAGGTTGCATTTTCTTCTGTTGACAGCTCTGAATCTGAGCTCTGTTCTTGTCTTTTGACACCTCTGCAGTCTCCTGATGAAATATGCATTTGTGAGTTACACAACTATATGTTTACTTGCAAAGGAAGGTAATATTAGTACTGAGCAATAAATATGTCACTGTCTCTACTAAAAATATGTTTAAAAGTGGGTAGACTTTTGAATACAGAGTTTCTTTTCTGTTAATCTTTTCCCAGCCAGCCTAAACATGTCTGATGTCTACCTGTTGGCTGCTGCAATCCCTTTGAAGCAGTTTGGAGCTCATATCACAATGCTGCAGCATTTTGGAATGGCAAGCCAGTGTAAACACACCACCTCTCAACTCCCAAGCCCCCATAACTCCCCCCTTTTCTCTGGGGAGCAGGGAGGGGAAAAGAGAATAGATCTTAAACCTTTGCTGGCTGCTGTGCTCGTAGTATTCCAAGTGGGACAGTCTCCAGCATGAATGATCTCCAGATGGGGTTCTGCCTTCTGGTTCTCAGTGCAGAGGGCCTTGAGCTGATTATCTGGGTTTCAGCAGCACTGTTTCTGTGTAAAGCAGTTTGTGATCTATTCTGTAGTATGCCTTTCGTTCTGTAGCTTTCATCCTTTAAGCTTTTTGCTTGGAACTTCATGAGGCCAAAGAATACTAACAAGGGTAAATTATTCAAAGTTTCCAAGAGAAGAGAGAATGTTGGGTTTTGTTAAACCTCCTTTACTTTCTCACTTGCCTGCAGGAATTGCCGTATGTATGTAGAAGGCTTTGGCTCTGCCTTTCAAGTTCTTGATTGACGTTTCCTGCTTGGTAGGAGCAGTGTTATGCTTTTACATCAGCTGCAAATGGTTATGAGTTATTAACTGACTATGAGACTTCAAGCCAAGCATCTTGTGTTCCCTTTGCAGAAACTGAGTGGAGCTAAAGGGCCACAGATGAAAGAACATGAACATTTCTGAAGGTGTGAGATGTGTCTGACAGTGACCTCCTAACCTCGGTAATAAAGAAGAGTTTTTCTACAGAAGCTTAGGTTATCTTTACTCCAGCTTCTTAATATACTAACTGAAATGGTGTTCTGACAACAATTCTCTGTAGTGAAGTACTTACCCTACTAGAGGACGGTGTTACTTTCCCTGCTGATAATGCAGCTCCATGGAGGACAGTAATGCTTGGATAAGCATGCGCGAGGATCGCTCCTTCCACGTGCGATACAGGTGAGACTGTGCTAATTTTACTGTGCATGAATAAGTGCTCTTAATAACAGAAAACTAAACAAGTTGCAACAAATAGTTTGATATCTCAGTTATTAGAACTGAACCACTTTTTTCTTTTCTTGATTTTTGAGCAATGAAAATTTACATTTGCTATGTAGCAGATTATGTAAATATAGTTGTGTGATTGTATAGTGTTGGAACTGTGCATGGTAGCAAATAGTACAAAATTGTCTGTATTTCTTTGTATTTTGGGTAGAATGATATGAAGTATGATCCCTGCAGGGTAGTACCTGCTCCCTCTTCTTCTGGCTGTGGACTGCCTATGCAAATTGTTTTGTCTGCTGCAGTTCTCTGTACTTATCCCATCATTGCTTTAAATAATGAATTTTTAGGCACACTGTCACTTAGAGTGGTGTTTTCCTTGCTTAAAATGAAGAGATTTGATGGATAGATGGAAACTGCTTTGAAACCTTGGACTAAAAAGTACTGTTATTGCAAGTGAAGAGGAGATGTGAGTTTCCTTCTGAGAGCTTTTATAATTTTTCTTCTGAATCCCCTTTACAGATGTGGGGCAACGTGTTGGCATTGCAGACTCACTCTAATGACCCTGAACAACAGAAGCATTGTGTAGTGCATGGGTTTGGAAGGGTAAATCTTGCAGCTCATTCAACAGGAAGGGACACTGGAACACCGAAATGGTTGTTTTAAAAAGAAATAAAAAGCATGATTCAATCCCCAACCTGGTCATTCTTGCTTTAGAGGTCTTTTTATAGCTGGCTAACAGCAGTAAGGCTCTACCTGTTTTTGTAAGACAACACATGCTTAGATTTAATTCTGAAAATGTTCTGACAGTGTTACATTGCTGTTAGATTGGTCTTGTCTTCCATTTCTTAGAAGTACAGTGTTCTGGTTAGCAATGCAGTCAGCATGAGGAGATTTTTCATGGTCAGTAAGGAGAAAAATTAGAAATAAACTGTAATTTACTGTCTGCTCTCTCTCTTTATTTTGCTAAAATCTTTATAGTGTGGCTTAGACAGCAGGAATCCCTAAGTGTGTGAGCATGATGGTTCTTCTGTGCTACGTGTTTCTTTAAGGTTCCTCCCTCCCAGCTCTCCTCTGACATGTCCCCACGCTGTTGCTGATGCTCTTGGTCCTCCCCAGATAACCACAGAAGATCCTTGCTCACTTTTTAATGACAGCAGGAGCTGTTCAGGGTACTATTATAGAAGGAAATGGATAAAAAAAGCGTTATGCTCAGTTGTCTCGTTTAAATTGACGAGTCCAAAATAACTTCAAAAGAATTGGCAAGCACATTCAGGGCAAAATGTCTTACTGCTTTATGCTGTATTTCAGTACAGGCTTGAATGATACCAGTTAAAAATATTATCAATAAAATATTAATGGCGTTACTAAGCCTTTCTCTAAGAACTGTAATCTGATTGACATTTTAAAAAGTCATGCCATAATACTTTTAATTTTAAAAAATATTAAACTTTTCTAAAATTTAGAGAAACTGCAAATTAATTCAGTATATTGAACTGGAAATTTATGATGATTTAATTCAATCATTGTAATTAATTTTTAATTTTTTAATATTTAAATTAAAATTTAATTTGGAAATATTTATTAGGTCGTAGTTTAAAATTTAGTGCAGGAAATAGTAGGTCATAAATTACAGGGGGGAGGAGGTGTTACCACTTTTAAAAATTTTTTAATCACAGGTATGTTCCCAGGCTCATTTGGCTCTGACTGCTGTCTGCTTTTTGGCAATCCATTACAACTGATTTTAAAAGAAACTCCTAAGGAAAGGCTTTACTGTGGGTCTGTTTCTGACTGTCCAAGATGTTTCTTTCTCCCCACAGTACTTGACCAGTATCACTTTAGCAGCTATAAAAATGCTTATGCTGATGGAAGGACACTGTTTTTTATCGTTTTGTTGTTTAGTGACTGAAAATAAAATGCTAACGCTACTAAATGGGGCTAATAAATGATCTATGGGGTGAATATTTGTAGGACTTGCTTGGCTTGGCCTATCAAATTTACACACCAAAAAGTTGTCACTGCTTTTATCTTAATTGGAGCAAAAGAACCCACAATCCAGGTGTGTGTTTCTTGGTGTGTGCGTTGTTTGTTTCTGACTTTGCCACCCAGCGTAGTTGGAGGGAACCAGTGTTCAGTGGGGGTGAAGCTGTTTGGAGTGGTCAGTGTGGAGGCTCCTGCATTCCATGTGGGAGCCAAGAGTAAGTGCAGGAGTCAGGAATGGTGTGTGAGCTTTATTACAGGATGCTGTGGGGTTAGTAATGCTGTGCACCTCAACTAAAGAGATATAATAGGGGGGGTTGGTTTGTGTCCAGGTGTGTCGTGTGTTTCTTGGCAAATTGATGTCAACCTTGTTCCCTCCCAAGAGCAAAAAATCCTCTTGCTGGGAATTGAACTTAGTAAAACTAAATTGTCTTTAGAGATTGTAGTAATCAATGAGTCTTAGTGCCTTCTCTTGCCTTACTTCTTAGCAGTTTTCTGATTTTATTGTAAGATGGGAACAACTGAAGGGAGGGAGACTCCAAAATGGGAGAAAAAAACAGGGAGGTTAGGGGGGAGGCAATATGTTTAGGGTTTATATTCTTATAAGTGTAAAGGTTTAAATGAGAATGTGAAGGAGGTCAGAGAAGAACAAGAGGAAAAAAAAAAGGGAGCCAGGCAAGAGGAAAAGCTTAGAAGGGACAGATAAGGATGAGGTAGTTTTACAAATGAGAAATTATTGAGAAGATGCCAGCCTTTCAGAGAACAGGTCCAGGCAGCTATAAACAGAATAACAAAATGAAGCCCTGTGTGAGCAGTTCCACAGTAATATCTAGGGGAAGGTTATCCTGTTCAGCAGGAACAGGATTTCATTAGAAGTACCAAGATGAATGGGCCTTGTTCTCTTCTCCTCTCTGGGGATTCAATGTATCTTTTGTTTGGCCATTGGGTGTTGAGTAAATAATTCAATTCAGCCCTGGGAGCAGAGAAAGTAATGTCATATTCTCCTTGTAACTATTTAATGACTTCTTAAAACATTGATAGCCTAGCCCTGTCTGGTCTGCCAACATGCTGTTTAACCATTAGTAGTGACAGGTGGAGAACACCTACGTAAATCTTAAAAAAACCCCAGCAAAACAAAAAAAGTGTTCATTTGCATAAGTCCTTTTAAGTAGAGGAGGGGAAGAAAAAAGAAAATCCAAACCAAAACCAAACCCCTTCTGAGTCCAGTTTTGTACTTGATGGATAAGTCTAGCAAACTTTTAAAATAACTGAATGATATCATAGCTCTTATATAACATGAATAAAAACATTAATATTGGGTGCAGGCAACTGAAATGGTAGGTCAGTAAGAATGGATCCAAATGGAATTAAAGTTTAATTGGCTGTACAGATTCTAGCAACCTGTTAAAATACCTTTCTAGAGTTGGGCTCAAGAGTAATGTTACATTTTGAGTTCCTTTTTTACTCACACAATTACTAGTTCCCATTTTCATTTACTTCCTGTAATTCAGGTTGAATTGAAACACTCCATAATAACAGCTGATTTTCATCAGTCTGGGTATAAGCCTTTTGCTTCGTAGTTATTTGTGTTGTGTATGAAAGGACCCAGATCTTTCATTTTCACAGGCTATATTGAGTTTAGGTTTGCAAAGTCAAACGATTATGTTTCAAGTTCCCTGAGAAAATGGTAGTGCTGCCTTGGCATTTGGAGTCTTTGGGGTGTGTGAAACGAGATGAATGCAGTCTGTCAGGGGAGTTCCTGGAGCACAGCACTCTCTGACGTTGGCCTTGTACCTTTTTTAACTTTGCCTTTTCTCCATTGAACATGTGGCTGACGCGTCACAGTTGCAAGTCAAAACACGATTACATTTTTTTTATGGAATAAATTCACTTACAGAAGTGGAGTCCAGTGTAGCATTTTGACTATTATGTCACACACACATTTTGCTGAAAGTTCTGCCCTTTTTAGCCGTTCAAGCTAAAAATCTAAGGGACTGAGTGTTGCTGTGTAATGGTATATATCTTTGCACTGAGAAGCACCATATTTTCTAGTCATCACTCTAATTAGACATGTCAGTTAACATGAGGTGCCCGGAGAGAACCTCTGTGGATAGGATTAAGATTACCCAATGATGTGTTTTAAGTCCTAAACCTTCAGTTGCTGATGGTGTAATCATTCCTGCCTGGTACTTAACTGCACTTAATCATTTCTGCCTTTTTCTGTCTTACCTTCAACACATGCACAGTGTAGTGAAAACCAGGTGGTGTGTTGTAGGAATGCTTTAACTTCTCTGAGAAGAGTTTCCAAACCTAAGATACTGCATGTGTTATGGATATCCAACTTGAGAAGTTTGGCCTGGCAAGAACTTCATGCCCGCTCTACCTTTTGCTGTTGGCATCTTTACCAACTACCAAGCACACAGTGCTTTTCATTGCAAAAGCTAATTATGTCTGTCATCTCGATGTGCTTAAGTTGTGGAATGTCGAAGACCAGCAGGTATGGTACTGTTTGTGTTGGTAGCTTATTGTACTTATGATCCAAATTCTTCTAGTTCTCTTGGAAGTCTTTGGATTTTTCAAATATATATTCTTCTTACTCAGATCTGAAAAGAATTCTGTATGATCTATTTTCTTCCAGTTTAGGAAAATAAGGAAATGTAAATATTTCAGGTACATTAAATACTTCATCACTATGTCTTGTCAAAACATTTTAATGGTGTTGCCATTAAAATAACAATTGGAAAGTCCAGCATTTAATTGTCCACTTTTTGGCAATATTAGGACGCGCTTTTTAAACAATTACAGAATGTCTCTTACAGAGGTTTTTTTTGTAAAAAAATCTTTTAAAAAATAGCATGATGACATTTTTGCAAGCTTTTTAAAATGCATATATCTTGCAAAAGCTTGCTTTGAGACTGGGACCTGAAATTATCATCTTCCTTCTCCTCCTCTCCCCTGCCTCCCTTGCATCCCACAATTGAAAGCAGGAAATGTTTGTATATAATTGTTAACACTTATGACGTTTCATTTTGTACACCTGAATTCACAGTGGCACAAGTGCACGTGAATGGCTTTTGTCACTGTAGTTCTCTATCAGCTTCTTCATTCATTGTTCAAAATGTAATCTTCTGCAAATTCATCCATGACTGCAGTGTTTCGTACCTGTTTAACTATACAATTATTTGTTGATAATAATAAGCAGTATTCCAGTGGGTTCTGGAATGGTGGTGTATCAGTGAAGTAACTTGCACTGACATACATTTTGTCATTAATTGAATCTAGGTATTTTTTCTTACACTGAGAATTTTCATAGCAGTGCCAATATAAGAAATGAAGTGCCAAGGAATATTGAATTACATAGGAAACAATTTAGGGAAAATTAGTCATGGTTTTTGACACACAGAATATTCTAATTGAATTTTTTTCTTAGAACAATTTGCAGGTAACTATCGTATCAGCCTAAAAATTAAAGTGCTTATGTTTGTCTAGATGGTGAAAACTGCATTTTTTAATCCTACTGGTGCTATATATGGACAAAGCAGTGATTTCCTCCCTCAGACTGCAAAAGAAAGAAAACAAGTTGAAGCTGTTTGTTGTAATGTTAAGTTTGCTCATCACCATTGAAGTTGCAACTCCCGTTTCAGCCCAAGTTTCTGTAATATTATAATGCAGAGCTCATTGGTTGTACTGTGGGGCTGACTCCCTTTCCTAAACAAATAGAAGCCCTGTGAGTAAAAGACCCTCTTCAGAACTCAGGTGATGGACAAAGTACTGCATTTGAGTGACTGTTTGCTTGTTTCCATTGTGCAGGATGGAGGCTTCCTGCCTGGAGCTGGCTCTGGAAGGTGAGCGCCTGTGCAAAGCAGGAGATTGCCGGGCTGGTGTGTCGTTCTTTGAAGCCGCTGTCCAGGTTGGGACTGAAGATTTACGTACCCTGAGTGCTATTTACAGCCAGCTGGGCAATGCCTATTTCTACCTGCATGAATATGCAAAGGCCTTGGAATACCACCACCATGATTTAACTCTTGCAAGGTAATCTTGTGTCCTTAACCATGTTCTCCATGTCATCCCATTCCTGTAGGGATGAGCAGCTGGCTGCTCCTTTTCCTGCCAAACCCTACTATTAATACTGGCTAATGAGTGAACGTGGTGGTGGCAGAGGGCTGGGGGTCTGGCAGGTCACTTGGTTGGCCTCTAACCTGGCAGCTAATACTTGGTCTAGCACCATAATCCTAGGACTGAGGCCTCACCAGGGTTGTGGATAATTAAGTGGCTTCTTTAAATCCACCCTTTCTTTACCCTTTCCTGTTTCTAAAACTCAGTGTTTCTGGTTCTCCAGAATGTTAAACTGCTCTCTTGTTTGCTGGACAGAACCTATTAATGTTTATCTGTGTGAAACTCATAGTGCAATATTGTGAAATCTAAAACCGTGTGCATTTCATATGCTATTTATGCATCTGAGTTTTACTGATTTGGTATAGATCCATTAAAAGACACAGGCACCTAATGTACTTAACCTCAATTTAGGCATAAATCTATTCTTCCCCCTGCCTTAGCCTGCTAAGGTGCTGTGACCTTGTGGGAATTTGTTGTGTTATCCCCCAGGTACAAGTCAGTGGTTCAGTGGCAGTCTCTTGCCTTAGTCTCATTTACATCTAGCAATGTCCTGGTGCCTCTGAGCTTTCTGGGAGACTGGTGTGTCTTGGAAGTAACAGACTATGACAGTCAAGTAAAATGCAGACACAGTTAAATCTCTATTTCTAATACTGGGACTGTCTTTCAACATCATCATTAAGAATTTTCTCTCTGTTCTCTTCATAAAAGACATGAACTTTTAAAAAATGTTAAGCAGATGATCATAAATTCATGTAATTGTCTGCCATACATCGATCATCTGCTTGGTTTCAAGTTGTACACTATTTCCTGGGTATTTCTGCAATTTTAGGACAATTGGAGATCTACTGGGAGAAGCTAAAGCTAGTGGGAATCTGGGCAACACCTTAAAGGTACTTGGGAATTTTGAAGAAGCTATCGTTTGCTGTCAAAGACATCTGGATATTTCCAGAGAGCTTAATGATAAGGTAAGAATTGTGTGGGAATCTGGAAGTAAACTGCTAACACACATTTCTGAATGCTGTTGTACTGGTAAGGAGTGTGCCACCTTTCAGAGGGAAATAAATACTGAATATTCAATTATTTCTTCTAGACAGTAAGACTATATTAGTTGTAATATAATTGTTTGCACCTGGAAAGCTACAGATCCAGGTTTAATATTATCCTGTGTTGTGGTGAGTTTGTTTGTTCTTAATTTAATTTTTAATGGTGAGTGACCTCAGGAATTATTCTGTCTCTTGCACCTCAACAGGAAGTAGTATGCAAAACAATTGGATTGAGGGGTATGACTGGGTGGATGGTAAGAGCATGTTCAGAATGGGCAGAGTGTGCCTTGATGAGTAGTTAACAAACTTTTTTCCTATCCGTGGATTGTACAAATAGTTGTTGTGACAAAAGACTTTGAAGCATGAAATTTTAATGCCTTGTTTTACTTTTGGTTTAGGTTGGAGAAGCAAGAGCACTGTATAATCTGGGAAATGTGTATCACTCTAAGGGGAAAAACGTAGCTAGTGCGGGGACTCACGATCCAGGGGACCTTCCAGATGATGTGAAAAATGCTTTACAAAAAGCTGCAAATTATTATGAGTAAGTAAATGTTGGGGATTGGGAGGATATGATCATGTTGTTCATTAGAATATGGGAGATTTGTAGCATCATGAGCTAAACTGTGGAACACTTCTATGCAGAACTGAGGTACCTGTGAATTTGTTGTTTTCAATGGCAGAGTGCACTGGTTTTTGTTATGCCCTTATTTTTAGTGCACCTCGCAAGTCCTTCCCTTAGGTTAGGACTGGTGCTAACCACTCTTCAGACCAGGCTGAGTTGTTATACTTATGTAACTAGAGGTGAGCACACTGGTTTGAGTAAGAATGCAGTGGATTTCAGTACTTCACAGGAAATGTTTCCTTCTCAGATCTATGGTGTGAAAATGAACGTGAGGAAAAAAAAAACCTCTTAAAAGTCACTATTCTTCTCCTCACTTTCCCCCAAAACAGGGAAAATCTGACAATAGTAACAGAGCTGGGTGACAGAGCAGCACAAGGACGTGCCTTTGGAAATTTGGGAAACACACACTATCTTCTGGGCAACTTCAGGAGTGCAGTTTTAGCCCATGAACAGGTACAACATCTGCTAATAAGGATTTCTGTTCTAGCAAAATGTGACTGGTTGCTCCTGGCCTTTAGTACACGCATTGTTTTGGATCTTATTGCAAGCTTTTCAATGCAGGTTTTAAATCTTAATGGCAGAAGTTCAAGTTTGGCTGTTCTTATCAAGCATTGCTGACCTAAAGAATGCATTTTTTCATGTGCATTTCTGTATGCAAATGTATGTTACAAAGTATAAAATGGAGTAAATAATGCAATTATTTCACATTTTTAAGCGTCTCCTAATTGCAAAAGAATTTGGTGACAGATCAGCTGAAAGAAGAGCGTACAGCAACCTTGGAAACGCCTACATATTCCTGGGGGAATTTGAAACTGCTTCAGAATACTACAAGTTAGTTGACTACTTCTAAATACAATTTATACCTCTTGTACAGTTTACTTGTTGTGCCTGGTACTGTAGCTCACTGTAGAATAGCCATCTCTTGAACATATACTTAGGAAAAAAACTTCTATTTGTTTGGCAAAAGTATTTTTTCCTAGCTGTTTAACTATTCTGATTCTTTTAATCGAGGGATTAATATTTTTTTGGTGTTGTTTTTTAACTCTTTAGTTACTCTAAATAGATTCCTCTCAGCACTGTAGACAGACATCTTTCTGTTCCTAGGCATTTGTTCTCATTTATTCTAGAACCAGGCATTACTGTCTTGGCTCTTGGTGAGTTCTGGAAGGATCTGAGTAACTTTCCTACCCTGAGTTGAGTGGCTGCCTTGGGTGTGCTCAGTAGCTGAGAGGGGTGATGCATGGCAAAACAAATTTACATCTTGAGTCTGTATTTTTAATCCAGGCTTTTTTCTTGACCTCTGCACCACTAAAGAGTTGCTGCTGTACTTGGGAAGGTAAAAAGCTTGGCAAAGATACAGTACAGGTGTTATTAGCATCTTACTTGGATCTCAGAGCTTACCTGTTCTTTTTGAAAGGTAAAAAAAGCCTCAGTACTGAGCAGATTCCTCTTAGCACTTGAATTCTTCTTGCCCAGCAGGGCCAGGCTGGCTTGGTGAGTATAGCCCTGCCTTGCTCCTGCTGATGGGCAAGTCGTTATTGGAACACTGGTACTAAACTGTGCCAATTTGCATACTGTCAGGGAAACTCCTACAAATTATTAATGAAGCAATAAATTAAGATTAAAAGATGCTGTTTGAGGGATCAGCCTGCCCTTGAATGAAATAGATGGAAATACTTTTAGAAGGGTAATGCAAGTCTAAGAGTGTAAGAGTTTACAATATAGCAAGTAATTTATTAGCCGATAATTTGCCAGCCAGGTTTCCTAATTTGTTTAAGTTGTATAACTGATTTTTAGTTGTGCAGGGATACTCTTGAAAGGTGTTCCTTGCAGTGATTTTTGAGATGACTAACCCTTTCTTCCAGGAGGACACTGCAGCTGGCTCGGCAGCTGAAGGACAGAGCCGTGGAAGCACAGGCCTGCTACAGCCTCGGGAACACGTACACTCTGCTCCAGGACTACGAGAAAGCCATCGATTATCATCTGAAACACCTGGTGATTGCTCAGGAATTAAATGATAAGTAAGCCCTAAGACACTGTTTCATGTATGTGTGACGCTTACAGCAAATCCTGTTACCTCCAGCTCTGCTGTCATTGTTCTGTATGTGAGAGCTGAATTAATGTGAATTCCCTACAATGCTGGGCTCTGGTTTTCATATGGAAAACCAAAGTTCCTCATGAAGGTATTGCAATTAATGAATCTGAGATGAAAGACGAATTGATGAGTGACTGTCTCTACATCTTCTCCTGTCAGCACTGCCTCTGTAAATTAAGGAAAGAAAAAGCAGATCTCTCTTTCATGACTCCATTATAATAATTTTGCATACTTTCATAAAAATCTGTCTCCAACTTGTCCACAAATTAATAATATGGGAGGGGGTAGGGAAAGGAAAATAACACAGTAGCAAGTAATGTTTATATTACAGTCATGATTTCTAAGGCCTTTTTTATAATGTTGGGTACAACTAAAAGTTTTTACATTATTTAAATGTACATATTCTACAATGTACATATTCTCCATAAGTAGAATATAGGAAGAATAACAAGGCATGCTATCTGAGGACAAGCAAAGTAGGTTATACAATGTTCCATGCTTGCAAAACTGAGTGACTTGTTTGCTGTGAGCTTAAAATTGTGATTAGATTTGTTCATTATGGTAATACCTAGATCACACTTCTTTAAATACAATACCTAATGTGTTGGTGTTGGAACAGTCTCTGATGACAGCCTCCCTTTTTCTTGGCACAGCGATCTTACTGTGGCAGTGCTGTGCAAACCTGCCCCCTGGTGTTCAGCGGGTAAAGGTGTAACTGAAAATGTGTGTGTGCTTTTCAGAATTGGTGAAGGAAGAGCCTGCTGGAGTTTAGGGAACGCATATACTGCTCTGGGAAACCATGACCAAGCTATCCACTTTGCAGAAAGGCACCTGGAAATTTCAAGAGAGGTATGATTTGCATACTCCCACTGTTGGCTGTTGGCTTTTGCTCTCACTTACACAGTGGTTTTATGGAGGTGTATCCATGCATTTGATTTTGAGTAATGGAATGCATTTTGAAGTTAATTCCACATCATTTCAGCCCCATCTCACTGCAGCTTGCTTAGTTCTAGTGTTACCTTTCATAATGTCATCATGGAATCCAAGTTGAGTAGCCTATTAGAGGTTATTTTAGGCTTTACGTACCTGTTAGTTGTCAGGTACTTCATTAAAAAAGATGGTTCTCTCAGTATTCAAGCAGGAAAACCTTTTCAGCCTTTTTCTGTCAGAAATCTAGGGGACAAGGATTGCTTTACACTTTCATGTGTGTACTTAAGGTAATATAACTGCTTATTTTATTTGCTTGAAGGTAGGAGACAGAAGTGGAGAACTCACTGCCAGACTTAATCTCTCAGATCTTCAAATGGTTCTTGGATTAAGCTACAGTACAAACAACTCCATGATGTCAGAAAGCCACGTGGTAGAAAACAGTTTCAATGGTACGTGCCTCTTTCTGCAATACTTTCAAACAAAGAATTCTGAAAGAGTGTTGTGTTCTTTACTGACCACACTGGTGTGCAGGTTTGCTTGGTTTTCTCCCCCACCAGCAAAAGACAGTTGTTTTTGCAGTATTGGACCCCTTCAGCACCTCCTTTTCTGGAGGATTTACACTGTGAATCACTGGTTACTGCTTAGTTTCTTCAGATGGTGTTTCTAATTGTGTCCGTGTCTTCCCCTCCCTTTTTTAATGTGGGAGATGTATCTATTTGCTGTCAAATCCTGTCTTTTCTCTTCCTGCCATCTTAGCAACACTGGGGTTACAGCAGAACCCAGTCCATTCACTGTTCCTCTGTTCAAAGGTCCATGGTCCTTCTCTCATGTCCTATGAAAGGAACTTAGGTAGATTAGATTTGGGTGGGTTTTGTAAGCTGCTTTTACTAGTGGATAGTTATTCTCTGCTGATATACTTACCTGCACTGTTTTGGAAGTCAGAATTGCTGTGCCTTGGACCTTAGATGAGTACAGCCACAGCTTTGATGATAAATCACCATAAATTTTGATGATAAAAAGAGGAACTTGATTCTCTCTTGAAGGTACCAGACCGAGAGCAGGACGCCGTCACAGCATGGAGAACATGGAACTTATGAAATTAACCCCAGAAAAGGTTGGCACTTTGCTTCTGTTCTGCTGCTGAGATTGCAGTGAAACATTTCTAAGGCTTTGCTGATGTGCCACGTGCCTCCCCTTTTAATTTAGTTGATCTTAGGATTTACATAACAGCAGGTCTAACCATACTAACAAATAATAGTTTTGTTGTGTGGGTGTGGAGCGTGTGACACAGATGATGGCTGTAATGGCTTGTGGGAAGCTTGCTTTATTCACTGCACAAATAAGAAAGAATGAGGTTCTGTAGGTGCATCAAAGGAATTCCTTTTCATATCTTTATAGAGATGGTTTGAGGTTGCAGCGTGAGTGCTTTGGAGTAAAATTTCTAAGCTTTAGTTCAGCTGTTCTGAACATTTTTTCTTTGGCTACAGTCATTTTATAGGCACTTAAAATATACGGGTCTTTCTCTTTCGGGATTTCAATCAACTCACAAGCCATCAGGAGCTTCAATATCCATCTTGAGTGAGGGTGCTATTGCAGAAATGCTGCACCTGAGTCACTGATAAGCAAAGCAACTTCCCCCCCAGGCTCAGAGAAATCTCTTGGAGACAGGAGTTCCTGATTAAAATCCTTGTCTCACTCTATGAGAGTTTTCCTTCAGTTCTATCTGCCTTTCAGTAGTGGACTGGCAGTTCTACATGAATGACTCCAGTGGCACACTGAAATTGATATTTTTCCCTCCACAATGGGATATCTAATTCCCCTCTCTTCAAGTGAGGCAAAGCCTGTCATCATGTTGATCAAACAGGCAATAAAATCTCAAAGCACATGGACAGTGGGTACAGCTGAAGTCAGTGCTGATGCTCATGAGCCACTTTGGGTACCGATTTAGAAAGACTGTTTAGTCCAGGGTGAGGCCTCTGCAGGGAACCTCTAAGCTTTTGGCCACCATCAGCTATGTTTTCTTACTCTCTGAATCTGTTTATATGGGATCACTTCTAAAATGTGTATCCTCTGATAGTCTGTGCCCTAAATATACTGTTTCCTGTAGATTTTTGGCTTTAATCTACTATTGCAGTTTAGCACTTTATAAAGGACTTTTTTCAAGGTACTTATTGATTAGATTCTGAAAATTCATTCCATGGAAATCCTTGGTACCTACAGCAATGCACAACAGGAGCACTAGGGTTTCAGTGGACAGGATGCCATCTTCTTGGAGTCACAGTCTGTGTGCGGGTGCTCAGGAAGCCTTGAAAAGGCAATCCAGTAGGCACTGTTGCTGGAAGATTTGTGATTGTGTTCATGCTTGTTATGTTGCATCAGGAAAGAAAAGGTTTTGTTTTGTTTTTACTCGGTTATAAGAGACTGTCACTTGTGGATAAAGCTATTTTGTGGATAATTCTATTTATTTTAGAAGATATTTTAGGGAAAATCTGACAGGTTGACAAAGCTATCCATTCTGATCTTTAGTGAAACAAGATGGTCATTCCTGTTTGCTCTTGTGCTGGCATTATTCTCCCTCTTCCTTTTCAATCTTTACTGAGAAGTTTGTGTATATGAAGGACTTCAAGGATGGCTTGTTGACTATCTGGGTTGGTATAAGGGTTTTTTTGGTCTGACACTTTGTAATATGGGGGCTTTTAATTTTTTTCTTTCCAGTTTTAAGAATGTCAGGTGAGAAATACCAGCTGTGTCTGCAGTTCAGCATTTACATTATAACTGTTTTTCCTGCACTGCAGTCAGCAAGGACAACTTCAGTGTGTTTAATTAAATACACTATTTGATTACATTTTAATCCATCAGGTGTCACACAACAGTTCTCAGCCTAATCAGTAACAGCACTAACCTGCTCCAGCCAACAACGGCTCACTAATCCCAGGTCAAGTAACAGAACCAAACCCAAAGTTTTAACATCCTTGTGGTTGGATGAACAAAATAAAGCTGCTTCATTTTGGGAAGGAGAAGCAGCAGCAAGTAAGAGGTAATTAAAATCTCAAGGCTTAATTTCATGACTCTTGTTTTCTTAGGTTCAGAACTGGAACAGTGAGATTCTTGCTAAACAGAAACCACTGGTTGCCAAACCTTCAGCAAAACTGCATTTTGTAAATCGACTAAAAGGCAAAAAGTACAAAACCAGCACCACTTCCAAAGTTTTGCAGGATGCCAGTAATTCTATTGATCATCGACTTCCCAACTCCCAGAGGGTAGGTCTGGTGAGCTGTGGAGATCATCACCTTCACTCATCTTTGTCTGATCAGAATTATGGAAAACACATTCCTGCAACTGTCCATTTCACTTTAACTTCATTTAAACACTGTGGCTCTGTAAAACATGCAGAATCTTCCATTCTACAGCTGTCTCATGGGTGGTGCCAAGTTTAAGCTTTTCTTAACACTGAAACCATTGTATTGCTCATGGATTTTCTAAAGTTAGAGCTCAGCTTACCCACATATTTTATTTCTAAGTCTCTTCTAGACACTGCTTCTCTAAACTTCACAAAATCTAGTTTCTCTGATTCAGGCAGTGGGAGATATTTTGGACACTTTAGATTATTGCACTCTTGACAGAACTCAGTTAAAAATAAAAGGCACTTGATCATAAACCTGAGGAGACAATGGAAACTGTTCATTGCTGTTCTTGTTGCTTTTCTTCTGTCATGGGCATTTGGGTTTTTTTCAGTGGATTAATGGCTGAGGAGGAATAACTCCAGCTGTACTATGATCCAAGCACTGTTTCTTTCCACATGAGAGAATGAAATGTTTCTAATATATTATACCTTACAAAAATGCTGCCATATTGTTATATCTCCTCTTATGATAAATCTCTGTCTATAGAAAGGGATGACTAAAAAAATTGATTTTAATAGATTTCAGACACACAAATATGAAACAGGACTGGACAAAACTCTGATGCAGTTGTCCCAGCTTTAGATACTCTTAAGTTCCAAATACCCCTAAATCTTTTCTCCTTTTCAGAAAAGCAGTCGAGAGACAATGGCAGATGAAGGGTTCTTTGATCTGCTGAGTCGATTCCAGAGCAACAGAATGGATGACCAGAGGTGCTACTTCCAGGAGAAGAACAGACTCCCAGCTGCTTCAGTGGCAAAATCCTCTACTCCACCTAAAACAATGCGAAAATGTAATTTTTTTTGAAGTAAAATCTGTATCTGACTTGAGTTTCTGCCAAATACCATTTTCAAAATGTATTTGCGTGCACGACTCACTACAGAAATTTTTTCAGAAATGTTACAGTTATTTCTGGGCTAACTTGTTTTCTTCCTGCTCCCCAGCCTTTTCCACTTCTGTGGTGTCCCCACACACAGATGAGTTTCTGGACCTCCTGGCGAGCTCACAGAGCCGCCGGCTGGATGACCAGCGCGCCAGTTTGAACAACCTGCCCGGGCTGCGCCTCCCCCAGCGAGACAGCCAGGCTGTGCTGGGGCACCTCATGGCCAGCAACAGCAGGGAGCTGGATGATGACTTCTTTGATATATTGATAAAATGCCAGGTCAGTGCTTAACAAAAGTTCTTCAGCTTCTGAGTCTCTGGGGATGTGATTTGTGCCTCCTGCTTTTGAGTTGCTTGGTTACCATGTGATTTAAGATACATACTGATTTGGCAGATAAGGAAGAATATAACAAAATATTAGGATTTTTTTTTTCCCCAAGTTTTGGGGTTCTTTTACAATTTCTGTTTCTTGTTTTGATTTTTTTTTTTTTTAAATTATCCAGTGTCTAGTAAGTGTAAATTTGGTATATATACCATGGTAACTATGTCAAGTAAAAAATATGTATACTATGGTAACTATTTCTAGAAAAAATTCTTAAAAAGTGAAGGAAAACAAGTGAGGCTCTTAAAATGAGTATTAAAATAGTTTTTAAGTGTAAGGCACCAGGAATCCTATGAAATGAAATTAAAGGATTTAGTATTCAAGTTTTGGTGATAACAGTGGTCATCATTCCCATTATGTTTTAGTGTAAATGATAGTTCATAGCAATATGCAGGTGAGATGGCTGATTGTCAATTAGAGCATGGTATATATACCAAGTAGACCAAAAAGAATTTAATTAAGTTGATAAGCATCTCAAAATACAAAATTCAGATACTGAGTTCTCCAAAGGTAAGTATGTTAGCTGGGGTGAGAAGAAGCACCTGGAATTGAATTTCAATCTGATGAAATATCATGTTCTGTTTTAGCAGCTTATCTGTTTACTCCTTTGAGTCAAGCAAAGAATCTAGAAAGTAGTATGATATATTTTGTCTCTTTAAGGCATGGAAAAATATTTAATCCCCTCTCATCATTATGGAGGCTAGTACTTTAAACAGAAGCACAAAAGGGTTGCTGTCCTTAGAGACTTTTTGTCTCAAGGATGACTGTCCAAGGTCCATCCAGCACTGAAAGCTTTTCCTACACTGACAGAGAATGCTCATTCCCAGCTCAGGCACAGGAGCCGCCGTAGCTGTTGCAGCCTGACCTGGTGCCTGGAGGAGCTGGCCAGGAGGGCAGTTCAGTGAAAGGAGCACAGAAACCATCCCATGCTCTGTAACTCTGTCACTGAACTGTTCCTGTCCTTAGTGTGGAGGTGCCTTTCAGTATTGCCTTTCCAAATCTGACACCAGTGGGGCCATTTTTTACTCCCTCTATAAGGAAAGGAAGACAACTATATTTTCTGTATATATGAGACTACAAATACCCCATAGTAGTGCTAAAATTCTTCTTCTGGACAAAGGACACTTAAATCTCATTCTGCAGTAGGACAGTTGGGGGGTATTTTCAGATACATATGGACATTTTAGCTTAACTTGCATTCTTAATAATTCATTTGACCAGTTTAGCTTGAAACAAAACTTAAAATTAAATCTGTATAATAGCTCTAAACCTGACAACAAAAGCTTTTATGAATTTTTTCACTTATATTGTTCATTTATCATATCTGTTCCTGTAAATATGCAGCTTTATCTCTTGATCTGTCTGTAGGGTTCCAGACTGGATGATCAAAGATGTGCTCCTCCAGCATCTGCAAAAGGATCCACTGTACCAGATGAGGATTTTTTCAGCCTCATTTTACGATCACAAGCTAAGAGAATGGATGAACAGAGAGTCCACTTACCCTCAGCTATAAAGGGACCAAATTCTAGCTGAAGACACACACACAGGAATGTACTGTACAGCAGCATCTTAGGAATCATTTTTGTTTGCTGGAAAAGCATACCTGCCTTTTTAAAGATGACTGCAATGAGTAGTTTTGTCTCCTTTCTAATGATCTTCCATAGAAATAGCAGCAGCATCACACGTGTGACCGGTAGTTTTAGACTTGCCCCTGCTCATGCAGTTGGCAGCTGCTTTTACAGCAGTCTGAGATACCATTACTGTCTCTCCCTCTTAACTGTCTCTAGTCTATCAACATTAATTTTTTCTCTGTCAAGGTTATCAATGCTCATGTGTGGATTCTACTACTGTCTCAATCTAGTGTAAGACCTAAATTTTTATGTTGTTTTTAAAGAAAACTTGATTTCCCCCCCCCCCCCCCCGCTTTGTACCTCCTGAAAAAAAGGTCCTGTTTTCTTTTATACTTTTTTTAAAAAATAAAAAAATTGAGAAATAGCTTCGGTAGTTAGTCTGTCTTTGCAGAAACACAGTTTGGAAGAAACAATCATTTCTATTAAAAAAATTAAACCCTGGTTTTAGTTCTGCTTAATAAAAAATAAGTTTTTTCAAAACATGATGGGTTTTTTTGGTAATACTTAGTTAAGTGGTTCTTACATTAACTCAGCACAGTTTTACAATCAGGAGAAGTTTTTAGAAGTACTTCTTTTCAAGTAACAGCTGCTCATGCTGCTCTACAGATGGTGTGGTACAAGTCCATGCACCAGAGAATCACAGGGGTGGTGGACACTTGGCACGAACTCCCAGGGACACAGTGTAGTTCCTGCAGTACCTGAATTTCAAATGTCACATGCTGTAAATGCTCATAGGCTGCTTATTACCTGACCTGGCTGCTTATTGCTCCTTCTGCTCTTGCTAAGGATGTGCTGTGCTGGGATAGTTCTGGGGAACAGCCACTGTAACTTCATTTTCCCTGCAGCAGATCCCGGTCCCGAGGCAGTTCTGGGGAACCCTGAGGGCTGTGCCTGGTTTAACTGTAGGTACCTTCAGTTAGAAGCCACTGATTTTAACAGCAAAGGTGGCAAACTGTTCACTTTGGGTATTTATAAATGATGTCCTGTTTTTATTGAAGTATTATGCCCCTAGAGAAGAACCTACAGTTAATTTTAGCTTCAGAGGGAAATGGCAATGTAAGAATAAACAGAAATATAATTCAAACTACTTTACAATTACTGAAAGATTTATAAATATTCTCTTGCAGCTTTTTTTAGGCACTGAAATCTGAATCCTACTGAAACTAAAACTCCTCCCTCTGCTTCTAAGGAGAAATGTCAGAATGTTCTTCAAAAAAAAAATCACCAATCAGTTTATCATCCTGAGCTTTGATGCTTTTACTCTGCTTCCTATTCCCTGTTCAGCTTTGAAATGCCCTAAAACCTATCTGACACATCAGCTTCTCACTCTGCAAATCATTAAACTAGGAGAAAATCAGTTGGCTGTCCTAAAACTGAGATGACAAACAGCCAACTCATTTTAAAGACTATAATCCCAAAGATAGACCTGAGATGTCTATTTGAGCTGTGATTAGTGTTATGTGAAGTACAGGAATATCATAACTTCCTTGAGGCTGTTGGACAGTTACCTGGCTAGGCTTGTGTTTGCTACATCAGAGTATCAGTGCTTCCCCACCGAGAATCCAATTTTACCCAAAACTTATTACACAAACTTGATTTCCAACAAGTAGCAACACCCCACAAGCCTGTTTTCTTGGCCACTTAAACGTGTATTATTATCTTACTTAACACATTTATTTCAAATTCCAGACACAGTACCTGTAACTCTCCCAGATTTTACAACCCCACCTTACACCTTACTGCTGTTCTCCTTCTGACACTGTAGAACTAGAGCAGAATTAGCAAGTACATGACAACCAAAGATTAGACAACACTTACAGCAGAGCTCGGGCCTTCCTTAATCTCCTTCCTGGGAGTCGCGTAAAATGCTCTTTTCGTTCTCTTCACGTTGCTCCATCGCAGAGCTTTTCCCTTCTAGATTTTTATTGGGATCACAGTTTTCTCCAGCCTGTTGCTCTACTTTGCCTGTCTCTTGTTTCTGCTGCTCAACTGCAGGTTCCTCAGTATGGTTTTCAGCTTTGAGAGTTTCTAGTCTGTGAACTTCACACTCAGTGTACAACCTGTTCTGTAATAAAATTAATAATAATTATTAATTAAGCAATCTAAAGTGACAGCATCTATGGCTTCAAGGGCACCTCAGCTCAAGGGGCAGAGCTCACCCAAAGCATGAGTAGTATAATTTTTTTCCCTGGGGTAACAGTGCATGTAAATATACACAATGTAGGGTATAAATCTGGTTTGAGTTTTCTCTAGTTTACAGAAAAGTCAGCACTTCCCTCCCCCTTTCTCCTGGGGGTAATAATGAATGCCCAGGCTGACATAAGTACTGATCTCCCAAAACTGAAGTCTTAAAGAGTTTTAATTCAGTAATTTCCTGTCAGTTAGCCATTGCAAAATATTTTTCCAGAAAGAAACATGTCCGAGACAGCTCTACCAAACTGTTCTATCAGGAAACATGTACTTTCTTAACTCCTCTCTCCCCAGGATTTGCGTTAAGCTTGTTGTTTAAGCGTGTTTATCAGGTGACATTGAAATCTATTCAATTTAATCCCAGCTCAAAGAGCATCAGGACTAACATTAGGTTCTGGTTTGTGAGACTCTTGTATGTGTGTGTCCGGCTCATCGCTGGTCTGTGCCGTGTCGGGGTTCCTGCTGCCATTCGCTGCTCTCACAGTGAGAGGAGGTCTTGCAGAGCCATCTCCCCTGTCCTGGTGTCCTCTGTACACATAGGGGTGCTTCTGCAAGTAATAGTCCTCTGATTGCCTCCCATCGTACTGCCCAAAGCCTATTTGCTCCTGTTGACTGTCAGGTGGAGGAAGACTTTTCTTCTGAGACGATGTTAAGTATCTTAATGCAGACACTGATGATCCTGCACCATAGCAAAAAGCCTGGGGGAGGGAAAAAACCAAGCTGAACAAAACACCACATACTTGCAGTCTATGGTTCTCACACAGATATCAAAGTCAGGCATCTACAAGACCCTGAATGAAAAGCTCAGGTTATCAGAAGGGCTGCAGTAAAATTCAAGCTTTCTGCAGTCTGACCGCACTGCAGGAACTGCCACATTGGGTGCAGTTCATTGTTGGTGCTACACTGAAGATGTTGAAGGTCTTAACTCAATGCTTTTGTGTACAAAATGCCAATTATATGCATCACTGTGTAACGACACAAAGCAGAAATGGGAACTAAGCTGCAATAAACTGTCATAGAGTCTTAGATTTTAAGCAGTTTAATGCTAATTTATCCCACTTGGGGAGAGGGGGGGAGTTGTGTTTTGAATACAAACTTGGCTGTTTTAATTGCTAAACCACCTGTACTGTGAAGCCTTGGTCAAGAAAAAATTGCCTTGTAGAAGTAATTTCATCTGTGTTAAGTAAAAATAACAAATAAATAATAGATAATAAATATAAATTAAAATAATATATAAAAAATAAAACTGAGCTCTTAAACGTAAGATAAATGTATACAAACCAGGACAGCCAGAGCCATCATAATTAGTACTGGAACCTGCAGAACGAATGGAATCTCCTTCATTAGTGCCTTGATGAATTCACCAATACCTTGTCCTACGTGCTTCAAAGGCTCAGTTACAAAGTTGGTGAAAGTAATTGCCAAGGCCTAGAAAAATACAAACAGAAAAACAGTGTTGTCACACAAACAACAAACATCAACATGAACAGTCCCTTTGGACTTGGCATGTACCTTTGTTGGTGGAACCAGCAAAATAGGATTTACAAGTAGAGTTTCATAATACTTCTGACAAGGATCGTCCTGTAATGTCCATGTGCTTCTAAACCATTCTGTCAAAGCAAAGACATATTTTTACAACTTCTTAAAAATATATTCTATGACACAGCAGTAGTAGAGAAAGTAGCATTTCAATTATAGATGTAAGAGAACTCTTCTAGATGCGGTTCAAAGCTCAGATTTATTTTTACAATTCTGAGATCAGCTTGGCAGTGTAGTTTATCCAGTCATAGAGATGCAGGAAGGAGAGGGAAGGCTAGAAAGAAAAAAGAACCTGAAGTTCTCCCATGCAGAGTCAAGAAAGTTCTCTTTATTTGATGAACTTATTCCCTAGAAGCCTCAGGGGAAAGAGTCTGTGAGAATAATTATCTAGCATAATGTGTGCACAGCTACTGAAACATTGCCATTCCCAGTGATATTACTCATCTGCCAGTCTGCAAATGAGATTAAAATTCTGTTTTGCTTGCTAGATTTCAAGGGTCTATTTTATTTACAGGCAGAAAGTCTCACTTCTTAGGGGAACTTTTACATTATAAACAAGTCATTTACAACATCAGTGTTTCTGTAGTTTGGTTTTACTGCAGTCAGAACACGAATCATTGAAATTTGTCATAAACAGAATAATCAAAGTCAATAAATTACAAAGGGAAGACCATAACAAGCAGTCCTTAAGAGTTGCCACCAGTCATCTACCAGCTATAGCACTGGATACTAATTACAGCTAATAAAAAAAAATCAGCTTTCTGTGTAAAATAGTAACACCCGAGTAAGCAGCTACAGATCTAATTTCTCCAGTCCATTGTACTCACAGGCCTGGCAGATGAAAAGAAAATAACCCTTTTCATGAGCTCTGCCCACCTGTCTTTGGTAAATGGCACTGGATGGTTCTGGGGAGGGGAGCTGGGAAACAAGTTAAAAGAAAAAGAAGGAACACCGTGACATGCTCCAAGTACAGTTTTGTGATCAGCTCTCCTCCAAAGGCCTAGAAAAGTCTAATGGAACGGAAAAATCACAGATTCATGTACTGAAGAAAATTCAGTGTACTACTCATGAAGATATGTGACTATCCTTGGATACTATTATTTTGTGATCTTAAATACTATTACAAAATAATTAAACAAATAGTTACCAAAAAGACTTTCTCTCCAGTCCAACTTCTCAGCACAGATGTTATCAAAGTGCCCCATTTTCGCAATTTCTGCTTGATGCTGTGCAAAGGCCAACTGAGGGGAACACAATGACTTGTGAAACAAAGAGAACCTGCGTCCATGCAGCGCTGCACCTCAGCTGTCCCTGTCTGCTCTTAGCCAGCTTGGGATAATCCTCCATGTCAATGATAATTTCCCCATTACACCCCCCTGGAATGGTAACTCCCCATTAAGAAAAGTTTGCTAACTAAACAATTTAATGGAGTTCTACTCCAAGAACCTCCTGGGAGTGGACAAAACCCATGATGATGGCTACCTCTGAGTTATCCTTCAAATGAAGTCTGAGACTTTTGCCTTGAACTCGTATCTTTGAATACTGGAGTTTAGTCCAATTCAAACACAGGGAATCTTCAAAAAGAAAAAACTTCTCACAATATATTTTCATATAACTTTTCTACCAAGCTGCTTTAGTCAAAGGTCACATCTGCCTTGCTCACACAGTGAAATCAGAGTTCTAGTACTCTATGAATTTTGGGCACCTCTACTGTAGGATAAAGTTCTCAGAATTTCTTTTGTTCTTTAAGCCTAACACACCCATCAGCATGCAAAACAAAATGTTAATCCCTTTATTTATTTTGTGGTTAATTAAAAGCTTTATGTAAACTACCTAAGGGAACTAAATAACCTTAACTTCCTCATAACTCTAAAATTTTAAGCCTAAAAGACAAGAAGATTAGAGACCTTACCTTATACAAGTAAAGCCAATTCCATGCAAAACTGATGAAAAAACTTATTAACAGAAGACGTTTTAGCTGAACAAACCAAAGAATACGTGTCCAGAGCTCTGTAGCTATTACAGTTACAATGCACACTAAACACAAGAGTAGCTGAAAAAGAAAAGAGGAAAAAATTATGATCCAGATTTGAAATTTTCCAAGCTTACTGCCAGTACACATGAAGAAACTTCTAACTTTTGTTTTTGCTAGTGTCATTTACACAGTTTTTCCTTGCTTTCACAGCACATCTGTGCAGTACAAGGCAGAAGATTCATGGCATTACTAGTCATTCCTATCACAGCCTTACACTGCAGTTGCTCATTTCTTTCTTGTGATACTTAGTTATTTCTTCCTTTATGATGTCTATCACGTTACCTACCACACTTTTAAATTATAAAACTGGTGTCGGTCACTGCTTGAGTATATGAACCACAGAACAACTGCTGTGCCAACTCCTGCACTTTGGATAAGAGACAAAGTTACAGTTTGGGCAAGAGCAGCAAGACCTCAGAGAAGCACTTTACAGTCTCTGCCATCGCAGGACCCCTAACAGTGAGGTTTTGCTACCGACAGACAGCTCGCTTTTGTGATGTGGCTTCCATGGACCCCTCAAATCTAGACAGGTTCCTTTCAAGATTATGTCACTATAAACCATTAGCATATTCTGAATTGTAAAGCTTTATTCAGAGAGCTTCAGCTTATCAGAGATCCTCAGCTTAGCACTTTATAATTCCATAGTCATGCTCTCCTCTCCACCACTCCACAATTTGTTCCATAAAATTCGCAAGAGCCTGTAAGAGTTCAAATATATACTTGTCTCAAAGGAAATATATTCCAACTCCTGCAGAAGCCAACAACTTCAGCATCTACTTGAACAAGAGAGAAACCCAGAAAATCTGTAATGCACAAAATGTCAGTTCTAGTGATAAGAAAGTGCTAGAGCCTAATGAGTCAGGTAGCACAGATATAAGACAAAAAGAAGAGAAAAAAAAGCATAACAGAAAAAAACCTCACAAAGCTACAATAAGAAAAGATGACCACAGGAATAAAAACCTTGAATCCTTACTTAAAATGAATACATCCCCTCTTCCTTCAGCAACCATTAAAAAACCCATGACTCACTGAAAGTACAATGGAAAGAACTGCTTTCCATGAGGAGTTAAGATGGTTATATTATATATATATATTCACTGACTAGACTTCCCCAGAGAAACTGGAGACAACTGCAATCAAAAACAACAAACCCCCTTTATTCTCTTACCAAAAACAAATTATATAGATCAATTCCAAAAGTGTCCTCAAATCTCCAGTGCCAAGCTTGATAATCATGGTGCTTAAAATTGATCAAAATATCACTAAGTGCATCATCCATGGCACCTGGTTGCCAGCTTTCCTCATTGAGAAACCTGAGGATCTCCAGATATGTCTGTTTTGTAAGGATGATCTCAGCGTCGTAGTGGACTTGGCCCACGTTTTCATCAGGCTGAATTAAAAGTAAAGCAAAATAACGTTAAAAGCTGCTCATTTGGAAGTAGAAGTGCATCCCTAGGCAAAAACCTGATTATATACCCTTCGTGCTGTACTAGAACCTTTCTGAAGCAGACTGCAGGATGAAAACATGGGACAAAACTATGATTCTATATCCTTTTTGTTCATTCTTCTAAACACTCAAGTTCAACTGGTTTGTACTCCTTCAATTCTACAGCAATAAACTAATGAAATGAAGTTAATTATCTCACCTGTTATTAAAACTTTAAAACCATGGCTCACTAACAAGTAATAATGACGTACAAGCTATGGGTGCCCCTATCACACCTGGATAATACAGACAGAAGCTATTAAATACCGAAATAAGAAATTTTGCATTGCTAAATATAATGTTCTTTATTAAATATTAATTTTGCTTACTACTAAAAATTAATTCTTCTCTGAGTAGAAAAAAAAATCTCCATAGACAATATAATAAAGAGCCCACCCAACAAGTAAGTACCATGCAGCCACTCCAGTTTAACAACCATTAATGTGAACTGAACAACGTACTCTTGTAGCTGCATCCCAGTAACAGATATTTAGATACACTGAATTCACACAGCCTTCTTCTGGATGCTTTACATATCAAATGGCAACTGAGCAGTACTGGATGCACACACTGCTATTACCTTTTCCTGTGCATTCAGTTCCCTTCATTTTAATTTAAAATACACCAGAATAATTAAGCAATACTTGATAACTGTGAAACCCATATAAAGTAGTAATATGAATTCTAATTAATTTTTTTAAATGACTGTTCAAATACTTACAAGGCCAAGTTTTCCAGCTTCATTTAAAATTTTATTCAAGTATCGCTTAAAAATATAAAAGCTACGGCTTTCCTGTGACTTGGCATTCCTCTTCTCGCATTCTGCAATCTGCAATCAAGCAAAAGACACTTTTATTCACTTTGCTCAAACCAGCTCATTCATAGGAGAAAACCTCCCCCCCACTAACATATTAAACTCAGGATCAACAGGGGCACATTTCTTTAGTTTAGCAATGATCCTGTGATTAGTATGCCAGATAAAAAGCATATGCAGTTACTGAAGATGCTGCTTTCCATGGGACTGGCCAGTACTGAACAACTTGAAAACAACTGGGCAGGTTCCTTGGCTTTTGGCAGCATGGTGTGACATAAAATATTTTAGGAAACAGATCGTGGAAGGAGAGCAACAATTTGGAATTGAATTCAGACCACTTTCAGTCTCTCCTCTGAATAAAGAGGTTTCCCTACATAAACACGATCTCTCATAAATTATGCCAGCAATGCACCTGTTCTGTACTATCTAGAAAAAGCACTGTCAGAAAGTACAAACTACTAAACACCGGAAAATATTCTGGAGTTCTGTTACAAACCTTCTGTTGCAGGGAATCTATTGTCCTGGAACAACTTGGTGAATTTTCAGTACTGACTGTATCCACAGTCTTATCCTCGGAGTCATGATAGTTTGCCTAAAATAACAGAAGAAAAACACGTATTTTTAGAATCTGATAATTTGATCAAACATGCCCTGTTACACTTCTATTGTCAGATCCCTTTAAAAGGAGCAAAGGAGCTAAAATCTGAATGATCTTTTCTGCTAATACTCTCCCAGTGATACCCCATCTGCCTCTCTGCTGTTATTCTAGGCTCCAGATGGACAATTGCTTTAAGTTTATGTAAATGCCTGTTGCCTTCAAAAGGTGAGGCCTGTCCTCCCCCACCTGCCCTTTCCCCTCCTTAGAGTGTTGGTGAGCCACACAGAGCATCAGATTAGATAACTGGACTGGCTAAAAACTGACTCAGCAAGCAAAGGGGCAGCTTCCAGCCAGACAAATTCCCAGCCCCGCTGGCCACGCAGCCAGCCAGACTGCAAGTAAACACAATCCCTCGTTCTGGGATGCGTGCCTCTCCTGTCACATTCCCTCTTTGCTTCAGAACACTCTATGCTTTCTGTTCATTACTCAGACCCAGTGCTGCTTCTACACAACCAGGAGTGGACGTTGAGGGAAGTCTCCAAAAGGAAGCACAACAGTGCACAAATCAGTGACTCATGCTGAAACCAAGTTTGGTTTGGACTCGGACGGCCTCCACAGCCTGCCTACCTAAAAACTCACTGCAGAGCAGAAAAGAAATCCTGAAAAGATGGATTAACCCAAAGCAGGCATTTTTCTCCTTTAAGATGAGAAGTTCTATTTTTGTGGGAGACAACAGTAAAACTACTATTTTTTTTATAAAAGTTGGAGCAGTTGGGCTCCAAGTTTAAAGACTCTAAAGTCTGCTGCTGAATTTTAGGGATGTTAATGACTATCAGGTGGACTTGAGGCAGGTGGAGGCTGAAGAGGAATGCTGTGGAGAGAAATAATGCAGTCTGCATTTTTTAACTTCAGAAAATTACATTCTGAAGTGTTTAAATAGTATCATTCAAACTTGAAAGCTAAATAATGACAAAAATCAAAGGTGCCCATGGAACCAACCACAGTTCACAGTGCCACGTGTGCACATACGTATTTGATTAACAACATGTATCTATGCAGAGTCCATCCCTCACGCAGGACAACTGAGATGATTCACCTTATTAAAACTAGTTTTTTTCCTACTTCATCTTCTCCTAAATGTTCACAAATCACTAACAGTACAGCACTCAACCCCTATTCTGATCTTCCTTCTGAAAACTGATGCCTAGCATTACAAAACACATTGTGACTTTCACAACACTCTCACACAAGAAATGTGCTTTATTACCATACTGCTATGAAACTGGTTAATTAAAGTAAAATGCAACCATAAACTCCCCCAACTGTTATCAGGTAGGAACTTGATTTTCAAGATATTTAATACTATACTTGAGAAACTAGTAAGAGCTCCTGAACCTAGTACTTCTCAGAGCAGTAACTTGTGGTGCCACAACCCGCATAAATCAAGCACCACCTGCAAAAATACAAAAAGCCTGGTTGCTGTGACTGGATCAGTGTGCAACAGAAACTCAACAGGACAAGGTCCTGAGCTAACTACAATAACATAGATCACTATTTTTTTCCTTGCAATTTTAACCATGGACACAAAAGACTTTTCTGTGAATGGATTCAGATACAACACAGTAAGACCTTAAAAATACCATAATTCTATCATTATCTAATGTCATCATTTAAGAGCAATCTTTCAACAGTATGTGGCTGAAGGACTGTTTGGGAGAGACATGTATTCATACACCCTTTCTTTTTCTACCTTGTAAGGTCTTCTCATTGTTCCTGATGCTGCATCATAATTGAGCATATCCGTGGGGTCAATCCATTCATCTTCTTGAACTTTACTGCTCCCTACCAGCATAACTGCACACAACACCAGAGGGAACAGCATCCTGTGTCACTGAGTGTAACAAGAAATCCACATATTTAGGTCAGGCTGTAACACGCTGTATGAAAAAAAAGCAACAATCTTACATGAAAGATGTATTCTCTGGTGCTGTTTAAAAACTCAGTTCTCCATTAAGCAGGTTAAACTTCACTTCCCTCTTTCCCCCCCCCCCCCCCCAAGGAAATTGCCAGCAATAATATGCACCAATTAAACTGTACTACATAACTGGATAGATATAACTGACCACAGATATCAGCAGGTCTAACACGGAGTTCAGAATTGCTAAATACAATAAATCTGTGCAGAACTCCTCCAGGATTCACAGCCAGATCACAAGCCCAGCCACATGCAATAACTCTCTTAGGTGCAAAACAGTGTTATTTGGTAAGCAACAGAAACACAGGCTCTTGGATTGCTGCTGCTACATAGTGTCTGCAGGAGTGCACGAACACAAAAATATGAATAATACAAGTGACAGCAAATACGTGACATTGGGAGCTGACTCTCTAGGGCTAAAAGCACGATCACTAACACAAGCTGGCCCTCTGAATTTCCCGAGGAAGCACTTGGTACGGCCGAGTGTTCGAGCCTTACCCAACAGGCATCCCTACAAAGAAGAGATAAGCACAGACTGTCGACAGTCCCAGGGTACAAAGGTGGAGTCTTCCCAGACCTCCCATCCCTCATAACCTATATTTATATGGTTTTCTTTGAGGGAGGGGAAAAGGTAGCGTTTCAGTTGATGTCATTTCAGGTTTAGGTGGTTTGAGTGACTTCAGTCACACACATAAAGCATGTACAGGTTTTACTTCATCAGCCCACGTGGGGATGTGAAAAGCGACACGTATTTTCGAGTTAAAAGAACAAAGTTCAGCTTTTGGTCGGTCACCTTTTAGATCATTCCTCTGGCTTAGTTCCCGTTGGTGGCATTGTTTTAAACGGAGCAAGGCCACACCACCTCCGTGCGGCTCCATCTTTTGTCCCCGGGCTCTCTGAGAGCGATACCCCGCGCTCCCCCAGCGGTCCCGCTCCTAAGGGTGCAGAACACCTCGTCCCCGGGGAATTACTGCCACCGCATGCACTCCTGCTCGCTGACCTTTCACATTATTTTCCCACAAAGGGTCCAGTACACCCGTCACGCAGAACAACAATCAAGGCTGGTCAGCCCTGCAGGGGCACCTCGGCCCTGACCGGGCGGGACGCACGGCCTGGTGCCCTCGGGCGGCTCCACCCGGCCCCGCACAGGCCGGCGCTGCCGCCCGGCCGGGTGCTATAGGCGCGGGCAGGGCCACAGAGCGGAGCCACGGCCGATCCTCCCCCGCCCCGGCCTCCTTTATCTCGGCAGGGACACCGCGCTCCGCCGAGACGAGCAGCCCTCCCGCCCGGGCCCGGACACGGCGCAGGCCCCGGGCCCGCCCCGCCCGCGGTACCTGAAGGGCCGCAGGAATCTCGGCGTGTTTACCCGGCCCGAGGCCGCCCCACAGCCCCGCTGCTCTCGGCTCCTCCCGGCCCTGCAGCTCCCCCGGCCCGGGGGGGCCGCCCCGCCCTGGGAACGGCCGCGGAGCAGCGGCCGCGGAGGCGCCGCCCCGGCCCTCAAGCGCCGGCTCGCGCTCAGAGCCCGCCCCGGCCCCGGCCCCGCGGCACCGAGGGAGCCCCAGCAACTCCCACCGGCTCCATCCCCGCCCCTCTCCTCCGGTAGAGGGATGTTTCGTTCCTTTCGAATCGCCTCCAGTCCCAGACAGACATAGAGGAGGACCTACCTTCGCTAAATGCGAGCTCAGTCACAAGACGCTGTGACGTAAAACAAGGGATGTAAATCTAGATCTGCTCTGTAAAGACCCAAGCTGGAATACAATTAATGGCAGAATACAGTATTTACATAGTTGTAGACATTAAGTCTGCCAGCTTTGTCCACAGATAAACAATTAGAGGAACACTGTTTTCCTCCAAAGCAGCATTATGTATGAAATACAGAAAAATAAACAAGATTATTATCACACTGAAAATTCAATATAGGGAAGCAATATCAAAACTCTTGAGTATTTTATAGTTCTGGCATATTAAGTCATATGTCTAATTCTGTATCACAGTTGCATCAAATAATTATGAACTAAGAATCCAAAATAACAGCCGAAACAGATGCAGGTGTTGGAGGTCTTTATTGAGATTATAGCACAGATACACTTCTATATTTACCTTTCCACTTTTATACGATAGTTAAAAATGCTTGCTACAGTGCACATATAATTTAGTAACCAAGAGAATCCAAAACTTAACTGCAGTTCAAATAAATAAATAACCCAAAGTTTAAGGTTTATATTTTAAAAAGTAAAAGGAACTGTACAATATGAAAATATAACAATACATAAACATTAGAATCTAAAGTTTTGTAGAAATAAAACTGCAGTTTCCCATACATAAACAGTGCAAGAAATAAAATTCAGATAAGCTTCTGAACTGGGAATTTAAACAATTCTTAAATTATCATGCAGACATAGCATTTTAAGCCATGCTGGTTTCTATTATAGCATTAATGGTATCCCTTTTACTTGAAAAATTGATAGCCATTAAGCTCACTGTGACAACTGCTGCCAATCCACTCTTTTCTATAGTACATTATACACAGAGGTATTCTGTTGCATTCAAAAAGTAAAATATTACATGTTTCTACTGAAAAAAGTTAATATTTTACTTTTTCCCCCTCCAACATGTTAGCTTGTTCAAAACAATGTCATGTAGTAAAAACAGCAACATTTTTCCAAGGTTAGATGAAAAGAAAGAAAAAATCCCACACTATGTAATGGACCATAATCAAGATGTGGTTGCTGTCTAGTCAGCCTTTAAAGTTCAGATGTTTTTACTAAAAATACTGAAATTGTGGAGATGTTATAAAGTTTGATCTCTTGTTGAGGAGTGATGAATACAATGGAAAAACAGTGGAAGTTTTGTGTGTGTGTGTGTGTGTATGTGTGTAACTAGTTACATACAGACTTGATTAAAGTGTTGTTCAACTTCAGTTATATACAAAATTCTCATCGAGGCAAAGACCAAGGAATGCAATTAATACCAAACTGTAAACACATCATTCATGTTACTCTGAGTGCACATCAACAACATAAGAGTTCTCCTCATAGACTTTGGCAACAAGACTACAATAGGTCACAGCAGCATGAGTTCAACATGGAAGACTGGAAGCACTGCAAAAGAATATACTAAAAACACCAAGACCTCCTAGAAACCAGAAAAACCAGTGACAAGTGCCCCTCTTCTTGATAAGACACTCTCCTGCTCAACTGCTGCTCTCAATGCCTCATTGTTATTGTTTGGACAGTTCTGTAGTCTCAGGTCTCTGTGCTTTAGCTGCATAGGTTGCCTTTGTTTGCACTCTAACCATTGTAGGTCCAAAGGGTTACAGTCCTGTCTGCAGACGACGACAAGAAGGAAAGATCTTGCGTGTGCCACCTGCACTGGATAACTTTGTCCTTGTGCTCTCCTACCACCATCAGAGGAAGTTGCTTCGTGAGGTCCCCTGTGGCAGAGGAACAGAAGTCAATCATTTCATTAATTTAAACCCCAGCTCTTGAGTGGGTTTTTTTTGTGGTTTTTTTTTACTTGTTTGTTTAGTGAAGCTCATAGGTATTTCATCTTATGAAGCACTTGATACCCCCCCCATTCACATACACGCAGCATAATACAGGGCCCCACTGTTTCAGTTTTTAGGTGTTACTGGACACAGTACAACTTAAAAATGCAGACTCACTGTTTTCACAAAAGGTGATTAAAGTTTAATGGCCCAAGAAAATGAAGTCAATTAGATATACCCAACATCTTCCCTCTTCTTAACTCTTTCCAATAAAAATAAAAATTATATACTTTTTTAAAGTGTCAGTTTTATGAATGCTATCTGAAAGCAATGGTCATCTCACTAGGCAATAGCGTTAACAATTTTTTTTACTGTAATGAGACCGTCATGCCAAAGCAAGATTTAGTTCATAGCCTGCACTTTTAGCTACACAACTAGCCAATTGCCAACAGACACAATCAAATATACACACGTCAAACCCTTCGAAGCTCTACTGTTTTTCTCCCCATTTAAAGTAAAACCTGATCTTGGAACCAAGATCTCAACTTCAACATTAAAAGCACTAAATGGAAAATGAGCCTATGATCCCTTGCAGCACATTACCTTGCAAGTCTGTCACCTTGATCTTCATATCATATGACCCTGTGAGCAAGTAGTGAGCCCCCGGGGAGAAGCGAACGGAGCGAACGTCGCTGGAGTGGGGGTGGTAGCTCTGCACCATCCGACCTCCCCGGATGTCATACAACATACAGCTGGAGTCCTCCTGGCCTGTAGCCAGGAGTCGCCCACTGGGATCAACAGCTACTGAGGCTACAGCACTGCCTGCAGGAGGAGAAAAACCCACATGGTCACACCTTATAGTTCTGTACATTTGCGCAAATAGCCAACTGTTTTTAAACCAGAATATACATTGTAAAAGAACACTGAATGTTGGCCTTAAATTTAAGGTCAACACACACAGCTACTGTTACTTTAGAATAACAAAACTGTTATGTTCTGGCACCATGTTTTATCTGAATGTGCTTGGAAGTGTCTGTTTGAAAGTCACGAGGCAAAAACAATACTCAACTTCTGAAAGAAAATGTTACTTTAAAAACAAAACGCAGGTAAAGATTCCTAACAGCTTCTTTCTTTTAAAGCCAAGCCTCCAGTCTGTGGCACAAACTCCTCTTACATTCTGCCTATATTACCTTGATGTCTTCAAAGTCTATTTTTATGCAAGAATGTTCAGAAGCATGATAGCAACTCTTGCCTGTTCCATGAAACGTTGTTCCCACAACACGAACACAGCTTGGCACTCTCAAATCCCAAAATCTTACAGTCTTGTCTTGGGATCCGGATGCAATCATCCAGCCACTCCATGTATAAAGTGCTAAAATATGACCTGTGAACAAGAAGACTTCTTAAGTTGATTAACCATCATTAATCAAATACTGAAACACCACAGTTCAGATTATATTTTTGCTTTCAGAGATTTGACTATCCTGTGGAAAAGCTGCATGTTGCATGATCTAACACACCAGTGAAAGGCAATATCCACCTTTGCATCTTCTCTGGAATGAGGTTGCATTAACCCATTAAATTAACAGCCAACATATGTAAGAACAAACATCCCCCATCACCCCTCAAAATACCTCAAGAGCAATCTGGAGACCAAAAAAAAGTCTTGCTACGAAGAAAAACACAAAGAATTTAAAAAACACCCCCAAAACAACCCAACACCTTTATTAGAACATAGTACAGACTTAGAAAGTGTGAGAGAAGCCACAATACACATACCAGTGTGACCACTCAGGGCATGCAGGCCTTGTCCTCGCTGACAATCTGTTGTGTAAATATTGCAGTCCCCTGCTCCAGCACTTATTAAAATAGCACCACCACTTTCTGGGCCTTCCATGAAAGCAAGGTCTCTGATTGTCCCATCGTGCATGCTGAATTCCAAATCTGGTCCTAAAATAATTTAAAAGTCGAGGAACAAAACAAGAGCATACTCTGTTTGCTAGTGCTACACTTTAAAGCAGCTCCAGTGATAATGCAGAATACCTTAGGCAAGGGTGGGTATGCTACCAAGTACAAATATTGCTGTGCACTTTCTATAGAACACAACAACATTTCAGTTACTAAAGTTTAAATAAAATCCCTAAGAATCTTGTTGTTGAGTGTTGCTTGAGCTTCGTACTTCCTAAAGCTTTGCAAAATGACCATCACCACAGCCAATTGCAGCCAAAGTTTACAGAGTATGTTTATTTCTTTTTGTAAACTCTGGTAAACTCAAAAGGCTTTCTCTGCCCGGAGGGAGAGGTCACTGAGACCACTGAACCACATCGGACAAGGCAGTCCAAGTTCAAAACAGAAAAGATAAGAGCCATATTCAGTGTATTGATTAGGAGGGTTGGGCATGGAAAGTAATATTTGCTGGGCCAGAAACCTTTTTAAGATGGGTGAGAAGACAGATGACAGAATTAGGCAAAAAAAGGGGGAACTAGAAGTAGAAATAAATTCCTAGTGACAGTCAAGATCCAGAGGTGGGTAAGAACATCTGGCTGTTTTACTGTATATGAAGGAGAATCTGCCAGAAGAGAGCACAACACTGTAATCTTGCCAAAAAAACCAAAACCACAACCAACCAACCCAAACAAAACCCAAAAGATAATCCCCAACCTCGCAGTGGCTCTTTCTGGACAAAGACTACAGTGACGGTGAAAGGGAAAAGAGACTAAAGTGTCAGAATAAAAATAACAAAAGCTATTCAATACATAATCAGTTTAATTTGAATGGTTTTGACAAATAATTGAAAATAAACTCTTTAAATATAGACACAGTACCTGTTGCATTACAAGTTTCTGCATTAAAAGGCAGTACTTTCACATATTTATCATTAGAACCAGTAGCTAACAGCTGTCCACAGGGACTCCAGGCTACACAGTAGATTGATCCTTTATGATGCTTATTCCTTTTGAAGCGAACTACAGGTTGTTTAGAAGTATTATAAGCACTGGTAAAAGAAAAAAAAAAAGAAAACCATCAGATATCCTTTTATTTCTAAGGAAAACAAAGTATTTTAAAATGAAAGTACTGTTTTTCTATTATTTTGAGTAACATGAAATTCATATGACTGCTTGCATTGAAACATATATGTAAACTAAGAGAAAAGGATCATCTCCATTCCATTTTCTCAGTTTTCCCTCATCTTCCCATTGTACTTGTGATTAAACATGCAAAAAGGCAGTCCCTTCGTCTATTGGGGGTTGATATAGATAAAATATTAATTTAATAAAATAATTACTAGCTATAGTACAATGAAACCTTATCCTGAGAGTCCTAAACCAGTGTTCATCATGAGCTGTGCATTGGATGTACTTGTTGAATAAAGTGACTCTAAAAGCTTCACTTCTCTACTAGAAAATTGAATACAGCAGTCTGTGCCAGAAAGACACATTCACCATTCTACATCAGTGCAAGAATCTTCACACCATCTAAACACACCATACATTCCTATTTCTAAAATCACATCAGCTTTACACGTGGTTGAAATAAAAGCAACAGTCCCACTGATGTACATTGCCTTCAGTTCAATCAGTTACCTTCCTACAATGTTCTTTCTCTGCTGTCATAGCAGGAAGAAGTACTTAGGATAAAGTACTGCAGTATCCACTTCCATCAATGTTCACTCCAGTAACATCAACAATAGAAATCAACAAATTAAATCACTATTGAAAAAATTCAGAAATCATACTATAAATACCTGAAGAGGTAGAGAGAAAAGACAGAAGACAATCACCCAAGTCTGTTGAAAAACTCTGGAGATAAACATGGCTTTAGTAAAGAATACTAAAGTAAATCTACATGGAAGGTAATTTTATTTTGTTGCCAGAGAGGAAATCCATGACAGATTACTGTAAGTCAGGATCACTTAACACACTGCAGAGCTTCCTAAGTGACCTAATGCCTTAACTTGCACTCTGAGTTTGGATCCACCAGCTGTTAAGAGCTGAGAATCACTGACTCCGCCAGGATACAGGAGCAATTATCCAGCTCAGAGACCACATGTTGCCAATCCACTGCATGGAAGCACTGCAATTATTTAAGCAACACCTGCAGAACTGTAATGTGTATCTATCAGTGTTTAATCTCAAATATGTAGAAAAAAAACTCCCACACTACTATTATACCTTTAGAGAAAGGAATAAAAAACAACTCCAAACCAGCCTCTCCTGAATCATACATCAGTTTGAAGGACAATTTAAAAAACTTTAAAAATGCCCAATAAAGCTTCAAAGAACATCTGTTCTACACAATTATAGCTTTTTGAAAAACACAATTTTGAATGCATGTCTGGACTCATGTTGTTACAAGGATTAGAGTATCCTGAAGATAATGTAATCTCTCTGCTGTCTTGTAAATCCCGTGATGAATTGTTTCAGGCAAGCCGTAAGCATAGTCAAAAACAACAGTAAGAGGAAGAATTACAAGTTCAGAATTAAGGAAATGTCAGTATTCCTTTCATGTCCAGATGCAGCTTGTCACTTGTCACATCAGATCATGCACTGCAACTAGAGGCTAAGGCTGCAGAGTCACTCTAACCCTTCCCAGTGCTCTCAACAACCAGTTGTGCAGAAGCAGACCACAGTTAGTCCATAAAGCAGCATCCATTCCACTGGAAATGCTTTGCACTGTTTACCAGTCAAGAGGAAGCTGCCTGGGCTTCAAGCCCAGCAAGTTGGCTTGTGTTGGGTATCAGAGAAATCTTTTTTATTTTATATTGTTGTGTCATACATTGCCAATAAATACTTTGGAATTAAACTTCAAAGTCTACCTTACTGATGATATTTAAGGAGGAAATTAAAAAAAAAAAATCTAATTATTTTTGAACACTTTGGAAGCCTGAGCATTAGTTCTAAACTGGGAAGATGTCCCAGATAAAGTCACTGTGCACACTTGCAGCTCGTGAAGTTTTAGATGCTTGCACTTCACCCCTACTCTAAGAAAATAATGGAAGTGGAACAGAGAGAAGGAGATGGTTATTGACACAGTAATATTTATTTCCAGATGAAAAAATATATTTTCCCCCTCCTATTAAAAAAATGGGGGAAAAACCCCTGAAAATATCAGGTGCACAGCAAAACACAAACAGCGCTTTTCCCTTTAAGGAACCAATATACCTATAAAACAATGTTTATAGTAATAATGGGCCAACAGAAAGGCTCTGGCATGTTTTGCTCTGAAAGTTCAAGAAGATATTGCTTTCTCAAATGTGAAGTCCATCCTCCTGCCAGAAACTTGCACCTCATGAAGCCCAACTTGTGCTGGCTGGGAACTGACACATGCTTTCTCCCACTTTTACAGCTGGAATATCAAAACCAGAAGCCATCACAGTAAACACAGAAAAGCCCAACTGCTGAGGCAAAACCAACACTTTATAAGGAAAAGTGTGGTATCATGGCAGTGCATCTTGACAGTAATGAAAGAGAACAAATAAGTAGCCCACAAATACACAAATGCTTCAGCAGATCATCTAATTTTGTTTGGCAGTTCAGGTTTCCAAGGAGGGCACTGCTCTATTTATGATAATAAAATAAAGGTATGAAAAGTACAGGTATAAGGAGGAAGAAGGGCTATGATATAGAAAGTATTACACAAGCTTTCTTACCTTGGGTCAATTACTTCTGGATAGGCACAAACTCTCAAAGTTTTAGAGTTGGAGCCAACAGCATATAAACTCCCACTGGGATGAAAGGCTACAGCTCTGACAGCCTGTGTGTCTTCTAGAGTATTAATGCAAATGAACTGCTTTTTTGATTTGTCATCCTGTGTAGAAGGGTAACAGTCAAATTAGGCTCTTCAGTGTAAAACTGGACATTTACAAGCGGATGTGACTGTTTTGTGGAGTAAAGTAAAGCTACTGAACCAAAGTATTAACAAGTAGCATCACACCAGGCTGAACTATTCAAAGTGCAGATTTGTAAAACAATGTCTACTTCAGGTCCAAGAACAGCATACTCCAACAAGTTCTTTTCTTCAACTCACTTTTACAGCTAACATTAGATTAACATTTCTCATTCCTCCTCCAGACTTCCACCCATTTTTTGTTCTTCTAAACAGTCCATTTCAGATGCACTATACTACAGTTTATTTTTGTGTAAACACATTTCATCTATGTGAAACTTGCAAGGGGAACAAAGCTGCATTTTTACTGAAAACAGTCCAAGTCATAAACATAGTTTCTAAAACAAATATAATACTGAACAGAATCAGATTTTCACCCCGTATATAACACAGTTATCATTAAATTATGCTGTTTTATTACATCCTCCTCCTAGTGACTTCATCACCACCTTTCTAAGATTATGATTTTTATGTATCTGATGCAGAAACTTTTGAATGCACTTATTGCAGTTATTTCCCTGGCTTTTCAAACCATGGACTGAGTGGAGTCTAACAATCAAAGTTTCAACCTGGAAAATACAAAACAATGGCTGTAAAAGACATCCCACTGGAACCTCTGTTGTACAAGGAGAAGCTGAGAGAGCTGGTACTGTTTGGCCTTGAGATCAAAAGGGCTTTTCAGGGTGTGAATGTGTACATCTCACCAGTGTATATAAATACGTGATAGGAAGAGTAAAGAAGATGGAGAAAGACTCTTCCCAGTGGGACCCAGTGAAAGGACAAGAGGCAATGGACAACAATAATATATAGCAAATTCCACTTCAACATTTTTTGTTGGTTTAAAAGCAGTATGAGGGTGGTCAGACATGGGATGAGGTAGTCCACAAAGGTTGTGGAACATCTTCCATCCTTAGAGAGACTCAAAACCCAAGAAACCTGCTCTCATTGACCCTCTTCTGCACAGTGAGTTTGGATTCAGCCTCCAGATGTTCCTTCCAATCTCAACGTTTCTGTGATTCTGCAGGTACTGCATTAACCAAAAACTCTGACTGCTAATAGATATTTAGAATGAGGATGTCACATACTCAGGATTAAATACCAAATCTTTTGATAACACAAATGACAAGAAAACTCACCTCATCACCTCTTGCCTTAGCTAAATTCCCCAAAGCGTCTTCCAGCTGTGGCTGAGTGACAGCATGTGCTGATACACTGCTTTGATTTGGTGAAGAGTTTGAATTCATAACAAGACAAAAAAAAAGAAGAGCAAAGACAGATTTATTTGTATGGATTTTCTGGACTAAAGTTACAGTCTCAATTACTCATTCTCAGAACTGACTAATCTGAGGACAAGTGTTATGTGTGCCTGATTCATTACCATTAAAACATTATTTTTACAAGGGGCTGCTCTTTGTGCAGCAACTCCAAGCACTGAACAAGTGAATGCAAGTTAGAAATTTTCATTCCATAACATACATATGTATATATGTATACACATAAACACACACACAGAAGTGGAAAAATTACTGTTTCTTTCAGGTCAGCACTACTATTAGTTAACAGAAGAAATTCAGTTCCCATTCTGCCCTGCTCTCAAATAACTTACTTTTGGTTCCCCTGTACAGGCGACTCTTCAGGAAAGGGGATCTGATTGGCTGATCCACACTTTCGAGGAGTGCTTGTATTGACACTTGGGCTATCAGTTGCTATCCTCTGACTGCCATCTGAGGGTGGTGATGTGAAGTTACTTGCTGGATTGGTAGATGCATTCCCTTTGCTCCCATTACATTGCTGGCTAAGTGCTTGTACATCATTTCCAAGACTGTCCATACCCATGTTTAATTCCCCTAGTTTCTGGATAGATCTAATAACAAATGACAAGAGAAAAAAAAAAAAAGACCAAGTTATGATGAGACTTAAGAAGAGAGACAGGTGGGTAGAAGGAGAATCAACAAACATCCCCAACCTGTTAAGAAACTGTTCAGTAAGATTCTGTTGCTGGTCAGCTCCATCTTCTTGATTCACTCCTCCTTCCAACAACATTTGCTGGTACAACTGTCGTTGTTGTTCCTTCTGTTCTAAGTGCTGCTGGTAACGTAGTCTTTGTCTGTAATATTCCTGAAACTGCTCTGTTGAATCACGAAGCTAAAAAGAAATGAGAATCACTGATGAAAATTAAACAGTTAATTTTGGTATTTAACCTAAATATTTACTTTCTGATTCATTATTTCAACACAGGCATCAAAAGGACAGGATATTCTCCTCTGAGGAGTAATGATTTAATTCTTCCTTAAAACCAGACACAATTTACATATTAAAGAAAGCAACCACTGCCAGCCTAGGCTATTCACTGTTGAAGCAGTTCTGCCATAATTCTGAAGGAGACTGCTCTTTCCTACAAAACTTCCAAAGTATTACTTAAGATCAAAACAAATAAATGATTTAAAACTGAAAATAAAAATCAAAACCCAATATAAGCAACATTCCAAATTCCAAGTCACACTTTCACTACAAATTTAGTATTTTCTGCCACATTGACACCTTCCTGCCATCAGTCTGCAGAGCCAATCTCCCTCTCCCAGTAGCCAATTCTGAAGTGGTCTATCCGAGCATTACATCTTACATTTGAAATTGGTGCTCTGTTCTAACTTAAAAATTCTGTACTTTCTGGGCCAAACACAAACATCTGAACTTGCTTTCTCATGGTCCCTTCTCCTTTACAATTCTGTCTTTAGCTCCCCACACTGCCAGCTGCCCAGGACTTGCTGCCTCCTGCATTCCCAAATCCTCACTTTCTGTGTCACTAGTTCCAAATGCCAGCAGCTGAGGACACGACAAAAACGGACAAACACAAAACCAAAAGCACTTCAGTCCAAGGCCAGATGATCCACACAGAACTGCCCTACATTTTCTAAAAACAAAAACCCTTAACTACATATTTAGAAAACTAATAGGGAAAAAAGTAGTAAAAGAAAGAAAAAACCCTGGTGGGTTTTTTTGTTTTCAAAAGCGACAGCTTTGTCACCTATGAATTTAGGTTGTATAAGGACATCCTGATAACTCTGCATTAGTTCAGACAATTCATGCATGATCTGTCCTTTTAACTATGAGCCTTTGCATTTCCTCTAATTAACAATACTTGCATTATGATTTTTTGTTCTCTGACACAATAATTTTCTGATTTATAATGGATTTTCTAGTGTTGTTGTATTTGCAAAGTATTTATCACCTTAGGTTTCCCATGGTGAATACTTGCAGTTTAGAAACTTCAAAGGAATCACCAAATGTCTAGAAAGCATTTATTCCCTGTATTTGAAATTTGTGAACTGTTCCCCAGTCACTGGGTTATAATCCTTCTAGGTAACAGGTACATTCTTGTCTATATTTCTTTCCACGACTGATACTTGTTTGTTGTAATTGGATTCAATCCTTTGATCTTTTGGATTCCGTGCTATTATTACCCAAACTAACATGCAAACCTAAAATATGTTGCCCAGAAGTTCTAATCTATAAACTCTGGCTTCTAAATCAGTCTCTACAGGAACACTGCAAAAATAAAGCTATGAAAAAAACCCTTAATTTCCTTTACAGAAATTAATTCTTACAATTTCTTCCCACTATGATGTGGGAAACAAAACAAGGTGAAATTGGACTGGGTACTACCTTCTTTTCTACTTGCGTATAATAGCCTGGCCAACATCTTCACCACAGCATCTCCTGTCCTCATTCTCTCCTATAAATTCTGCATCTGCTCCTCCCTCCCTCCTAAGGTGCATACAAAATACTGTTGCAGTAGAGAAGCGAGTCAAAGACCTTAATGTGGAAGTGAAGTTTAGCTGCACTGCTGGTGTGACAAGGCACACTCAATCAGCTGCATTACAAACTAAAACAACAGCAGAACTCTATACAACAGGGGGAAAAAAAAGGAGTAGTTTCTTACACAAGCTACAATATGGTATTTTTACTATAGTAAAAACAAAGATTCAAAGCAACCCATTGTCATGCATGAAGTTCTCCAAACAAAGGCAAATCATTATGAAGTGATCAGAACGCAGCTCAAAGGGCCTCATTATTTTTAAACAAACATCCACTACCTCATTTTTTTCTTGTTTGGCTGATCCCTGACTCTGTGCAGCACTGAGTGGTTCATTTTCTGGAACTGAACCTTGGCACAAAGCCTCACTGCCGATGGGACGCTGTTGCTCCACAGGAGTATCACTTCTCGCAGCAACATGGAAAAGAAGAGAAGCTTAACTGAGAAAAATTAAGGGTAGAAAAATCAAGTAGAGAGAGATAACATTCTAGAGTAAAATCTGATGACACAAGTGTGCAAACTGTTTAAGTCACATATAACTGAAGATATTGTTTGGGAAGAAAATGTCACTTGCAAGGGGTTACACTAAAAATGAAACTGCTAACAAACAAAAAAGCATAGCCATTGTGCTTTTTTCCCTGCATTTTCCAATAAAAGCCTTACGACCATGACATATGCAAACTCCCTATTTTCTATTCCTACACTTGAATTATATACCTTTTAACTAACAAGTTATTCAAGATCTCCCATTTTCAAAGCAATTATGTGCATAAAATATCTCATATACTATGTGACTAAAGATATTCCCTAAGATAATCACTTCAATTACCACTAGCAATCTAAACTTAAACTATGTATAACATCCATCACCTTGAACATTCCTGAAAGTGCAAGACAGAAAATTGTTTGTATCAGTTTTATTATCCTTGTATTTTAACTATTCCTGCATGGCACTCTTTCCAAAACAGTTTGGTCATCAGTAGACGTGCAGAACTCACATAGCCGGTGACTTGGAACAAAGTTCTTAATAAAGTTGTTTTAAACTTTTTGGGCACCTCTGTACAATAACAAAAGTAGCTCAGCTGACTAAAAGACAATTGCTTGATGAACACAACCTTTAAGAGAAATACCATATTTCTGTCATGTGCAAGAGGAAGCAAAGGCCATATTTAAATAAAGCTCACCTCCCACCCTTGCAAATACTGCTGTTTAAATTGCACACTTGATGTGAAGTTGGATTTTGTTCTGAAAAATGTAATGCCTTCTTGAAAACTATGGGTTTGGTCCTATAACCTAAGTCTTACCTTCAAGGGATCTATTATTAATAAAAAAAACATGTTAAGAACTATAAACTTCATTTTACATCACGTAAGGCCTACATAAAGAAGAACCGCAGCAATTTACCACCTTTTTTAGCCCACAACATAACACTATTTGTGTGGAACTATTCTAGTACTCTAATACTGAAAAGGGAAACAAAAACTTTTCAAGAATCAGTTTTAACATCGAATCCTGGTCTATGTTAAGGTTTTATACAGATCAGTTAAATTAGAGGATTCACAATTCATTAGTAAAATCAGTATAATACATTTTTACACTTTGTAAAAATGTAACACCAGGGATACTTCCATAATAGCTATCCACAAAAACTCCGTTTGGGAAGAGGCTGGTAAACACAAAGATTTTAATCAAACAATATATGTTCTTTCAAGATAAGCATTAAGATAAATATTAACACATACATTACTGTAAGTATTTTCATCATCATTGGTGAACTGACATCAGTTTGACAGCGTTTGTTTCCTTTTTACTGAGTTTAATTACAGCTGCTCTTTACCATGACACAATATAGAGAATATTGCTGCAAGGCAAAACTAACAGACACCAGCTGCAGTCAGGACTGACCACCCCAGCTCTGAAACTGTCTCCTGCTGGCCACTGCACTCACATGCAGGGCTAGCTACCCATCTGGTCCTCTGGAGCCAAAAAACCTGGTACCTGCTTTTAGAGAAGCATGGATATTACATTTAGGAAGGGACAGAACTGCTGATCAAAATAAAGGCCAGGTAAAAACATGATGATAAACTCTCAACTGACAAGTACCACATCTCCTAATTACCTTTCTCTAAGAAGGTAGAAAAGTACAAAACTCTGATGCAGTTCTGAAAGAAGAGGACAGTTTTGCAATCTACACTGCAATCAAGAAGTTATTAATAGCATAACCCAACTATCTCTAAGTCCAATACAAAAAACATAATACATTCAGTTGACTGACTCAGATTTGGTTTGGAAAATATTAAGTAAATATTTAAGCTGAAATACTATTGTAACATTTTAAGTGATACAGGAATGCTACAATGACAGCATATTGTCATTTCCACTAACTTCATTGGGATATGCAAATTTTGCAAGTACAGGTAATGATTTAGAATGTTAGGACTAAAATTTACAGAGACTTGAGGACAGAATGGAGAAAGAAGACGGGAGTTACAGCTATTCCACTGTCTCCACTTATTTATGTGGAATGAAAGAATTCAGTGATACTGAACATAAATCTTAGCTAGACTCTATTATGCACTCAGTATAGTGGTGCTCCGTGCTAGGATTTCAACTTTAAGAAAGCCCAGACTAAATCTATATGGCCCAAAACCAAATATGAAAATCTACTTGAATCATAAAAGCAGAAGGAAGAAACTACCTTATACAGAGTTTTACTTACAACAGAAATCAAACAACCAAATTATATTTCAATGTTACAATTATATTCAGAGTTACAGTGCCAGTAAGAACACAGTAATATCAACAACATAAGCCAAGGAAAAAACCAGAGCTCTAGTTGCACTTACCGCTCAGGTGACTCTTCAAAAATGCTGTGACACTCAGTATTCTCAAGCATGAGGCTCCTGCTGAGATTCTGTACTCCTGGGTAATGGAAATTAGCAAAGGAGTGTGACATTGGAGAAGTTTTGGTCCCGAGGTCTGTGACCCGCTTATCGTGGTTTGTTAATCCACAGGACAGCCCATCTAAGGCAGGGTTTAAGGAGCGGGTCATGTAAGCGTCTGCTGACTGAGGCCTTCTCATTGGGGACGATGGGTAAGGAGAAAGTTTGCTGATGAGAGGTGTCAAAAGATCAGCATACGCAGCTTTCGTAGGCTTGAGGAGTTTATCAACGTGAATATTAAGCATCTTTTGTTCAAAAGCACAAGAAAACACAGTAGCTGGCAGGTTCTGCAGCCACGACAATAAGCTAAGGTCCAAGTCATCACACCCATTGCCACACAAGAGATCAATGCCCAGCAATACTTCACTTTCTGTGATTTCTTCTCCTGTTGCTTTACTCTGACAGAATTCCACACAACATTCATAAAGCAATCCCTTCATGACAAGTTGGAACAAGCGGTTGTTACTTGCTTTGAAGCCGGCCTCGCTCAGCTTCCTGTCAGCTGGGATGAACTCTGCTACCATGACACAGGCTTCCTCAAAGCAGTGCACCCGAGCAGTGCTGGGATTCCAGTCCTTGAACTCGGCGTGGTTGGTCAGGCGGGGCAGTGTCAGCAGCAGGCAGAGTTTGCTGTAGTCTTCCTTGGAGGGACAATATTCCTCCAGCGCGTGCAGGCACTGCACTGCCTCTCGCATTGTGAACTCCAGCTACGGAGACATTAACGTCAGCTGAGCCCTTCATAGGACATGTGGTTCCACAATAAAACAGCTGAACAGGCAGCAGTAGAGTTTCTCTGCTCTCATTCATTTATTACTATTACTAGTTATATTTTAATTAAAAAGTCATACGATACAGAGTCTGAAATTGCTGATGCAAATGCAGTTACAGAGACAAATTCCTAGATGCTTTGACTTCCTAAAAAAACTCATCAGTCCCACTTCCTAGAGATTTATAGAATGTTTTCATGTCACTGCAGGTTTGATAGGATTAAAATTTAAATCTGTAGCTGAACAGCTACAATTCTATTGTAGCACAGGTTACTTCCATTCTAAAAGCCAGTTGACTTATACTCCCTTTTTTTTTCTGTGAGAAGCTATTGGCATACATTATAAAAGGCTTATAGACTGCTCTAGTTTCCAGTGATTAGCAACTTTGAGTCAGCTTTTATACTGAGATTCTGCTCCTCAATCAAAAATGTTAAAAACATTCAAAGAGTTCTCAGAAGATAAGACCTCCAAATGAATAAAGGGCTTTATTACAAAGCCGGTTAATAGCCAAGAACCACGTTACATACACAAAATTTGGCACTTTTAGTTGCAAAGATTTTAAAAAAAGATAAAACCCCTCACTTATCCTTTCATCCACAACATGCTAACCCATTTGGTAACAAAATAAGGAACATTAGTATGTTTTTTTCCCCTCTACTGCTGTCTGGTAACAGTATACAGATTGAGTGATTAAAGGAATAGACAGCTTCCATCTACAGCTATAAAGATGGACTTTTAACTTTCTCTACACTGTGAAGAGAAAACCCTGCAGCACAATGTACATGTAATGGGACATGGAATTAAAATCAATTCCGTTTGGAAAACAAAATTGATTACCTTAAAGCTACTAGCATTCTTCATTTTTAATTTCAGAACATTTTAGTGTTAGAAATTTGGTATTACTGTATCCTCAAAATAAATGAAAAACTATAAGTTCACAATCTGCAAACCTTCTTTGCCAGTTTCAGTTAGTGCCTCTTTCCATATTAAAAACCTAAGTCCACAACTCCTGCTGTTTTTGCACATTTAACTGAAAGAGTCCTTTGTGAACACATCTGTTCCTTCGAAAAAAAAAAAATCCAAACAAACCAACTCTGGCCTTTCTCTCCAGAAGCAACAGAAATAAAATTTAAGATTCATTCAAATTGGAATCCTTTACCTGGCCCACATTATGAAAATAAATTTCTGCAATTCTGAGGTTTGCTCCAGAATAATTTGGGGGGGAGGAAAGAGGAAAAAAAAAGGAGAAAGCTTTGTACTTCAGCATAATGGCCTAAAGTAAATCTGAGATCAGGACCACAAACACAGCATATGGTCACTGATCCATGCTGCAAAGTTTCAAACAACCCTTTTATATAGAATTCTATTTGAGACCTGGGAGTGACATTAATTCCCAAAGGACACCAATTATTTTTTCCAGTTATGAAAAAATGGTTATTATGAAACCATCTAGTAATACCTAAAATTTGTGCATTTAGTGCTGGGAGCTTCCGCTCTGCCTTTAATCAGAATCTCTCAAGAGACTTCCTGACAACAAAAAACTTTCCCAAACCAGAGATAACTCTTACATGCTGAGGCTCATCTTCTGCTGACATCGCATTGTTTACACACAAGGCTTCCAAGAACTTCTGCTTCATTATAATGTATCGAAATCTGCAGGTGAGAAGTTAAATGCTATACATCTTGCTCTAGTAAGTAAACTTTAGAGACATGCAGGGTATTTCATAGCAAATTTTTGAATCAGGCATAGAAACTGCCACAACAAGGAACTCTGATGATCTCAAAGTTTAACAAATTGGTAACCGCAACATTATTTTTTAACAGGAAATGTCTTTTTCCATTACTGCTTTCAGAAGTGTTCAATTAAAAATATCAGAAGGCAAGTTTGAAAAGTATAGCAAAAGTACTTATTTCTTAAACAGCCATCCATTAGAAGATAGTACAACATGCACCATATTTCTAAAGTGTATGGCCAATGACACCTCATTGCAGACCCTGTGCGTGTATTTTAAGCACAACTTTAAAAATGCATGCATACACTTTGTGAAGAGTATACAGGTTAGAAAAAAAACCCCAAAACTAAGGTGACAAATTTACAACTACTGTTTTCATAGACAATAGTTAGAAATTCATATATTTTCCACAACTCAGAAAATTGACCTCTGACATACATTCTATTTTACCTTTTCTTGTCGAATTTTTCCATACATTCAAGAGGTTGAATGAATTGAAGAACCTCATCCCACTGACCATCAAGAATCAACTGCCTAGTAAAAGAAAGGATCATTCCTTGAATTTCACTAGACAAGAACAACCTTTTTCAAGTAAGAAGTCCATTTAAATACAAAACAATAATTTAAATACACAAGTGATCAACCAGCTTTGAAAAGCTAACGCTTTGCACAGATGCCAAGAGGACTGTCTGATGTGACTAACTGCAAGAGCAAAATGTTTTCTCAATATTTTGTAAAAATAAATGCATACTAGAAGGACAAATACAAATTACTTTAAAAGGCACATCAAAAAGCACAAAATGGTCCTGTGTCTCCTGCTTCACCTGTAATTATTACTTAAAAAAAAAAAATCTTAAAGAGTTTAAATAAAGATATTATTTCAATGAATACATCTCAAAGAATGGAAGAGAACTGAAAAATTGGTCAATTTTAATTGTATAAATACTGCTGGGCCTATTTTATAAAGGGGATGGGTAAACACAGAGCTCCTGTATTAACAATGTGAGAGGAACAGTTTGGCAGGAATGATGCCAGCACAAGAGCTCCAACTCCAAAATCAGTGGGCTGGACTGAACAGGTAGATCAGTTCAATTCATATACCTACATCGCACACAGAGTTCTCTATAAAAGGCCCAGACCTACAAGGAAAGGATGAGTTACTCCAACTGAGCTAAGAATGAAACAAATAAACTGGATTAGTAACTTCCATCTTTCTGTAATTCTTCTTTCATTTCATTTTAGTCCAATATCCATAATTTTAATCAAAAGGGAAGCCAGGTGAGAAGTTTTGCTCAGTGATAAAATGCATTTTTAAATGCTTTAAGAACAGCTGGGTAGATTATATTCTCATGCTTCAACAACATTACTATGTACCTTTGGCATGAAATATAAGACAGCAATGTTAAAAACTAGTGTGCATCTACACAGATTATTTTTAAAAATATTGAGGGCAATATCCTGAATGTTAAGTTGCGCGAACTCTCATGCCTTGATGATAAAAGCTACTCCTTTCATGTTGTTAAACTTAAGATAAAACTAGGTATTATTTTGAAATGCAGATAATATTTTTGGGGAAAAGCTTTGGAAACCACTCATCATTGATCTGAGCACTAAAACACTGTAAAAATATTTTAATAGTCAATAAACTACATATTGAGGTCCACATGACCTGGTAAGCTGATAACACATCACAGATACCAACAGGTCTTGCTTTCCCATATTATTCCTGCTTATGGTCTTTCCCCAGCTTACCCTGCACTAACACTGGCACTTGTTAAGACTCCTTCCCACTTAAATTCATTGGTGTGTCAGAAAAATAACCAAGTTAAAATGAATAAATAAGCAACTAAAAAATCTAGCTCAGTGTGTGCTGATGATGCCCAGTCACTTACTCCAAGTGGCTCATAGAAGGGTGTCACTAACTGCAGAGCTGGAACACATTCTAGGGCTGGACCACACAATGGGATCAGGAGGAAGCAGCATAAGATGAGGGCACAAGTTAAGATCTCCCACTGAGTGGCACAGGGCTGCCCACTGAATAACAGTCTAGCTCTGTTTTCATATATGTAGTATTTAAGTACCAGAAAAAGAAGCCCTACCTTAGAAAGAGCATGTCATCTGAAAACAAGCCATTAATGACCCCACTTTCTTTCTCAAGTGCCAACATACTGATATGAAGTTTCCTTGAGTTCAGAAAATCTAGTATTAGCTTAATTATTTCAGCTTCTTTAATGTTCACCGTTTCTTCAGCCGTCATGATGGCAGCCTAAAAGGAAAGAATTTTAGCTATGATCAGTATCTTACTTTATGCTTGATTAACAAACGTTGGCTACTAACAAAAACAAAAATACAATTTTATAGAACAGAATGTAGTAGTGTTACAAAAATTAAATTACAAGATTAATTAATTGATTTTAAGAGGTTGACTATGAAGCCATACTTAAGACCTAACATTGCATCTGCAACTTTTTGATTTCTGTCTTATGCATATACAGGGCCCATATCAACAAATCTAACAAGAAATCAGTCCTCTTGCAATGTGAAAATATTGTGCTTACCAAGCCTGCAGTATGTAAAATTTTCCTTTGTGAAATGCAAACAGTGAAGTTCAAAGAGCGTAAGAGTCAGTTACTATGTCATTATCTAGAGATCTCGCATTCTAACAGATGTAAAAGGCATAGCACACTAAAATTGCCTTCTGTCCCTACCTTAATTTTGAAGTAGCATATGGCAATTAAGCCAGGGGCTTTCATTCTTCCTTCAGAAGGATGCCTATTTCTGTCTATACCCTTCACAAAGAATCTAAAGCTGCAAACCCAAGGTGGCCTAAGACAGTCTGCTCACTGGCTGCCAATTCCCCTTCACTCACCTGCCTCCACCTGCAGGTTCCTGGCCCTTCCCTAGCACTCCTCGCTTTTGTCATTGCCTTAGCTTCCCCACCAACATACATAAAGTGGCTCAGGAGTCTAAGGAGCTGTCCAGCCAGCACAAAGGAGAAGCGGGAAGGTGCAGCTGGGGCCCTGGCAGCCAGCAGTCACCTTGTTTAAAGCTCCCATAGGTACAAGGTCCGAGCTCCTCTGCAACATAATTCCTCCAAGGATATGAGAGTTGTAACATGCACTCCTCTTAGGAAACCTATATTAAATTCTGCTTCTGGCTAAATCTTGCCTGAGTGCTTAAGTCTGACTTAAAGTAGAAGCTGTTGAACTTCCTTTTTCAAACTTTAAAAAGACTTTACAGTTGTACCTCCTAAGATGATCTGTAAACTATATGGGAATGTGGGGAGAAAGACTACAACACAGCCAAGCCGCAGGGCACTGCCTTATCAGGAGCTCTAAAAAAAACCAAACCAAAACCAAAACCAAACAACCACCTAGCAGCATTCCTGTATACAAGAGTATGGTTTCACATCAGGAAGATTCCAGTGTAATCCCATGTTACTACTGCAGAAAAGGGCAGTCTCTTGTCACCTCTGCACTCAGTCACGCACTGCCACACATCCCCAGCCACCCCACAGCATCCCCAGCTGGGCCGTGTGCTGAGCCAGGGGCACATTAAACACTTATTCACTCCATGGACACAAGGAACTAACAGAACTTTGCTTTCTGGCAGTAGCAAAGTCTTAACCCAACCTAAACTGATTATGAGAGTGCACCAAAAAACACAGGAAAGCAGAGATGAACCCTCAGCAGAAGGCAACAAGGAGAGACAATGGTGCATCAGTGATCCAAAAAATGAAGGGAGATGACCACACAGAGCAAGATGTCCACAGCAACAGGCTATGGTTCCCAGTTTCTTCCCCTTATAATTCAAAGGGGAAAATAAAAGTTCTTCTCAATTCCCTCATGCACTCATTCACTTATGCAGAAATCTAGCAACTAGGATGTTTGAAAGATAACCAGCTGTGGGCAATGCAGCTCCCAAGACAGACTTCAGATACTTCAGCCTCAGAAAACTGGAGTTAATAAGCTAGTTATCTATCTCATATCAGGACAAGATGCAGAGAAACTGAATAAGTTTGAATAAACCAAAGAGAACACTCAGAGTATTAACAAGAAATGAATTATTTACCAGAGAGGAGGGGAAGAGACAAATACTCCTGTGAAACTTCTCACTGATCACCATAAACCAATGCGAGTGAACTTGAAAGGATACAAAAACTTAGGCATTAATAACATGGCTTTTTGCATTATTATCTAAACCCCCAAGTTCTTCATCTTTCTCACAGTGGTATGCCAACTTTTTTCCATGTAAATTTTTGCCAGAACATTTGAAGAGCAAAGCATTTGATTATAGCAGCATAGTTTATTTTGGAACAACAGAGACCTAGTTGTGCCAGATGAAATGGCCTAACTTCTTAAAATGGCTGGGTCTCATTCTCATTTTAGTCACAGAAGACTCTAATCACCAAGTATTTTGATGGGTCTCATGAAAGACACACCCAGAGACCACAAGCACACTCTTAGATAGTAAAGTCAACAGGAAAAAGTAAAGTCTGGTTTGCAGAAAGCTTTGCTGCAGGAAAGAAAGTTGGACCCAAAAATCCAAATCCAGAATTTGTAGAAAGGTGCTTTTCTCCTTACATTTTAGCACTGTTTCAATTTCCCCCTTTGGCAACTGGATATGGATTTTTGGTCCCAGAGAAAAATTCAACCCTACTTATATACTGAAGGAGAAAAAAAAAAACCCACACAAATTTAACCAGCAGTTTAGTATTGACATCTTAATTCACAACCTCACCTGAACCATTTGCATTTCTCTTTTATTATGCTTTATGGCACTGGTGGTTTTTACATAAACTAAATTAACCTCCTTGTCAAAGTAAAACTTAGGCAAAGCTATATTGAGACTCCCCATCAGAAAAATCAGACTAAGACTCCCTTTGAAGAAAGGAACACCAAGTCCAGCTTGCTTCTCAACTTGATCTACGGGACTCAAGTTGAAATAGGAAGCCACCCTACACAGCTTCAAGCTTGCCTTAAAATTAATCATTCACATACTGTACTGATACTGAGCATAAAACTCAGTACTTGCTAGATTTTAGTTGATGTATTTGTACTCTTAAGCATCTGCAAGCAGTTGTCCTCTATTTTCCTTTTTAGATTTTTAAAATAACAGGCTTGTCCTGAACATAAAGCCTTTGACAATTCTAACACTTAACCTCATTTACACAGATCAGGGTAAAGAACGATTGTGCCTTCCATATTTGATACAAGACTAGTAACAGCACTTTTGGGTACTGTAAAGAAAAATGTAATACAATACCCAAACCTAGTTTGGACACAGAACTTCTGAAAAAGAGTTGAAGCACACTGAAAAGCTCATACATTAACAGTATTATGAAAACATTTAGTGTGCATTTGCTGTCAGAGCAACACAAACAGCTAGAAAAGAACAGTAAACCCACTAGAGAAGATTTTCACGTAACTGATGTTTTTTAGTCTTATGAGCTCAGACTTCTAAGAATTATGCTGTCAAAGTAATAAGCAGCCCTCTAACACTATCACGAAATCATAAATATACATAGGCTTACACATCACCCTCTATGAAATCTATCAGGTTTTCTCACATTCAGTGGTATGTCTGTATGTGTATACATAAAAATAATAATAATTAAATAGCAAAGAACAGCAGGGAAACTCAAGATTAGAGCTCAAGCTGCATCTTTGGTCCATCACACTGTATTGCTTTCTGCCAGCACATATGGCACATAACGTCACAATCTGATCAGCTCAAGCACTAATACTCAAGAACGACTGAGGCACAGCATTAGCTTGAGGTATAAATGAAAGCAAATGAGAATTAGACCTTAATATTTCAGGTGCCTTCTACCAACCACGTTTCTGCTGCAACCTTTTTATTCTACCCAGTCTTTGCAGAACAGTACTTCTCCACACCTGTCCTCCTTCCTTCTTTCTCCTGTTCACTCCCCCTTATCTCCACCTAGTTCTGTATTTAAATTTGTTTTCCTACATAAAAAAAACCAAAAAATTTCTTACCACAAACCTGGTACATCTTTTCTCTGTAGCTTCAATGGACAAGACACCCTTTAAAAAAAGCTCTTTGGAACACAGGACTACCTACCACTAAATCCTCCAGAGAGAGGCTTCACTCTTGTTCTGTTCTAACTCATGTTCTAAGAACATGCCAACAGCAAGAATCCTCTCAGGGTATTACAAGCATAGAAAACAATTCTTAAAAAAAATTTCAAACATTTATATCCACTTATACCTTAAAATATACTACTTCAGGAAAATGTTTTTAAACGAAAAGCATCTAAACCAGTATTAAATACTTCTTCTGTTAAGTCACCTTCCTTAGAAAAAATTTAAAATGCATATACATTAACATAACGGAAATCTAAAGTTTAATATTCTGAGCAAGCCAATAGTGAAATTCTACAATAAGCATTATTCTTGTGTTATTTACTAATTGAAATAGATCACTTACCAATAGTATGCAATATACATTTGGAAAACTGGGCAAGGAATATAAAATCTCTAACTACTCTCAAATACAAGAAAAATATTATAGTTCAAATTTTAAGTGTCATACTGTGAGAGAAGTGACACATTTAAAGTGAGACTTGAAGCCAAATTAGGAGCCTTGGTTCGCTGACTTCACTGACAGCTGCGATGCGTTACCCATCACCTCAGCATCCTGGTGAGCCATGTCACAGAAATCCCGAATGGGAGCAAGTCATACATATTTAAAAAGCTGGTTGTTTTGCATTAAGTTACTTCACCTTTTAATCCATCCCACGGTCACTTACATGTGACTCTCGTGCCTGCCCAGAGGCCACTCCGGAGTTCTGCCCACACAGAGCCCATGGGGGACTCGGGGCCCGGTCAGTCCCTACTAGCTCCATTTCTGATGTGCCCTCAATCATCTTCCAGTTACTCTATATCAAAGGAATTTACAAAAAACAAACAAACAACACTATAGGCCAGATTTTGTTATCACCATTGATTTCCACAGCAGTCAGCGCACTCACTGACACCCATTTCACCCTAAGATCGCACAATTCATTATCTCAAATGAACTGCACTGAGCATATTAAGCCTTCATAGAAAACCTTCGCCAAACTTCGCACAGCTGAACTCCATGACTGAAACCTTTCCTACTCCAATACACAGCAAATCGGTGTTCTCTTACACACCCGCCTTTCCTGTCTCACACAGATTTTTCACTAGCTTGCCCTCTCGTAATCCATTTTGTTTCCCTGCTTAGATCAGCTGTTGCTTCAGAGCCACCCGGTAATCCCAGCCACGCTCTGGAGGTGACCGCAGAGCCCTCGGCATCCGTCAGTCCCTGTTCCCACATGCACACGCCTCACCCAGCGCATTCCGCACCGCGAATGACAAAAAGGTGACATTAAATTATGCAATACTTCACGTTAAAGTGAAAACAGAAGGCAGGAAAAAAAAATTAAAAAGCCCAAACAACTTCCAGAAACTAGGAATGAACGCATTTTGACTGTGATACCCCCACTTGCTCCAATACGTTCTTCCTATTCACGCAGGTTTCCACCCAAAATCCAGCTCCGCCGGGCTCGGAGCAGCCGCCCCGGCGAACTGCGCCGCGCCGAGCCCGCATCAGCATTTCGGGAATGTGAGCTCAGCACCGGGGCGGGCAGGGCCGCACAGCCCCGGCGCGGCTCCTGCGGGCCGACCCGGGCACAGGGCGCACCCGCCGGGCTCCGGCCGCGCTGCCCGGCCCGGGGCACAACAAAGGGGCGGCGGCGCTCGGGCGGCGCCGGCAGCCGGGGCGATGCGCCCCTCGCGGGGGAAGCAGCGGCGGCCCCGTGCAACCACGGACGGGGCCCGGCGCCGGCTCGGCCGCCAGGCAGAGCCCACCTCCCGCCGCAGCCCCGCCGGGCCTGCCGGCCCCCACCCTAGCTCCCGCCTCTCACCTGCGGGGCCCCGCGGCCCGTTCGCGCCGGCACCGGCGGGGCGGGAGGGGAAGATGGCGGCGGGCGCGGCTGCACGGCGGGAGGGACCGGCCCGGGGCCGGGGTCTGGCTGGGGCTGGTGCTGCTGTCGCTCCGCTCGGTGCCCGCCTGCACCGCTGCCCGCCCGGCGGCGCCCCGGGGCCCTCTGCGCCTCAGTGGGAAGCGAAAGGGGCGGGTCGGGGCCGCCCCACCGCGGGGGCGGGAGAGATGAAGGAGGGAGGGACAGATGGCGGCGGCGGTGCTGGGCGGGGCCGCTTTGTTCGCGGCGGGGCGAGCCCCGCCCGCCCGCCGGGCACGGCCGCGTCCCGGGCTGAGGGAGCCGGGCCGGGCCGGGCGGGGCCGCAGCTGCCGCCCCGGCAAAAGCGGCTTGAGCGGCGTCCGCCCGCCCAGCTACGCGGCGGCCCCGAGCCCGTCCCGGCAGGGCTCCTGGCGGCGGGAACGCTTACGGACAGCCCGGTGTCCCCGACAAAGGGCGGTCAGGCCCCGGGCCCCCCGAGCCGTCAGGGCACACACGCTGTCACCTCTCCGCTCCACCGCCCCAGGGTGCCCAGCGCTCCCCGCACACGAGCAGGGCAGGACGGGTACTGCCCCTCTGCCACCACCCTGTGCCACCGCTGCTGCGGCGCAGGCTTATGGCTTGTTGGCAGCACCTTGAGCTGCTGAGTTGGGTGGAGCTGCCGCGTTTCGGGTCAGCCAGGGATTTTTTCTGTGTGTTCTTGCTGTCTTCTGCTTCTTAAGGCTGTTGAGAAAAGCACACACGCTTTACATAAGTCTTATGTATGCATGTGTGATACCTGTGTTATGATGTACTTACATATAATTTGACTTTCAGGTATATTTTTGTAATGTCAAAAGATGATGGCATCTCAGAATCATGGTGAACAGTCAATAAGCTTTCTTGTTTGTAAATGTAGTGGTGAGATACAGAAAATCATGTTAAAATGGTACTCGAAAAAGCACCCGTGAGCATATGGCAGCGCACTGGCAGGCCCTGCCAAAATGGAGATGGTGGCAATTTTCTGACAAGCAAGGACCTGATTTTTTAATTTTTTTTTTCTTTTTTAATTATGCATGTGTGCATGTGGGCCATGTATCAGAGATCCAGGGAAGGTTGCCAGGGATTTGACTGAAGTTGAACTGGATTTTGTGTCACTATCACAAAATGTGAAGGACAACAGTAAATTCAAGTCTGCTTGCAAACTGTTTTGCTGAGGATCTGCTGAAGGGCAGAGGCCAATCATGTTACTTTCTCTCCTTCTTTCTGAACCAGAATACAAATTCCTCAAAGGCTGTCCAGCAACGAGTGTCACCTGGCTGCACTTCAGTTACTCTACCAGGGATGAGCAAAGAATGTGGAACTCAATGGTTCCTTCTTTTCAAGTCCCAGCATTACTTCCCAGTAAGATTGATTTACTGGTAAAACACCAAATCCTTCTGTTTACTTCCAAAAGTATCACTTTTGGAGGCACTGCTTAATAGAATATGTAATTATAGAAATGAAACTTTCTCAATACAGATGATACAATATAGCTGATAAACTAGAGGGAGTGCAGAAAAAGAAGATGAATTGTCTAAACTGAGCTTTGCAGAACATAAACTTAGATAAGTCCATTTTAAACTTTGTTTGGCCTACAAAATACTAGGTAAACAGACACATGCTTTAAATTTAATCTTGATTTCAGAATGGTTTTAGTGTAGTTTACTTACTTTGGTGCAATAGCTTTGTTTTCAGTGGAAGTTCTGAGACCAAATTGTGAGACTGTATCTCTGGAGGGCATGAGTTTCGGGATGAAAGAAAAGTAAAGCTTCTCCCCAATTATGGACCCGAAAGGAAGAGTAAATTATGAATTTTAAATTATCCTGTTTCCTGCTCAGAATGTTTCTGCTCAGGACTTTCAGAAGCAGCAAATTCCTATACTCTGGAAAGAGATTTCAAGAACCAAACTCTCAGGAAGAGGTATGGAAGAATAGGTAGCAGCAGTTGGTGGACCTGCTTTGGAGGGCAGTCATATTACTCTGAAATATTTGGTGAGGATACCCATAGTGGCATTTATATGGGAAGGGGGCAGATGGAAAATCCTGTTCTCTGGTTGTTTGCAACTGTTTATTCAGGCACAGAGACATCTTTGGGACGGTCTCAGCTTGTTTGAACTTCCTACTCATTACTGCAAAGAAGGTAACTCCCATGAATAGCAAAGCTGCTGGGTGTGGGTTTTAGAGAGCTTGAAAATCAGGATTAGTAGAGGACAAGATCTGCATTGCCTAGTGACAAAATAGGGTGCTGCAGTCTGTTCTTAGAACGCTTCAGAAAAGAAAATAGTAATTGACTATTTTACAGGTGTTGCAGGTGGCTGCAGACAACGTCAGTAAGGCTGGATGCATTCTCAGATTTATTCCCCAATGCCAAACTTGCACAAGATTTGCCAGTCGAGTCCAGCAGTTTGTGCAAAGCACCTTTGTTTTGTCACCCTAAAAATGGGCCAATCCCCTGATTTTCAGTACTTGTAACACAGCCATTCAACTCTTTACATTATATATTATATTTACATGTTCTTGTAAAAACTTGGGGAAAAAAAATCTATTTAAAACTTTATTCTGGAAACAGTTTTTACTCATTTCAAGAAAGAATTTCCAGAACTTCAGGGTGACAAATCAGCAAAATTCTTGCATAATCTATAGAATTCTTTATGTCAGCATCATAGCTCCAGTTTCAGGTAGCTTAAAGAGGAAAATACTGAGCCAAAGTATAATCTGGCTTCCAGTAATTTAAATAATTGCAGACTTGTGGGGCCTTGCCAGGTCTTGTACTGCAGACATTTAGATCAGTGATGATGAAGAAAGGATAAGACAGAGCTGCTGTGATGGAAAGCTTCATATTAGCTTTTAAGTCTTTCTGCAAAGCTCCATTAACAGATTAACAGTGACATAAAAGTGCATACGGGTATTACTTAGTATGTCTCCATAAAGTTCACATACCATTAACTGCAAACTTAAACACATCTTACATGAAAAAAATTCTTTCAGTATCTTGCTTAAACAAAATCATCAATAGATAATGAAGTACTCCTAAGCATTTTATACATCCAGTTGTTTGTAACATTGAATAAGGGTCTGAAGGAAGTTTTAAAAACATTTTTCAGTGAATGCTCTACTTGTTTATATTGTTTTCTGTCCTTGCTTGAATTCTGGTTGTTATTAGTGTTTCTGATCAGAGGCAGTTCTATCCAGTGTCCATCAACATTATCCTTGAATTGAGATATTTGATGAAAAGCTGATGTTAAGAGCCTCATCTCCCAAAGAGTTTGTACTCAGCTCTGAAATGTGTATGCTCGATATGCTTCCTTGCCTCTTAGGAGGACCAGTAATTCTGAGGGTGAAACAATGTAGCTGCTTTTCTTTCTTGCTAGAAGCTTCCCTACTATGCTTGACTCTTTGCCGGTTGTCTAAATAAAGTATATTTCTTTTATTCTGTATGTAAGCAAGTAAGTCTGAAGGTATATGAGCATTTGTATGTATGCATACACAAACACACTTCATATATTTCTTTTTCCTAAATGGAACAGGCTGCTTTTAAAAACAAATTGCCTATACATGAACAAAAATGCTATGCATGTTAAAGATACTTGTTTTTTACCCTGCCATTTATACCTGGAATAACAGTATTTGTGGTGACTTTTTTTCTTTAGTTTTCGTTTCTCAATGTTTTTAACTAGAAAATGTAAAAGCAGCTGAAAAGGGCTGTGGCTGTCAAGATACATCTTTATAGCCACAATTCTTCAAGCTGCTTATTCAGCTCATTAAATTAGTAACAAGGCAGCAAAGAAATGCTAATTTGCTATTTGAAAAGATCTAAATAGTTAAAGGTTTAGTCCTTAAAAAGCTGTGTCTTTTTTTTTTATTAAGCTGTTAGAAAAAAGACATCTGACATCTAGCTGCTCAGTACAGCTGGATTTGAGAAACAACATTTGTATGGTGATTGATCCAAAACCTTCAGTTCCAAGTGTAACTCTCTGCACTGGATCCCACAGCAGTACAAAGTTAGATTCAGAAATTCTGTACAAATTCAGACACACAGTACAGTCACATTCTGTCCAACTAAACAGAGTGTGAGCCAAAGTTTCTCAGGTACAGTGTTACTTGCCAAAGGGTAGAAAAAACAAAGTCTGTACAAAAAAACCAGTATGAAGGCTGTTTTTAGACGAAGATTTTGAGCTGGGCTCACCAGCTCAAAAATAGCTTAACTGGGTGTTCACGTTCCAACACAATTCCTAGCTTGTGTCAGCCTGTTTGTGATGCTGCACAGGGAACTGACTGAGCTGGCTGAAAAATTCAGCCGTTTTTGGGGGGTGGAGGGAAAGCTATTCATTTTCATCCATAGTAGTTTTCAGTTCAGCATTAAAAGCCCTACTATCAGATTTCCTGTATTCTTGAAGCTGCCCTTCGAGTAGCTCTGCAATTTTGAGATTCTTTATCTGTGTAAGTTAGCCCAACAGCTCAGTCAGCCTGTTGACAGTTCAGTGATGTCACGTCCCCTTTCAGCAGGTCCTTGCTCCTACTCTGCAAGGACTCTCTGGAAGAGACCCCTCATTTTTTTGATGTCATTTCTGGTCACGGTAGCACCACCAGCAAGTACAAGTTATGTCACTAAAAGTCACACACGTGCTTGATATGGTGTCTTGACAAAGATAAGACTTCAGCTCACCTTGAAAACCTTTCAGGCTGAAGCAATCCTATTACACTGATGAGTAAGCTTCTGTGGCTTTGGATCAGTGGAAGCTAACCAGGGTACAGAAATTTATCAGTTGACTTGAAATTGTGAAACTCACTTTTGAAGAGAACAGGGTAACACCTTTTTGTCCTCAAGAATGAACCGTGAAGCCTAATTCTTCAATAGCCTTCCTCTGGTAACATCAGAAAGCAAGATTATACATGGAAATAAAACAAATGATGGGAAACAAAAGAAGAAATTATAATGGTTCAGATTTCCTACAATTTCCATGTTGCTGAAATATGAGAAGAAACAAGATGTAAACATTAATGTGAACTTTTGATAATTTTAGGTTATACTTAGAGGTAAGCAAGAAAACAAAAAAAATGTTGTTTTGGTGCCATGCTTTTATTTAAATGAAAGGAAAAAACTACACTGTACCACATAAGTAGCAATGACAATATTTTACAGCACAGCATTTGAAAAAATATGGAAGCTATGCTCCATAGAAGTGGACAAATAAGCACACAATACACTGTACATTTTTCAACAGTGCCCATTAAATCATAATTAAATAGCTGAATTTGGCTTTAAACAGCCAAATAATAAAACCTAACAGTCATACTAACATTATTAAAAAAAAAAAAAGAATTCAGTAGCCATTATGACTGTTAGAATATGAAATTTTGCTCCAAAAACTAAGACGAGAGTTTGGCAATTCATTCGTAGCAACAATAGTAATACCCCTGATGAAAGCACCAGTGTGTTCTGAAAAGGTCAGTGATAAATACTGGCCTTTATGGAAAGCTTCCTTTTTTTTTTTTTTCTTTTTCTTTTTTTTTTTTTAAACATGATCCCAACCAAAGATCCACTGTAATTAGAAAATCTGCAGGCTTAAAAAGGAAAAGCATATCTAGCTTTACTTTTCCTGTATTAAGTAAAACTTTATACTGCGAGCAATGAAATTTTCAACTGCATTATTCACATTCTACTTTTTGACATTGCACAAATCTTTAACCTGTTGACAAATGCAAATTTCATAATACGTTCAGAAATAATTAAAATTACTCAAAGAATTCCTGTCATGTATTTAAGCTCACTTTGATTAGATTGATGTATGTGTCTTTATGGTGTTGCAAATCTTCAGTTAAATCATAGTACAGATTTTAGAAATAAAAAGCCTCCCATGATAAAACTTCTTTTGAAGTTATTCACCATATGTGTGTCAGTTAATTCCAACCTCCTGGTTTCTTGAATCACTGTATATTATACACAGTTTCATATTGTTATTCAAGATGTTCCTACAATGGTATTTGTAGGAACTGTCTAACAGGCAGAATGTGCAAACCCTCTTTCCCCCCCTTTTTAATATTATTTATATCCTATATACACAATATGTATACACTTGAAATATAAGAGTTACATATCCTGGTGATATACATGCAAACAGTAGGAATCAGCTAACCACAAATAGTTTTGAGCCACATACATATTAAACATGTATTTTAAAGTGTTTTTTTTCTTTTTTTTACAGTTTTAACAAATATACATAAATATAAGAACATAAATTACAGTAAAACTGACAGCATTTTTGAGAAAATGTTTATAATCCAGATGCACTGATGCCTAAGGCCTTATAATAATTTAAAAAAGTACTGTTCTAAACTGCTTAATGACATCTCATTCCTGTGCATCTTTTCTCTAAGTAAATGAGTACATCATAGTAGTGAGGCATAGTTTCTCTCAAAGCAGTTTAATGAGAGAAATACGAACATAGCTTTAGTCTCCCCATGAAACTGAAAGGACTACATACTCATAGCACAACACTGGCTTATGTTAATGGAGTTGTCACAACACTGAAACAGAACAGAATCACAAATCATTCAAGTCTTTTCCTGAGAATGAGATTTCCCCCCCCCCCCAACATGACAAATTCTCTGGTGTACGTTGTTATCAAAATAGCCACAGATTAAGGGGAGGCTTCAAGTTTGTATTTTCTTTTTTTTTTTTTCCCAGAACAGTGCTATGATGACAGCAAATTATAAGAGAAACAAACACTGAAACAGAATAGTGATTTATAAAATAATCAAATACTGTTTTGAAATAAAATGCAGCCCTTTATAAATAATACTGAAATATGCCTAGAGTTTGGTTTTGCAAATGGTCATGTTATAAATTTACTGAAATGTTATTTAGGCTTTCTTGCCACTTAAAAGTTGCTGTGTCACAGGACATCACCTGTAAGTGTCAAGAAAACAATTTACTAAGACACACTGAAAATTCTTTTCAGATGTCTATTCCCTAGAAAATTGATTTAAGTCTGAGGTGGCAGATCTGAAGGCAGGAAGTGGCCTGGATCTTAAAATCCATGGGAATTAGATACATGACTTCTGAAAGATCTGTGACTCAGTGAATTCTGTGATTCTTCTGAATATTTAGTGTTCTGTCAGGCAAACATCAGGGATCTAGTTCTGAATGTATCATAAGTTCCTATTCCTTCCTTGAAGAAGCAGTACCTGACCGTGTGCTCTCTCTTCAGCTGGAACAGTGCAAAGCAATGAATGCACACTTGCTCAAACTGTTTGAGAGATCTACCAAATCTTTTTACTTTGCATTTTAATGGTATTATGAACATACATGGTCAGTCATTACATCTCAGATGGCAACTTACTGAAACAGGAATAATTGCATCACTTAACTATACCCTGAGTTGTTAAATAATTCATCTGAAGCAAACTTCAAGCAGTTCAAAGGTTTTTCCTTTACTGTTTAGTTTATAAGCAAATAAGTATCATTTAATTGAGAAAGAACCAGAAGTACACAGGGGAATGAATCTTGATTTTGTTACAGCACACACAGTAAGGATCTTGCAGAACAGACCCATTCAGCTGTTATTCAGTGACATACAACTTAGTGTTTACTGTAAGTCAGTATGCAAAGTTTGATGGTATTGAGAATATTAAGAAGTATTTCTTTAGTGAAAGAAAAATATTTCAAGACAAGCACAAATACAAACATATAAGGCAACAGATGTAAAAAATGTAGTTCGAGTCACTAAAGAGGAACATTCAGTGCTTCAGTGTATCTAATCAAAATACAGAGCAAATATACTCTATATGTTGTATTAGCACATACAAATCTCCACACAAGTCAAACATTTCCGTAATCACTCATAATTATTCACCTAATAGTCTTCTGCACTCCTAAACACTGTGTTTACATTCCAGTTGGACATGATAATAGAACTTGGTGTCCAGTTTTAAGTTCTAAGAGTCTTGTTGGCAACTAGAAATCTATTTCCTATAGGCAGTAAAGATGAAGTGCAAGTTTATCATAATTGTCTCAAGCAAATTTTTTCCCATCTACTATGCCTTGGTGGGTAAAAGTTTCTTAGGAGTTACTGGTCTCTTGGTTTGCCACAAATGGCTGTGAATGGTAATTGCATCAACACTGGCAGACAAAGTTTTGGCAGGTATGTGGCTAAATTGCTTCCTGTCAGAGTTGTATTTATACAGTCCCTCTATCATTTTCTTTGTGATAGATTTGGGACCTATTCCGGTTAATTTATTGATTTCTTCAGTATCAGGGCAGTACGTGTACAGAGATCTGAACTGGCAGCCTGAATCCCGGAACAAGATTAAGAAATTATTGGCATCGGATTTTTCCATTTCCTTTAAAAGAAAGAAAGAAAAAGATTCAGAATATGAATTTTGCATTGTAGTTAGAAAACATTCCAAATCACTGGACTGTCATTTTGAATTGGTTTTCTACTAGAGCTAAAACTTGCATCTAACTTTGTCCACTAAAAGACCTCATTTTCAATCATTAGAATTTGCTAAGCTTCAGAATTTTGATAAGGTAAGATCTTTCTCGAGCAAAGTGTTATTTACTTACATAATTTCAGCTAAACTTGTTTAGTTGAACCTCATGAGCAGACATCCTAACATTTTTTTTGGATACCAAATAGAAATTCTTTTCCTCATCCATTTCATCAAACTGGTCTAATAGTTACAAGCTTGGGAACAGGAAACTTTAGATGTGTGGTGATAGTCCTGAAAGATCTTCCAGTGCAAAAATAGGGTTTTAGTCACCCCTAAATCCATTCAACTTGTGTCAAACCATAAAGTTAGTTGGAGTATATCAATGTTCTCCATTAGCTGAAATCTTCAGATTCCTATTCCACCTAACACAACTTCTCTGAGACACTTGCCCTGAACATGTATAGCTTCTATCAAGTGCTGGATGCTTCACCCTACAGATAAGCGTGACTGACGTTTTTGCAGCTGTTCTTTCTCAGGATTTCTGGGGGTCATTTTGCTCCCAGTTACTTGAACTGAAAGAGGCTGTCCTGATTTCTCACTTGGTATTTCCAAAAAGTAACTGGAAAGACAGAGAAAGCAGCATCTAGACATGAATGAAGAAGAATTACAAAGAGAAGAAAGGTCAAGAAATACTGCTATTCTGGAAAAGAAACTAAGTCCAGATTCCAAGTACCTGTGTTGGTTTGATCTATTTAATCTGTCATATTTGTCACAGCTGGTAAAAGGAACAGTCCCATTACTCTCAAGGGTCAGATTTCTGTGTTATTTCTTTTGCATGGAAACACACTGGTCTCTGAGTTCTCACCCTTACGTATTTGTGCATCTTCATAAAGGTTTATACCAGCCTAAGAGAAAAGACTGAAAGGCATCTTCCTGTAACAGGAAGTCCTGAATTTGCCCTACTGCTTGGAAACTTGAGAAAAGCCTAGAAGGGATGTGTTTCAGTTCTTTCTGCTCATAAGAGTGCTGTGCTTTAGTTCTAAAGTTCCAAACCTGAGGATCTTTATGAATAAGGGGAAACGACTCTGTGAGCAAATTATGAAAGTCTACATATTGAAGTTCCCACATAAAACAAGCAGTAACTATTAATTAACCTGTGAATTAATTCAGCTTCCTGTGCTGCATGTACAACACGACAACTATTGTTTCTAAGGCCCTGGAGAACATTTCTGCCTACACTAGAAGCAAAAGTTACAGAAGTTACTCAATCCCTTCACTAAGAGCTGCCATAACCTCAGAAGGCTCCTTTCAATATTTGCACTTATACTTAAGGGTCTCCACAATGCCTGACTGTGGCTTGACTTAGGTGCTTAAGCTTTTAGGGGAAAAATTCCCTTACCTCCAGTATCTTTTTCTTTTGACCTTCATTTACTTTTCCAGCCAGGCAGCAATGTGCCAGTGCATTCTGAATTATGTACTTATTGGATTTAGCACTGGGTTCTTTGAAGAGCTTTGGTCCTATGGAAAAGGAATGACAAATCAGCTAAGTTAATCAATAAGCCAACAAAGAGTTACTTTAAATGCGGTGAAGCACTTCTGGTATGGACTTTTTGCATGCATAAAACCACAAATCCAGGAATAATACAGAATTAGGCTAGAGACCACAAATTTCACAAACAAGTAAAATGTCATTCTTTCAGCTGTCACTGAATTTACTTACAAATGTGTCTTTCATTATTAAATCATTATTATTGGCAGCCTCGGTAGATATATTTTCTCTCAGAAGATTGTTTTTATGGACAATAAAACATTTTGCTTTTTCCAACTAAAGTTTCAGTTGCCCAGGAGAGAGCAGTCTTTCTTTTTCTTTATCTACACCTACGATTTCAAGGGTGAGTGGTATAACAATGAAGCAGATGCAGTGCTTAGAGTAACTCTTGCCTGTCCGCTTTGGAATTCCAGAAATCTTTTACCCAAAACCAGAGGCAAAAGTTTGGACCTGAGACTTATCAGGTTATCTGGCTGTAAAAAGACTTGATTCATCTGGTTGAAGGAGAAATGTTTGTTTTAATTTCTGAAATATATGTCTACTTGTATTAAGACCATTTGAAAAAAACCAACATATTAATACCAAGTGCAATTTGGTCTTTGATTTTTGTAACTCTATTCTAAATTGAGCTGAAATTTCAACTCTTCTTGCCTGAAGCGCACAGTGATATGTGAGCCCATTTGCTGTTCTGAGCCTGCCTGCAGTTAATTCTGCTTATCACAAATGCTGCAGAGTCAGTACTTTTGTTTTGGATCTATAATTTAAACCTTGTATTATTACCCTCTACTTGAAAGGAGGTGAAAGTAACATTTCTATCCAAGTGTCCTCAATCAAGTTTTAGGAAGCCAAATCAAGATAACTGAAAACTTTTCATACACAGAACCATTATTAGGCAAGTACTTTTCTGAATATTGTTGTCACTGACCTGTGTACTCTGTAGCAGAGGCAACTGAAGAAGTTGTAGATGCATTTTCCCAATCTTTCTCTCCGTTACGACTACCACACCGACTTGGAGATAAAAATCCTTCCACAGATTCAGACCTAAACATTAATTTTAAAGTCTATTAAAAAATTTACAGCGTTCACCTGAGAAGCCTAATACGAAAGGAAGGCAAACTGCATTAAGGTAAAACACAATGATTTGAATTGCAGACTATAAACCTAAATGCACAATATTTATTGAAAATATTAAAGAAAAAATGAGTTCACATACTGTATAAAGTGTTTTGAGTGATGCAAGAAGTTGATATTTAGGTGACATACATGTTAGTCAATTTTTGGGCTATATCTGAGGGACAGAAACCTAACAGATATTCCTGGTTGTGAAAATATAATTACTAAGTGGAAATTCGGGTTACTTTTAACATTGCTACTGGAAAAACAATTATCTCATGTAGTGAACAAATCAGTTCTTGATAGAATGATGAATATGAAAAAAAAGTTTAGTTCATTTATACTGATCACTGTAACAACTGGCAGTGGGCACTGCCGTATTTAAGACAGCAAAACAATTTCCCTTCTGATTTTTGTTTTCACAGGCAGTAACTTCTAGTACTGTAATTCTTCAGGATGCACTCAAATGTGAATAGTTTTACATATAGAAGTCTAAGCAAGATTTTTAAGCTTTCTTAAATTATTACAAGACACTTAAAACCTTTTTTGATTGTGGCTACTGCAAAAGCCAGTCAAATTTTTAGCTCTTCTAAGTGAGAAGACAGGCACAGAATAAGATAAAAATGGCATTATATCAGCATTTGTGTGCACACTCATTTTCAGTAAAATAAGCAATAGAAGAAAATCCAATTTATAATATATCCTACACCTTTTGTGATTAGCACCTGCATGAAGAGGATCTGAAAGGTTTCACTGAAATTCTGTCAGTGGTATCATCAAAAGACAATTCTGATGTGAGGACAAGGTGATAGTACGGGTCTGGAAAGATACTGAAAATTCTTTCAACTCTGTTACTTTTAGCAATTTGCACTGAATTTTATAATGTTTTAAAAGCCTCAATCCCCTAAACCAAATCCAAAGCCAGAGGAAGATGTACTGTTCATTAGAAGCACAGTACAGCACTGTACAACTACAACTCCATAGACAGGGGTCATCTCCTGTAAAGTCTGTGTCGAAGAGCAACATCAAGCCTTTTCTAATAGCTAATATAGCTGGAAGAAATCCCCATCTCAATTAACACTGATAATTTTTAAGAGATGACAAGAGATGTTAGGCTATTTGGATCATTTTATTAAAGTTTCTTACGTAATAACTGGAAAGTCAGTTCTCAAGACTTCAAGGTAATTAATTGAAAAGTCAACTGAAACCAGCAGCAGGCATATCAGAGCTGGTGAGTAATGCACAATGGCCATGAAAACATGGCATATGATATCGTAATATGTAGTATTCCTTATCAATCCCTTTTTTCTAGTTTGCCTTTTTTCCCCAAGTTCTTTTCTATACAAAAGAATTAGTGTTTGTCTGAATATAATTAAGTAGTTACATAGAAATAATATTTTTCCTCTGAAGGATAATATAGGGGTTTTATGTTAAATTAAAATGTTTCTGTTGTTTTCAGGTGATTTTTAAAACAAAATAAATTCTGGTATTTGGGAAAGGTAGAAGTCCTAGTGAGCATTCAATAATTTCCTGCACAACTGCTAAAGGAAAAAAAAAGAAAAAACAGAAAAGAAGCTTCCATGTTAAAAAAAAGAAAAGAAGCTATATACCTGCACGTAGCATACAGGTTTAATAAAATATCCACAAGCTGAGACTTAAATACAAGCAGGTGAATTAAAGAGGCTGTGTGAATAGCATTTTGTTTTGACCTCATTTATACCTGCCCAACTGGTTTACTTGGTAAAATTTGCAAAACAAATGATCATGGCTCAGTACCCTAATGCCTGACAGTGGAAACTCTCCATGCCTCAAATCAGGAAAACATACCTGTTCTCAGAGTACACAGTATATACATGACCTCTTTAAAATTCATGCTTGTTTTACATAGCTAATTATCAAATTTTATCAAATGAAATGGTTATTTTAGCTTTACCTTGGTGTTCTCTTGCCTGACTGCACACTCTCATTGTCCCCTGTATTCAGCGATGCCAATGAAAGACTAGATACTGAAAAAACACGATAAAGCTGTGAACCTGGATAAAAACAAAGTTAAAGCTTAAAAACCTATGCAAGTAGTAGAGTCTGTTCATTAGACCCAACACCAGCATCTGAAAGTCAGTAGGAGCTTTTACACCTGAGACTAACACCCATACATGATATACCTGCATGCATATGTGGTGTACTTCATGTAAACACTTGTTGACAACCAGCCATTGGCAGCCACCAGGAATGGTCTCAGACTAAGTACCGGTGGGAATACTGGCACTATGCAAATCAAGGAATGCAATCAAAGTTAATAAGTCCTCATGAAAGAGAGCTTAAGCACTTAATTTAATGCTTGGGATGGATTCTTGGAAGGTGTTAATGAAATACTTTAAATGACCCTGAAAGATGGAGGGAAGTAGCCAGAGAAACTGCAGGAGAATAACAAGGTTACAGGAGGCTGTAAGAAAAAGGATCACTGAGCAATCTGGTTACTTTTTTTCTAATTGTAAGTTGGCAATACTTCTTCCAATCATTACTGCAGTTCTTCGGTATCTAAAAGAATGTTAAATTGTTCCACATGATTAGTGTTGCTATGTTCATAACTACACATGCAGTAGGTAAGCGAGCAAAATAGGAAAAAACCCATGAAATATGAAAGAAATGTTTTAATTTCAATTTTGTCTTTATTAAGTGGGAGTTTAAGTCCTCTTACCCTATAATCACCACTTTATTTATCGATCTCTTATCTCCCAACTTTTATTCATTCTTAGCTCTACAGGTGCAAGAAGAGATCAGTGAAGAAAATGTGGGGGTGTATGAAACTTGCACCACACAGGGGCGTCTCCCCTGTATTCTCACGGAACCAAGCTTTTTGTTTGTTGATATATATATATATATGTATATGCATGCATGCATAGCAGGTAAGTGACATTCACTTTTCCATTTCTATTGGCAAATTTGGCTTTCCAGTTTGGTCACGTGCAGCTTCAATTTAGCACAAGACACTCAAGAAGGCACGTGCTTGTTAGTACCAAAACCCAAGCTGGTGTTTTAGCATGAACAGACTCTTTTTCCACATAAACATTTGTTACCTGGTGGACCTTTGATTGGTGTCTTAGGTGATTCAATATGATCCCTATGAATAGATTTTGGACGTGGCTTTTTTTGTTTGATTGAGAGGGAACGTGGCTTTATGACAGTATCCATGTCTTCCATAAGCTTTAGTTGTTTCCTTCTCATATATTCCTGCTTAATAAATTCTCGCCGTGCTCGCTCATCCTCCTTCTTCTGACGTTCTTCTTCTGTTTTGCGTCTTAAAAAAAAAAAAAAAAAAGTAGTAAATTCCCCCGTAGGAACTTTCCAAACAAAGAATTTCAGTTAGCATGGTGAGGACAATACAGGCAGCAGATTGTTGGAACTTCAGAACTCTCAAACGTCAGTAAGAGACAATTGCCCTTTTTTTTTTTTTACAATTTTCAGACAGTTTAAATTTTCTGAGATATTGCTACTAATAAATTCAAACCCACGTTTCTCATCTTCACTGGTGTGACATCTTCACAGTGTGAGAACTGTGCATTTGTGCAGAAAGAAGCCCCAAGGGATGCACTCTCCCCAGAATGCCAAGCGGGGCAGGGCCTGCGCTCAGGCCAGCACAGCTCACATGTTGAGCCTGAGCTGTAGACTGATGCCACCTGCTGACTTGCAGGGCCAGCTGGGCTCCTCAGCACATCTGGCTCTAGCAGTAAATACCTTGGATATTAGGATGTAATGTTTTGACATGCAAGACACACTTTTAACTAAACCAGACGTTTTTACGTTCACCACTACTGATCATTTGGATCAGGACATGTAGTTTTACCTTGTCTCTTCCTTCTTATGTTCTAGTTCTGCTTCCAGCTGCTGCTTTCGAAGCAAAGTCTCTCTTTCCCTCCTCAAACGCTTCTCCAACAATGCTGCTCGTTTCATTGCCATATCATTTTCTGCCTTTTGATCATCCTAGCAACAGTATTTGAAGGAAAAGGACCCAAAAATATTAAAATCTCTGAATTCAGCAACTTGATCTTGCCAAATCATTAGACACTTAATTCTGAACACTGGGTTGCAATATCCCAACATACTCTTGTAGTATTTGGAATAAGTTTATTTTAAATGATTTTTCCTAAGTCTGCTACAAACTTTTCAAAATGGACTTTTTCCTTCCTAAATCAAACAAAATTCAACACTGATACAAGAAAACATGCCAAGTGAGATATTTTAGAGTCAGATCCCATGTGGCATAAACCTCTGCATTCAGCTTTGAAAGATTCTATGTGTATGGTAACTTATCACAAGCCCCAGTAACTATGCAGTGTATAGAAGTAACTTCTGATCAAGTCAGATGTTTTGGTAGAACTGAGGAACGCTTCCAGACAAGCAAGGCGCATCTCAGATACGTGATACCCCATTTTGGGGTATTGCAAATGGAAATTCAAAATCTTGATGGCTCTCAGTGTCTAGACCACTCTGTTACAATGGGCATTGTAGTTAAAAGCCTGTCTGAACTAGCTTTTTAATAAAAAGTCACTGAGGAGTGCTCCCAAATACCAGCTTCAAAAGGGAGTCTCAGAAGACTATACTTCATTAGCCAGCCAACAGAGGGAAAAAGGCTCTCCGAAGTGCAATTCAGAAACATTACTGATTTTTAAAAATGCAGGCTGTTATGTAGTTCAAAAGCTTTTAGTTAAGTTTGGGCTGCGATGGGGAAATGAGGGTGATATGTGACCATGTTTAATTAAGGTCACCAAAGCTTATGTTAAAAATAAATCTACATTCATCATGCATCTTTCTCATCAAAAACTCCAAGCACTCTTCCACAATTATGAGTGGAAAGTTCTGGCATGCTCAGAAGTGCAATATTGTAGAATATTTACCACTCTTATGATGCCAAATTAATCAAGTGCAAAAGATAAACTTGTACATTTAGAGTTGCAGAACTATCTGTTTTGACTTCAATCATCACTGACATCCACAGTTAAGAAGTTCCTTTTCACATGAAGCTAACAGCCAATGTACACATTCACTAGTTCTCTTACCTTAAAAAAGAATCCACAGCACACTTTCTGGTCATCTTCAAACTGTTCTCTATCACTCTCACCTTCGTATTTCTCAACAGATGCCTCACTTTTTTCTGGTGGCTTCAAATCTGATAGGGAAACTTCAATCAGGTTAGCTGTTTTGGGAGCCGGAGGTGGTAAGATCGGTTGGTTTAGCTGATCTTCATTTGGAGTGAGGCAGACTGTTTCTGTGATAGGCTGAGATAATACTTCAGAAACATTAGATTCAATAGGCTTAATCTCCTTTTCCTCCCCCTTCTGTTCACACTGGTTTGGCAATTTTGGTCCTTCTTCTTTTGCTACCTCTTCTGTAGACTTGGCTTCCTTCAAAAGATTTCCCTTTAACTGAGGTTCACTTACACGTTCACCATCATCTCCAAAGCAAACAAATGATCTAGTCTGAATGGGAACCTGACTTGGAGAAAATCTCCTCAGACGGGGAAGACTGTCCACAGACCGCGGGGCAGTCAAGGTACGATTTAGAGGTGTAATTTTCAGTTCATTTGGCCTAGGAGTCCTTTGCATTTTAATGTGAAAAGAGGCATTCTTCCTGTTGGAAGACTGTGGAGATTGATGTGTAGAGCGAGGAGATTCCTGTGAGAAAGGTGCAACAGCAGATGGAGTTCCCACTTGCCTTGATGACTTAAAGTCCCGAATCTGTTTCTGAGGAGAAGGCTGAGGAGGAGAAATAACCCAAGCCTGTTGCTCTCTCATCTGCATCAACATCTCCTGCTGAAGGGATAGACGTTGCATTTCTTGTTGTAGAAAGTGTAGGGAAGAGTTTAGTTTTTCTATAGATTTTGTATATTCTAAGAGATCTCCTTCATTCAAATTTTCTTCTGAGGGGCTTGCTAAATTCCATTGTTTTTCAGCATCGACGGAAGTAGCAGGAGATTTTAACCATTTGCTATGAGAATTTTCAGGGTTTTCTTTTATTAATTCTGAAGTCTTACTAGTTTGGTCATCTGATTTTTGAGTTTCTTTTTCTTTCAACCGATTATTGTCAGTGAATACCTTCTCATCTTCAGCTCCTGCTGCTTCTTCTCGGAGAGGTGATACTCCATCACCTTTCTTTTTCACAACATTAAGAAAGGCTGTTCTTCCCATTTTCTGCCGCTGCTTTGTGAATGCAGCTTCCATTTTCTTCTTCTGTGCTTCAATGGCTCGCCTCTTTTCCTCTAGCTTCATCCTAAGCTGTACCATTTCAGAAGCCAGTAACTGTGTAGTGTCTCTTCCCTGAGGAACAGATGCCTCCTCGGGAATATGAGCCCAAGCAACCATATGAGGGATGTTCAGCTCAGAACCTTCTGGTGTGGTTTTCTGAGAACTGCTTCCACTGCTTTTACTATCTGTGTGATTCAACTTCCTGAATTTCTGCTCTGCAAAGCTGGTCATTTTAACCCCCGAGCTTGAAGAGGCACTGCTGCCTGCCTGTGATTTAGTACTTACTGAGCTGGGACAGGGGCTTAACTGATCTCTGTGATTGCCAGCTCGCATGTCATAATCCTGGAGAAATTTAGATGGTTCTTCCATGTCAGAGTCCATGCTTACAGTATAATCTCTCAAAGAAGAATCCTCATCCATTGTCTCGGGAATATCTTCTGAAGGGACATGTATTCCAGTATCTACTTCTGTAGTGTCAGTCACAGGACTCAGAGCACCTTTAGTGTCTGTGATTATATCTGGGGTAGACTGATTTGGCTTAATGTTTGAATTCAAGATGCTCATTTCCCGATTGTGAAGAAAGAACCCATTTGTAATTTGGTCTGTTGGGAGAAGTCTGGGAGATTTTTCAGTGTCGTGAATTATCTGCAAAGCCTCTTCAATGCTTGGTGTCTCAATCTGATTGCCAAAATCATCCAGAACTGCCCTGTTCTGCAGAGCTCCATTTGGAAACCTGTAGTGGCTGCTCTCATTGGCATTTCTTTGATTTGCATTAAGAGACTGATTGGCCTTTGTGTCTTTAAGAGCTATCATGTCCTTTTCTTCTTCAATATCTTGATTTTCCTCTTCTCCATTTACTGGTTTGAAGGACAGATTTTTTCTAGAATGTTTTGGCATGCGGTTGATGTTTCCTGCAAGGCCTTCATTACTCACAGATCTAGGAATTCCTCTGCTTGGAGTAGATACTGGAATGCTTTTTTCTTTGTCAAAAGGAATGTCAAACGAAACTCCATGTAATGATGACCTAACAGAGATCAGAATAAAGAACATAACTGATCAACTCATGGTTATTAGTAATAGTAATAATGAAATATTCATATTTCGTTTTAAAATTATTTTAAGCTGGTAGTATTAAAGGCACTGTTAGTACGGTATTTTGCCTAGCTTCAAGTATAATAAATTCACATATATTTTTACATATTTAATAAATAGATATAAATACAATAATTACTTAAAGCACAATAAAATAGCACATAACATTTTCTTCAGAGTCAGACAATGCTTTTTATTACTTTGGAATAAATTTTGAGCATTTTAGCAATATAGGCACTGCCATCACAGATCAGAAGGAAGTTGTGAAAAGAGACAATTTACACACCACTACAACTCTTACTGTTTTAACTTTAGTTTACACCCTACAGATTAAGAGTTTATAACTGGTCTAAGTGAAAACCAAAACATTCAGCCTGATTGTTCTTAGTATCCACAAAATAATACAATTTTAAATGCTACTGAGTTCATTAGCCATGTTATTCTTACTGCTTTTAGTTCATTGTGATGGGTAAATGTGAACATATTAAGACCAACAATTCAAATATCTGAAAAATACCTCTTTCAATGTAAAAAATAAATAATTTATTTCTGAAGATTATTTCCTGTTCCTTACAAGTCCTTAATCCATGATACATTTTTCTCTTTTTTCACTTTTCAAGTAGCTTATAAGAATTCTTATTACAGGACTGTGAAAATCCAATTACAATGGAGCATTTTACTACTACTCATGACCAAAAAATAATAAATTTTTAACTGCCTCAGACAGAAAGACGACTTACCTTTTTTCTTTGGGCCATGTCCCTACATACCCATCTACATAAGACATTGATGTGGACCTTCTGATGACTCCTAAGTGAAATGAAAATAGGACCCAATGTAATTGCTGTGAAAAATGATTTTAACATCACTTTCTGTTACTTTAACAAATTATTTTGCTTCACTACTCAGAACATTGCAATGGCAAAAACAAATGTTTATATATTGAAAATAAAAGTAGAGGAACTGAGCCAACTTCATCCTGAATATATATTATACCCCTCATCCCTCAAAGAATTTGGTACTGAGTACAATAATCTACAAATACTACTAAAATATACTACAGATAGTTGTTGTAAGGCATCTTCCACACAACAAAAGCAGAAGTCCAATTACAAAAATACACACAATATACGAGGTACAAACACAAACTTCCCATTTGTACACTTTATAAATTATAGAACTCATTCATTAGCCTTTCATGTAAAGGTCTCCCAGGAATTTCTGCATAAATAATGTTTGAATAAATATATGCAAGACAGCAATTTAGTTTGAGGACAACACCTTGCCTCATTGCCTCTTCCACCCATTTGTAAGTTGTTACCTGGAACAGATGAATAAGGCTGCTGGGGTGTATGCAGTTGGTGAGACGGTGGGTAAGTTGGACTTTCCAATCTATAAAACAAGAGATATGAACTTAGAAACAACACATCAAAAGCCACATTATGAAAAGGCAACCAGACTTCATGTTCTGGGCCAAAACAGATTTATTTTTTGTGACAGGGAAGAAAGTGAGGTCCATTAACATACTTGTCTCATGGTGTGTTTCATGCAAATGTGTTTATTAGAAGGTTCACATTTTTTTAGTAAAAAGTCCAAACATAAATACGAACAAAATGAGGCAGCTCCTACTGGCCTCAAAACTGAGTGATTGCAGCCAACATCACATACTTTTCATGTGTTTCTATTATCAGTTGCTTAGTCTGAAACTTCTGCTTTGTGTCTGGACTGCAATATGCACTAGAAGTGGATAAAGAAGATTTTGTGATAGACACGGCTTTATAAATACACAAAATATATTCACTACTAACGAGTAATTACAGAGATTTCCTCTCTTTCTACTTACACAGAGACTTCATTTTGGTTCATAGAGAAGGTCTGTAATTGAGTGGCTGTGTTAATCCAGAATCGGATTAACATAATTCAATGTTTTGATCAAGGTGCTTCTTCAGCATCAGAACAAAGACACATACATAAAGATGCATGGATTTGTAGGTAAAACACTTCTAAAGAAGCCAGACTTCAAAACTATGCTGGATTAAATCCTTTCATGTTTTGAATGTTGTCCACTGAGTTGAAGAGCACACTCCTAAATTGACATTTTTCAATCAGTAATTTTCAGAACATTTGTTTAGTGCTATTATATTATATATATATGCTGTATGATGTAGAAATGTCTACATAATATTTGTAAGAAGGATATTCACATCAGTTTAAGAAAAGTAATGTTGTTTACAATCTATAAAAGCATCTTTCATATCATTTATTATTCAAAATAGGTTCTCATAAATTCTTGATTTTTTGTGTAAACAACACTACATGATGTATCTGTTTTACGTATCATTTGAGGTTTCTGTGAAAATTTTAAAATCATAATTTCTAAAAAGTTATCTTGAAAGAAATGATCTCCAAATTTCATCCAGCAGCCTGTGAAAATTTGCTACCACAAAGAAAATCTATGCACTTAGTTTTTCCTCAAGTAAAGACTGATTCTGGCACCAATACTGTGATTCCATGGCAACCTTAGACATCGTAACCGCTCACTGCCACAGTCCCACTCCCTCCTCTGTGCTGGATCTGGCTCTCCATCCCATGCTCTGACTCATTTGAACAAGCTGAGGCAACAGAAGAACATTCACTTTGTCCGACTGGGTTAGTTTTTCCTGCCTCTGTGCACTGAAATGGCAGTTCAAACACTCAAGGGGGCAGGAACACACAGCTGGGACAATGAGGAAGGCCAGGACCAGAACATCCTGCAGTCAGGTCTGTTCTGCCAGGGAACCTGCAAGCCCATGTGTTTGATTCCTACCATCTGAAATTACTTCTTGGGCCCCTCTTTTGTCCTACAATCCAGTGATGTATCATCAAGCTGGATGAAGTACACTGGTTTATGAGGAAAGATACAGTGAATCACTTTGGGAACCCCTGCTTCAAAAGAGATGTTCAAAACTACTGTTTCTTGTTCTCCTGGCTTATAGGCTCAGTCTATACAAAAATAAATTCATTGCCTACAAGGGAAACACTTCAGATACATACAGCAAAAAGATTTGGAATCACAGCATTTAATGACAGTAAGAAATATTACTCCCTTATTAAAGTCAGAGCAGATTTCTAAAGGCTAAAAGCATACTCAGAAATCTTAAACCTCAAACAAACCTCCACAAACCTCAAACCCAACCAGACACCCACCCCTTTCTCCAAAAACCCCATCCAAAACCAACAGAAAAGGCTAAACAGGATTATCTGGGTTGGCAATCAATAACTTGTCGAATATTCAATTAAAATGCTAATTTTATCCTTCTCCTCTGCGCCAGTTAAGACAGTCAGTAAACCTTGGCCCCAAAATCATAAATATATTGTAACGCTACCCCACATTGACTATGTCCAGATCAGGTCACTGGAAGGCTTTCTTTACGTTCACAAAAGAAAGATTAAAAAGAAGGCCTAAGGTGCATTTTCTGCCCTTATCATAGCATCGTTTAGGCTGGAAAAGTCCAGCCGTTACCCCAGTACTACCAAGGCCACCACTAAATTGTGTCCCTGAGTGCCACATTTACACATCTGTAAAACACCTCCAGGGATTATGACTCCACCACTTCCCTGGGCAGCCTGTTCCAGTGCTTGACAACTCTTTTGGTGAAGAAATTTTTCCTAGTATCCAATCTAAATCTGCCCTAGTGCAAGTGGAGGCCATTTCCTCTCATCCTATCACTTGTTACTTGGGAGAAGACATCAATCCCCACTTGTCTACAAGCTCCTTCAGACAGTTGTAGGAAGAGAGAAATTCATCACATGTAAGATAGGCTAGAGAACACAAGGGAAATAGGATGCTCTTATATTGCTTCCAAATCTGTAACAGTAATACTAAAAATAATGTTTCATACTGTCCTGGTTTCAGCTGAGATAGAGTTAATTTTCTTCCTGGTGGCTGGCACAGTGCTGTGTTTTGGATTCAGTGGGAGAATACTGCTGATAACACACCAATGTTTCAGTTGTTGCTCAGCAGTGCTTACTCTCAGTCAAGGACTTCTCAGTGTCCCGCTCTGCCAGTGAGAAGGTGCACAAGAATCTGGCAGGGAGCATGGCCAAAGCCCTGAACTGGTCAAAGGGATATTCCAAACCATGGTTTGAAATTCCTGCTCAGTGTAAACTGGGGGAGTTAGCCGGGAGGGACCGATTGCTGCTGGAGGATGGCCTGGGCATTGGTCAGTGGAGGGGGGAGCAGTTGTACTGTGCATCACTTGTTCTCCTGGGTTATATTCCCCTCTCTCTCTTATTTTCATTACAAATATTATGATTATTATCATCATCATCATATTTTACCTCATGAGATTTTAATTTTCTTTCCCATTCTCCTCTCCACCAGGAGACGGGGGGTGGGAAGCTCATCATAGCTAAGTATTTCTTTTTACCTCTATGACATTTGTGGTACTTTAGTAAAATAATCAAGCCAAACTAAAACAATCACTCAGAGGTTTTCTTGCTGTTTTCTTAGTTTTCTTTCTTTATAATTTGCTGTGAATTCCAGAAAAAAAGCTCTTAAGAGAGCAGACTTGGTCAGCAGCCCCATTTGAAATTGAAGAGGACAAGGCCATGTGCCACCTCTCTGCTGAATGGCAGGGGTTCTTTTGGAAACTGGTAATGGAGCAGCACGCTGTCTGTACAAACAGGAACAAGCAGCCTGCCATGCAACAAGGCAGCGAGGGCCAGAACTATGGAATCTTCCACAAAATTCCACAGATAGTATTTGGTGACTCAATCCCTGAGCATTGCAAAAAGGCCACAAAAGTAAATGAACAACTGTGTTTGATTTTTTAATAGAAAGGAGATTGTGAAGCAGTACTAGTGATTCTCTGACATTACCTGGCTACAAAGTCAGAACCAGATGGAGCATCCACATAATTTCTTCTGTTAGCGTTCAAGCTGTGAGCAGAAGCCGCATCCTTTGCAGGTTCAGCTGCCAAGAAGAACAAAGCTCAAGTTATTGTACTTTAGTATTCCGTTAAAATACATAATAGATAAACTGTCCAGAATAAACTGAAATACTATTTTCAAAGATTTAAAGAATTTTCACTGATTACATTATTTAGATTAAAACTCAGTCACTTTCATTTTTACCTCCTATTGGCACTAATTAGGGGAATGGAAAATGACAAAATAAACTGGAAAAGACAAGGGAAGAAGTAATAAAGAAAAGAAAAACTAAAAAAGAACCACACAATTAAAAGCAAGCAAACCATTTTAGCAAAAATTTGTTCTTCTGAAAGAAATTTTTCTGATAAAAATTTCTCCCCAAACTCTCAGACTGACTTTTCGGCTAGAAAATAGGAGTCTTTGGCACATCTTAAATTACTTAGCAATATTGAAAGACTTAAATCAGATTTGTATGTGCTATAAAGAATAAAAATGAAAAATAGATATAAAAGCCACACATTGAAAATCTCTTCCTAGTGCTTGGAGAGTCTATCACAGCACTGCTGTATGAACAGTTCAGATACTGAGACTTTGTATTCATTAACAGATCTCAAGATCTACCGGACAGGTGGATTTTTAAATTTGAGAATTTGCTGATGGAAGACTGTGCCCTTGCACCCAGGTACCAAATGCAATTTTACAATTAACTATCTATTCGCTTTCCCCAGACTTGTGTTCCTTTCTCTTGGTATCTTCTCAGCAATACAAGTTCTTAAGGCTAAATTCTGCTCTTGGTTCCTTTATTACGTTTGTAATCCTTGCATGGGCATAAATGGATTCTAGGCTTGTTTAGGCCAGGAAAATTTGCAAGTGATTATACCACAACAATTTAAACGAGTTTTTGGTAACAGACAACAAAATCTAATTACGATTTATGCGATGAGATGAAGATTAACAATGAAGTAAGAGTACTCTGCTCCTTCTTTATGGAGGTTATACACTGTCAAATCCTGTTAACAAAAATATTCACTGCATCTGTGAACACAATGGCAATCTGCACACATACATATCAAAACGTGCATATTAAGGTCAATACATAACATAATTACCTTGGGGGTGCACAACAACACGAGGTTGTACAAATGATGGCTTCACCACTTCAAACCACCAGAACAATTCTGCCATGAACACCATGTAATTGCTCTACCAGAAAAAAAAAAGATGGGGAGAAATTTATGTTAAAATACAAGCCTGCAAATAAACAGATTAAGCAGCATCTGGGAGATGTCTCTGCATTTCACCCAGTTTACAATCTCTACTGATTTCTTAGAAAAGGAGACCAGTAAAACTGATCTGTAGCACCAACTATCTAATATACATAACTTGACCAGATTGCCACTGACTGGGATGAAATGTTTCATAATAAACATATGCTCAAGCCTGATGTCCTCGCAGGGAGGGCAGTGAGGTGCAGGATTGGTGGAAGAAAACGCCTGCCAAACGGATCAGTTATTTCCATTAAAGAGCAGTGAGAAGCCCATTGTTTCAAAAGGCTAGGCTATGCTTTTTTTCAGAGATTTTCAACATGAAAAAGTATGGTAGCCCTTAGTTTTAGTGTAGGAAGTTTAAATTTGATTTAGACTTTCATCTTAAGTATGTGCCTTTGGTCACATGTGTGAAGATCTACCCAAATTTACAAGTTTTTAAAGCAAAACAAAAGCCAGAAGCAGAGCTTCCTCACTGTAGGTTAGAACAAGGTTTCAGCTCCAAAGATTTATGCACACTTAATACACTGTTGGTATATCTCCCTACTGTACATTCCCATCACACAGCTATGAAAGACATGGTGTGGGAGCCCCAGATTTAACACAAGGGGACAAACAGGTGAAAAGGAAGAAACAACTGGTGACAAACTGCATCAGCAACAACAACAACAAAAATCAATAGAGAGGAAAAGCAGGCAGAAGCAGTAGCAGTCATTTCTAATGCAAGAGCATACAAGGAGTGCAAAAATTTGACTGGGAAGACTGGAGAGTTGAGAGGCCAAAGCTTCTACACCCAAATGCTACTCCATATCTAGAAATAACAACTGAAGGGGATCAGCAAGCATCCAGGCCTGAGCTGGCTCCAGCAGGTGCACAGACCTGTGTCACCAGTCTTACAAAGTCTGAAAATGTAAACAATAAAAACCTCACTTATGCATTAAGCTGGGAAACCATAATGAAATACTTTTTAAAACAGTTTGTTAGAAAAATTCTAAACAAAATGTTGTTTTATTTCAAAAAAACAAACCACAGGACTTAACACTAAGAACATAATTTTAAAATAAACAAAAATTTATTTTAAAAAGTTAAATAATAAATGGTATAGCTTCAATTCTGTATCAGAAAAATTTGAAAACATAATTCCGAATATCTATTTGACACTTTTGCTTCAGATTTATTCTTCCTGCATATTTCTAACATTGATCAACCTTTACTCCAGCTAAGGGATGCTCTTAGACCAAAAGCTGCTCACACGCTTCAGTTTATGGTAAAGGGATCAGGCAGATGTTGCCACAGTTATTACATACAAGCTATAAATAGATTAGGAAAAACCCCGTCGCTGCTTATTCAGCTCAACAGAACTGAATGAGGAAAAGTACATAGCAAAATTTTTTCCATTCAGAGAAAATGTCGAGTATAGCATTTTGGTATCACTCACTGATTTCATTAGGAAGCAATGAAAAAATCAGATGTACTTCTCAGACAAAATATGATTTTTAATACTATAATTTCTAAATATTGCAATTTCTCTCAATATTCCCCCTCCTCTTACCTCTCCTTAAACTCTTAAATTTTTAACTTGATTTTTTAGTACAAAATTAAATTATTAAATGTTCTAATAATAGCTTTCTCCCCATCTGAAATAACCTTGCATTTAAATACTGCAATTTCTTATGGTTATGTTGAAATGCTGCATTTCAGTGAAAAGTAGACACATAAAAGCTTGACTATTGTATGAAGGACTCAGATAATCCTTCTGAGATTATCTTTGTTTTTCCAAAATCACCAAAGCAGTGTTTACTGAACTAAAAATGAAAGTGCTGTCTGCACAGCCCACTGAGAACAGAGGCTACTTCAGATGTCTGATGATGAGCCATCATGATGGAAATCACGTTTTCTCACAAGTTATTTTTAGTCAGAAAGGGACGTTAAGAATGATCAAAGGGAAAGACTGATGATCAGTAACAGAATTCTTTGGAAAAACTAGCAGTGGGTCTGTAGTGATCCTGCTATCCAGGGTTAGAAAGAATGTAGATATTATTACCACAGGTTTTGCCTTGGTTATGGTGACAAAATTCTAACAGCTTGTCACATGATTATCACATGCACTTACACACACCAATGTTCAGAAGCATAACAGTATTTTAATAGTAATAGAAACTAGCAAAGCTCTGAGCAGTTCAGACTGGCTCAAGCCCCCTAAACAGCAGATGGCAGACTTGCAGCTTCAGAGATCCTTTCATTTGCTAAACATCCTCATTTGATTTTTTTAATTTGATATTTGCAGACTGTTCCTCAGTTGTATGAAGTCAGTTGTACTACTGGTACTGCATCATCTGGTGCTGTACCATAAAAACCCTTCTGTTTAACAGATTTTGGAATGCTATCTTTTTGGGGCAAAAAAATTCCCATATTCTGTAGCATAAAATCTGAAGTCATTACTTGCTTCTGTACCATAGGGAGATATAAGCAAGCTTGTTGTTTAAAATTCTATACAAAAAAAGGCAAATTATTTTCTTTAATATCTCTACTTCCCCTTCACAGTTTTAAAATCACTATTAATTTTTAAATCAAATTAGCTAGTGGGAATAGTATGTCCAATCTTGCCACTTAAAATAAATTATACCTTCCTAATACTTATAGGTTTTAGATCTGCATATTTATAGAATAATAACTACAAGATCATATACACAAATGATAGAAACAATTTGTCATCAGGCCTGAACCCACTAAAATTGGATGTCAAAGCAGCCATAGAGACTTTTGGAAATTTTTTCAAAATTAACATACAAATACACTGTAAAATTTATATCATGATGCACATTAAAATCTCTCTTCAGCAGGCCAGGAAATGTCACCTCGAGTGCAAATCCACAGTTTTTATGTTACAGAAGTGCCAACATAAATGCACCAAGACTGCAGAAAACTGGAATGTATAGAGAAGGCCGAACTGCAGTTGTGTCTGATCCATGCACCACCAGTTTGTCCTATCTCCTGCCACAGGCTAAGAAAAGCCACAACTCAATTTTAAACCTCCAGTTTGTCTTGTTTCAGACCAGAACAAGAGGGAAAACTGTCCGATGAACATCAGTGAAAGCAAACCACCCTGCTTCCCTTTAAATAATGAGTCAGGAACGGCTGGTCCCTCTCAGGGGAGAAATCGTCTCTTAAAAAACTGTTCCCTGGTTGAATCTTACTTTTCATTCCTGATCCCCAATCCTTTCAACCCAGTCAGATGGGAATCAAATCCCTGGATGACTCCCACCATACATACCCAACTGCCTCACCAAGCACAGCCAGCTGCTCTCCCGGGTCCTTAAGGAATCCACGTTCACGCTTACAGGGCTTCAGTTGCCAGTTCAGGCTTAGGTTGGCAGCCTGACTGGCAGTGGGTTTTCCACTGAGACTGTAGGGCAAGCTGTACGACATGTGTGGACATCCTGCAGCCCTGAATTTCTAGGATTTATCTATGCAATGTATTTGAACACTATTTTTCACATCTCTCATGCTGATTATAGCTTCTGCTTACATTGTTTACAAAGTCACCACCAATATTACATCAGAAAGTGCAAGTATTCAAAACTGCTCAAGTGCAATAAATATTTTTTAGTATACATCAATCCTTCAGATATCATATGCTCCTGTTTAATTCACCAGTGAAAAGACAAAAAAAAAGTTCTGAAGGATCTGAATCAAAAAAGATTTGACAGTGCAAATGTTTTTTCTGCCTCTCTGGTTAATAGTCAAGTGCAAAAATTAGGTAGCTATTCCATGTGCTTAGTTGTGATTCTGCACAGCTTACAGTGGCCCACATTTAGGTCAGAGGAACGCCCTTTGCAGACAAGAGACAGCAATCATCTCTCAGATTTGCTTCATTTCACATTCTGAAAGCTTTCACTCTGAAAGAAATATGCCTTCTGTATGAGCTTGGGTGAACAGACTCTACAGTTACCAGCACACAGCAGCCAAAGAGAAGAAGCATCCATGATGAGGGGCAGCACACAACAAACAGCCCCCAGGAATTGAGAGGCTGCAGAGATTTCTGGCCCTGTTCAATGCCCAAGAACCCACAAGGTCAGAACTGCAGGACTCAGCCACATCTGTACAGGACCATCAGCACATGCCAGTGCCAACAACAGGTTGTACAACCCCAACTGTGCCAACAAGGGCTGTAGTTATTACATGCAGAAAAAGGCTATAAGTATATACACACCCCAAGAGACAAATGAACCCCTTGAGAAACTTACCCAAAAGCCACTGGTGAGCCAGTATGACCCCCAGCTTCTGGGAGACCACTGGGTTGGCCTCCAACCCCATAAAAGTGCCTGAGTGTGTGTGTATATTTGCATGAACTCTGTGAGCAAATGAATGCATCGTGTGAATAGTTATCTCTTATCAATAGTTCATTCTATTAATACTAGCAGTTGAACTAATAAAAGTTGTTCTAATATTGATTGTGATCTGTGTCTCACCCTCAATCCCCTATCAGAAAGAAGGGAATGTAAAACACACATAGATTAAATGAGTAGCACAAGTTTAGGATCACTATTTAAAAAAACAAGACACAAAACCACACATTTTTGAAGGCTTGGGTAAAGGAACACAAAAGACAGTAATTAACTGCATATCAGTTGATGCAATGCCAAGTTCCCACATAAGCTCTTAAATTATGGGAAACATCAAATGATTGAAGTTGTCTGCCAGTACCCTCTTTGACAGTTAACCTCATAAATTACTTGTTCTTAGATTTGAAGTCTATGGTCCTACTAAAATAAATTGACAGAGAACTATCTAAAAATATCAATATAATCAATTACAACCAAATATGTGTTTTTTCCTCTTCTAGAAATACTTTCAACATGTATCTCGTGTGACAAATGGAACAGGTGAGATGCTCTTTTTTTTTAATTCTTCCTATTCAGAGACCATATATGCCCCTTACAACATCCTTTTAGGAATTATACATTCCATAAGACAATGAAACCACAAATGCTACATACCTCCTATTACATAACAGTGCTAATAAACTGTTGGGACAAAGCAATAAAGAAGTCTTTACAGTTCTGCACGGTGGCTCAAGCTTCTTGTGATGGCACTTCATGCAAGGTTTTCTATTTCTACAGATTTGTTCTTTGAAAGGGCAGAGTAAGTGCATGTCAAGACACAATGAAACAGTTTTTTCAGTTTTATGTACTTTCCCAGATTCAGGTGAAGAACGGGATACTTGAAAAATAAATCCTGTCTGAGGATAAAACTGCTTGCAGGAGAAGGGAAAAAAAGAAGTCTCTGCAAGTAAAGAGAGATCTAAGATTTTCTATTATTTCCTCTTGTTATATAGGCAGAGAGGACTCAGAAAACATTGTGATTATTTTTATGTAATCTCTCTGTACTTGTGTTTGTCTGTCTCAAAGGAAAACAACCAGAACCAGTATGATCCCTTGTTGGTGCCTCAAGCATCCATGCAATGTATTCAAATATTTTTTTTCTTTAATATCAGTAGCCTTACTAAACATCTTATGAAGAGCTTCACAAATGTATTTTTCTTAGAGGAGGTGAAATAGGCAAGTGAGGAGTAACAAAACTTAACTTTCTGCTTCCTTTGATTATGGCACATTAAAGCTGTCTAGAAATCCAGACAAAGTGGATTTCTCCTCAGTGCTAAAACAGAACTAAGCCAACAGTTTCATCTGCTGCAAAATCAGAGAGCCTGTATCAAAGACTTTAGATGCTTGTTAAGTGAAGTTTTAAATTAATATGACTGTATTTCTGTGCATTTTGATGGGAAAGCGAAAAGCAGGCACAGTCACATTGGTCAAGTCCAGCACCAAATTTCTGCATCATATCCTGTCTCTAACCTGCCTCAATCTGTGACAGCACAGTGCAGTCTGCCCTGGGAGGAATGCAAGGGACATACTTCGTGCCTGATCACTTCAGAAGAGGTTCTGCTCCCTTCCTTCTCACAAACTAGCATGAAGTCAGGACACCTAGTACAACTGTTAGGACCACACAAGGAACAGCACTGTAATTCCAAAAATACTGCTGTGACTTTTTTTCTGGAGGCTTTTTCCAGTAACGTATCAGGAGTTGGTTCTTTTTAATTTTTCTATCACTTCTATGAATGTAAGAGACTTTTAACCAAAAGCACAGTGGAATCTACTGTGCAGTGTGAGCCACCCTGAAAGTAGACAGGAATTTCAGCTGATTAAAAAAGACACTTTCATAAATCCTAAAACTTCATACTATGTAAATTTTGTAGGCCAAGATAAAAGTGACTTCTACAAACCAGTGTAATTCAATGTGCAATATTTAAAATATCCATTTACAATACAAGCTTTTTCAAAGTGACAATAAAATTCTTTGGAGAACATACGCATTATTAAAACTTACTCTAATCAGATGCACTGGAAAACTAAGAAAGAGCTCCTTTAACTATGAATTTATTTTTAAAGAAAATTAACTCTTAACACTGGAAAAGCAGAGTTTTGTAGCACTAGTCGAAGTTTCCATGCCAAGTTTTAAAAGAACAACTTGGCAGCTTTGCTTTGTAGCATTTACATCTAAATAAGCATCTACACCACAGCAACTTGTAATAACATGATCACAAAAGGGCTTTCTCTGTTCTAGAAATACTCAAAATCTTTGAAAGAACTCTAAATCTTATCTAGAAACAGTGTTCAGAAACAGCAAAATCACTGAGTCTGTAGCACTTTCAAAGTGTAAAGTCTGATGCATCAGGATACCGACAAAATATTTACTACAGTTACTTTGTTAACATTGAAACTTCATAGTGCACACTGGCTTGAGAAATAATTCAAGTCACTACTATAAAATTTTACTGATTGCTATGAACCAGAACAGGAGTAATTAATGCTGTGCATTCCATGTATGTGTAAGCAGAGAGAAACAATCAAAATGCAGTGAAGGAGTCCCACTCGAGATCCTTGTGGTTGTAGGACTATGAACTACAGACAAGACAGACTGCAATGCAGCAGACTTCCCAAATGTGTAGGTAGATTACTGCATCTGAAATTTAAGAACACCAAAAGCTGACTGAAAGCAGTCACTATGCAACTTTGCGTACACAAAATAAACCAGCAACTGCTAAGTAGTCTAGACTGAAGTGCTACTGCCTTTACTCACCCTGGCAGCTCATTACTTATTTGAAAAGGATTGGGTTCAACCCTACAGGAGACAACAAAGCTGTGTGTGAGCTCTGGCCTCTCTGACTCTGCTTGCAAGATTGCTATAAAGATCATAAAAGCAGTGAAATGACCCAGATATTTAGAAACCAATTACATCCCATCTGCAATGGATATGCTGACTTCAGAAAAATAGTATTTCATTCCCTAAAGGCAAGACAACAAGAATCTTAAGCAAATGAAGAGTGTTTTATATAGAAGAAAGTCTTGGTGAAATATAATGATGAAAAATTTAAGTTAGAGTTAAGCAAGAAATCATTCAGTTGCTCCTTGTTTTCCACATAGGCTTAAAAAAATTATAGAATGTTGCTTTTTTTTTCTCCTTCTAAAAGTGCAAAATTTTAGAATGATTGAAAACACTTAATTGCTTATTCAAACAAATGTAGTTGCTGGAATTGTGTTCCTGCTTGTGTTTTGGGCATCAAACCACTGGATTTTCCAATGAAATTAACTTGTAAGTTCACACTTTTACAGAAATGAAAAAGCTTTAAGTTTAAAAACCATGAAATTATTGTGTACACAGAAATGTATAAGTACAGAGAGCAATAATTCCATAAACTCTTCAATATTTCCTCCTTTTGTTAAAGCCTTAATACATTTAAACTGATGCAGATCACTATTACATTTTAACAGAAATATCACAGATTAAATGCTTTAAATAACAATTAATTAATAAGAAAGAAGTGTGAAATAGTTTTGCACAAAATTAAAGTTTTTACAAATCCTTTCACAAGTGCTTTTTTAAAAATATTTTGAAATTACTAGAAAAACAATGGGCAAAAGAAGGTGGTTTTACATGTTGCTGAAATTTGTGTGTTGCATGCTCCATCATAAGAGATGCTATACAGCAACAGACCAAAAAAACCACTAAACATACCATGAGCAGAACAGTCCTGTGGATGTTGATCACATTTTTATTATTTTTTTTTTTTTTACCTTTATGGAAGAAGCTGCATAGAGCATATCCTCAAGACTGAAATGGCAACACTGGTTGAGGTATTCCTGACAAAATTCTTGAATCAATTGCAGATTATACAGGCTGTCAGCCAAAGACATTGTCTCTTTCAAACAAATATCTAAAAAAGAAGAAAAGAAGCAAATATAAGATACAGTTACAGATTTACAAAAAAGTGCTTTTTGGCTTTGCTGGATTCTGAAGCATTTTCTGGATTCAGACTTGATTTCTGCTCCCCCCCCCCCGAGATTTTTATATTTCTATTTCAGAAACTAAACAAATTATTAACCTGCATTTTATCCTTGCATTTTTATATATTTAGACATTTTTGCAAAAAATAATTTTGTTTTTCACATTGACAAGTTTATTTGTTTTTGTTTTGCTTTCTGTGAAGATGGAAGTTATGCTCTCATCCCTAATAGTTCCATGTAAAGAAAAACCATAATCACTAATGGAATTTTTTTTCAATTAGATTTTCTATGGAGCAATGGCAATAGGAAATGTACATCTTTTCACACCTTTCTCTGTACATATTAGTTCTTTTTCTTTGCACAGGGATCCAAGAGCACATTTTAATACCACTAACCCTTAATCTTCACAAAAAAGCAGCATTAGATTGGTCTTATGTATTTGTGTTTGTAGATTGAGATGCTTGAGATGAGATTTTACAAGGAGCTGAAGCCTGTTACACGAAGTATCACTCTCTGTTTGAAAGTGCTATTTAAAGACAAAGAAGTGGTCAAAGTGAACAGACTTGTAGTTATACAGTATTCTCTCAATACTATTTATGCCCAGATAACCTCCTGTTCTCTTTTTATGACTGCTTCTTGGAAAATTAAGTAACAATAATAACTTCCTAGAAAAGAAAAAAAGATAGTCCTTGTAAAAAGAAGGACTGAAGGAAAAAAAAAGGAATATACTTCCAGAGACTGCATTAGATTTTATTCCTAAAGCAACAGCGTATGACAGAGCTCCACATAAGTTTTGAATTGTTTAGGATAAAAGGTTTCTTCAGACATAGAATCTACTTTGATGCTAGCAGGGTAAGGATTGCCATACTGAGAAAGTCATACCTAGTCCATCAATCCAACCCCACAGACGATGAGCAATAGAAAAAAATGTTTGACTAAACTGACTGAAAGGAGATTAAATTTAGTAATGCAAAATATGAAATCATGCATTTGGATCTAATAAAATTGTAATGTGATTCACTAGCTGAGAGTGATATAGAGCAGGAAGTTATCATCTATTAGCCATTGTAAACATATTTATGTGCCTTTGGCATCCTGCAGCTATGGAAAAAGCAAACGTGATGCTAAAATGTCTCAGAAAGTTTCTTTCCAGTAGTGACAAAGAGGCACTGTACAAAGGTAATGAGATGTCAAGCTGGATTTCTGGGTACAACTGGGACCATCCATATTCAAGAAAGATAAACCAAAACCGGACTAGTTGCAGAAGAAGACTATTGAGGATAATAATGAACATGGAAATCTACTTCAGCAGGGGAGACTGAAAAGGCTTGGTTCAGTTGCCTGGTCTAAAATAATAGAAAGGAAATATATCAAAAAGGTAGGCATCAGATTTGGAGAATCTATGCAAGCCAAAGGATACTGCTGGAACAACAAAAACATGTAAGACAGACTACAGGGCACACTTAGGCAGAAAGTAAGAATGAGATTTAAAACTCGGTTACAAAAATTGGGTAAGAAGAGTACAGATTTTCAAGAGCTTGACAGTTTTGAGAGAGAACAAGATAAATTCATGAAAGGGATTATATAATTTTGTACAATAGCCAATTTCTTGACTCGCTGACATAGGAAGCCCTTTCTAGTTCTGTATTCCTTCAAGGAAACCTAGATTTGAAAGTTAAATGAAGTCTTAATGAGAAGTGATCTATTTCAGACTACAGAGAACTCTAGAATAATTTTTTTTCTTTTTTGTAAATGTATTTTTAAGCATTTTTGCATATGCATTTTTGTTACCCTCCTTTCTTCAGTGCCAGTACAGAACCAAATCTCAGTAAAATTCAACATGCACCAAAATTATGTCATCTAAATACAGGGAAGATGAGCAAAATCTTAAAGTATTTCTAGTTGCTTTGGCGTACCTTTGAGTTTACTTCTGAGACAATGATATTTATATATCTTCAGGGAAGATGATGTCAGGACACCTAACAAGAATATTAAAACTAAAGTTCCAAAGATGACATGTGCCTTGTCCTGTTTAAAGTCTGCAGAAAGATGCTGGCAAGTACATATGTGGTTAACGCAAGGAATACAAGGTCCTTCAGACTGTCTGTGTTTTCAGCCATGCTAGGACAGTCAGAAGGAACTGGGTGTTACTCTGTTCAACACTACCCAAGTTTTAACTCTTCCCTAATCACATATAACAGTATGTATTTGGCTACAATATTTATGTAAATTAAAAGTTCTATTTTCCAAAATTCACAAGCTGAAGAAGAATGGTGAACGTGTCTTCGTGTCTTTCATCTTCAACACCTACTGTGCTGGAAGCTCCCTATAAAGTGCTTGTATATATGAATTCCAGATTTTAGTCCTTAGTAAGCTTTAAACCCTTCTTCACATTCCTGGATTTCTCAGAATCTTTCTTTATAAGTGTTCCCACGACATCAAAGGTATATTAGCCAGAACACAGGCAGAAAATTATGGGTGTTAGCTGCCAAGACATTTTACAGCTACATGAGCCTCTCAGTTGCCAAGAGGAAGATATAACTTTAACCAAGCTACTGAGGAATGAGATGAAGCTGCTCATCATCACAGACAATTGCTATTATAGAACAGCATGACTCCAATACCTTCTAGACTGTATATTTTTGTTTACAAGTGATATAGGAGCTCTCAGATGAACTAAAAGCCCAGAATACAGAGCAACTATTTGCCACGGAGTGCAGCTATGCAGAGTCTTAACTCTAACCTCTTCCATGTTTTATATCTATAACTACTCAGATTCACAAAAAGCACTTATGGAGCTTCAAGAATAAGTTTTGCAGGTGGTTTCAAGTTTCATAGCACAAAATGCAATGTGTTGTTATAGTCAGATCTGTAATAATATATCTTAAGATGTTTATATTAGTGTGACAACATAAAAGCAAGCACATCAGGGAAGGACATCCTGGTTCCTTTTATTTAAATGTAAAAATAAATAGGTAAAAAGTTAATATTAAATTCACCACACTCAAATGATGCCTTTGGCCTATTGTATTCAAGCACCTTCCCTCACATAGTTATCAAACAAACATTTAGACTTTTATGGACACGTTTACAAGCCCAAAGACATGTCAGACATACCCTCCAGTTTAATGATATCTGGACAGTAGAAGTGGATCAGGGCTGCTAGAGCACAACCATCTGTACCATCTTTCAGCAGATTCTCTACCAATGGAATGCAGGGCAGCTGTTTAAGCAATGTTTGTTCCTTCCTGTAACGAGCCTACAATATAGAATGAAGAAATTTAGAGAAACAAGGGCTCTGAAAACATATGAAGAAACATATTTATACTATAGGCTTTTACCCTGTTAGTGAAAAAGTAGTATTCAAGAAATAGCTGAATATTCTTAGTATTAAATTTTCTAAAACTATTCATATTATGCCGCATTTTGAATGGCATAAATAATATCTAAGAGGAAAGGAACGATACTAATTTTGAGCCTTTCCTTTGAAGTCACCAAGTTTTAATGATCTCTGTATAGCACACTGAACTTAATAGCATTATATACCTTCATTAAAATTTAACACTCATCATTATACGATCAAAAATTATCTGTGTAAACACAGTGAGACAAACCCTTAGCTAGTGAAACTTCAGTTTACTGGCAAGTCATGACTCTGAAGTTAACACACCCAAATATTTTGCCCAAAATCTCATTCTTATATAACTGACTTCATGACAAATTCAAAACCAAGAAAATAGTGGAGTTCATCAAATGTAGATTATTACTAGCATGTGTCACTATAAGCAGTCATAGAGAAATATTAATGGTCAAGTGTTATGACCATGCAGTAACTCAGTTATAAAAGGAAACATTTTGAAAAACAAGTGGGCATATAAAGAGATCATTAGTTCAGATGAGATAGCATTTATCTGCAGTGAATATATTTTTAATGAGTTTCTTTTTTTTTTGTGATAGGAGAGGGGGGCTTACTTAAAAAATGAATTTATCATTCTTAGGTTTTTTGCCCAATTCTTCTTGGGAAAAAAAAATGGAGGTGGAAGAAAGTGGTATAAATTTTAATTTGTTAATATTATGTACTAAGAAATTTTTAAAGCAGTAGTGAAGGATTACTTTTCCATTCACACCACAGAACTACTTATGATGCCAAGAGTGTTTCTGAGTTAATTTTATTCTATTTAAATTCATCTATACACACTAAACAGCAAGTCTTCCTGAAGGGATTCTAAGAAGTCTTTGTGAATGTTACTCTTCCAGCAAGTCCAAAGCTGACAGTTCCTATCTCCTACTCTCCATTTTTTGGTTGTGCTGGAGCAATTGCTGATGGGACTGCATGGCAAAACCATCGCTCCAGCTACAACAACTCTCCTCCTTTGTTTCTGCAGTGAATGAGTGAGCAGAGATGGAGGTTTTATGGGTGGGGCAGGAATTGTTTAAGTGAGCTTTGCATGCAAAAAAGTCTGTGGAACCACAGAGTAACCCTGAGGGCTATACTTACTGACACTGGATTTATGTCAAGGATCACATGGGATTATTTCAGTGAATGTCAGTGTCCCCTAACTGGTCTAGGAAGTCAAAGCCTAATCTGGCAACAGCAGCCACATCCGTTCTAGAAAAATAATGGGCTTGTACTTGACCTGGAGAACTTATACTTTAACCAATTAATATTTTTTAAAAATTATTCTTTAAAAAAAAGGTTATTCTTTACTTCATAATTTTAGTGTAGTGATATTTGTGTGTCAAATAAGCTGTACAAAAATGAAAATCTCATTTTTGCATGCTACAGGAAAAATTCACTAGCACCAAACAAAATCATGCTACTGTTATGCATTAATAATATTCCTTTCTCCATGTTCTTAATACTCCCTAGTATTTCTAATCAAATAGGCCAATTATGCTTGCAGTGGAAGTTCATTCTTTTTCACTGTGGCACTCCACTGTCCCAATATGATGAAAATCCTGCAAATTTCAAATACCATGTGATTGTGTCTGTATATGTCCTCCTCAAAATGACTGAAACTAAGTCTACGAAATACTACCATTTAATTATGATTAAACATGAATAATTATAACAGATACAGGATAGAGATGGACTCAACACCATGGTCAACAAGCTCTGTGTAATTTATATATTCTTTTGAATAGCATCTTTTAATGGAGTATTCAAACAGTGGCCTTGCACAGTAAATCCTGTGAAGAAGTATAATGCCACTTTAATGAGACTTTCACTGGCCTTATGAACAGTGCCCACAGATGCTAGAAACTGTGTCATATCTTTAAAGTGGACCTAGAAAGAGGACTTAATTCATTATAGAGTATGCCAGGCATGTTACTTCAGGAAAAATAAACTCATATAACCTGATCTGCTAGGTTCAGTAGGGTATAGCAGGCATCATGTTTCAATTTGGTTGAAAAGAGAAATTACACTGAAAAAAACAAAAGACACTGGTAATTGTGCTGCATTTTTAATAAACTTCCATTTGAAGAAACCCTTCTCATCAGTTGCAATGCTTTCTACCATATATGGATGCAATAACGCAAAAGATTAACCTCTACATTTATGATGAAGCTCTAGTGCTAATTAAAACATGAATACTAATACAGGCATCTTCCTTCTGAGATCCAAACCCATTCTGATCTAGCATCTTTGAGCTTATACTTAAAACAAGTAGTCAAGACACTTGCATACAAACAAGGTCAGATAAAGATGAGCCAACAGCATAGCAGCTACTCTGCCATAAGTGCTTGTGTGTATTCAGAGTTAATCATTAATAATCAATGCTCTTACACATTTACCAGGCAGTAGTAACATGTTATAAATTTACTTCTCCGAGTAAGTTTTTAGCTGCTTGTATGCTCAGGAATCTCTCTCTATGAAACATTTGTTCTTTATAAAGGGAAGAGGCAGAAGACTGGCTGAACTGTTAAGAGCAGCCTGAGCCACGGCCTTCCTATTGTATTATCAGTAGCACTCGGGTTTCAACTGAACCATCAACTCAAAGTAACATAAATACCACTGGTTCGAGTTGTCTATGGACAACTGGCAGGCAAACTGGAGTTAGCTTTTCAATAGACTGAGTGTTCTATATTTGAATACCATTTTTATGCAAAGGAAGAGAATCAGTAGTAAACTAACACCCTAGACAAAAACAGAACACAAACATATTCCAATACTGCTTTGAATTAGCCACCTTACTTTGTAAAAATGAGACCAAAAAAAGTGTTTAAGTCTTGGTTTGTTGTTTTTTTTTTCCATTATTCCCTTCATTTAATTACACTATCTTAATTCCAAAATAAAATTGAAGGACTGTGTCACCACTGTAATAGATAGCATTTTAGAGAAATTGCCCACAGAGACTGTTAGGAATTTGAATACTGATTCGTCTGCTGAAGACAGTACTTTTAAACTGGTTTTCCAGACACCAAGTAACTTCTGTTGTTGCCTTTATTGTTATTTTCAACTGTTTTTGCAATGTAAGAACAGTCTTTTACTAATTATGACAGCAAATATCTGAGGGACTGCTGTATCAGTTACTTGGTAATCCTCAGAGCAAAGATAGCTCAGAATTAGTTCTTTGGAATTCAGACTAGAAGTATGCAATTCTGCATGTACCTAAGCAATTCTGCATATACCTAAACAGCTGACTATTTTGTTCGCAGCAAAACCTGCTGCAGAATAAATAATCTGAATGCATTTCAGGGGTGAATTACTGCATGATAGAGGAAAGTAATGATAACACCAAGTTGACACAGCACAGAGAAAACAAACTTGATTATTACTGCAGACATGAACAGTTATTTGTTATTGCTTTTAGTGAAATTATAGTCTCACTAAAAGTAGACTGCTTTAGGTTACTTTGTGTGGGGAGAGATTAAAGCAGTCTTAAATCAGCCGAAAAAAATCGGGAATTCTGGACAAATGGTGTAATGATTGCATATAATAAGATTTCAGATTCCATGTAGCATCAATAATCAAAAGCTATTTCTGCAAGTCTCTTTTTAAAAGAGAATTGGTATCAAATAGCATGTGATTACTGAAAGCTTATGAAAAAGTAGTTTGCAAATATCCTGATCATTTGACATGAGTTAATATTGGGTAGCACTGCCTTGTACAGACCCACTGACTGCTTGAAAAGTAATTCCTTATCCAGCATTTTATCTCATTTCTTTTGCACAGGTTACCTTGCAAAGTAGGCTTCTGCAGTACGCATATCTTTGCAGGGCAATCTCTTATAAAATTCTCTCATACAGATAAATGAAATGAATGATTAGACCAGCATGACATGGACAAAGCCATTCCCAAAATAAGCAATTTGATCAAAGTGAAGCAGTTGGGCAAACTTACAGGAACCAGTTTCCAAAACCATTTGGTAGGAGACTTCAGAGGAAGCAGTAGGAAAAAAGAATAAAAGCAAAAAGCAAAGGAAAAAAAAAGGAACATTTTATCAGATTTCATAAATTACTTTTACAAAGCAATTTTCTTTAACATTCTCAGTTTTGTATAACAGTGAATTGTAATTTAATGGTAAGCATTAGTGCACCATAACCTCTGTGTATTGAGCTAATTAGCAGCAATAACAGTGGAGAAATATGTCTGCACTCTTTGTAGATCAACATTATAATTTTCCCACATGAAGAGATAAGATTGTCAGATCAATGCAGTTTTATGAAATGCTTTCACACATCTAATTGTATTCTACATATGCAATCCGACTGAGGAATTCATTTGAGACTTGAAGTCATGATCACAAGTATCAAAATGAACACCAGCAGCACACATGGGGAAGCAGGGAAGCTAAAGCAATGGAAAAAAGGATAAACACACTGTAGTACAGTACAACCAACTGCAGTGAAGCTTGTGTTAGTTACTTCAAGCCAAACAGTAACATTCAACAGTATTTTTAAACAATCGTATGACAGTTTTCAGAACAACAAGAGGTACAGGCAGTTATATTTTTGCAATGACAAATCACATTAGCATCAGCTGCATGATGTGCAATGACCTGAAATGCAGATGGAATTCTGACTGCTGGCAGAGAATGATCAGAACTGGTACATACAACTCTAAACTCATACGTGATCAAAAAATACTAATCTGAAGCACACTGAAGTAATTGATTTTTCTCTGTAACTCTACACACTAGTTTGGTATAATATTTCTACTATTAAGAATAAAAATATTGTATATCAGTACTATAAATACATACAGAAAACTTTATCATTCTGTGGATTTTGTTTTAGGAAAAATAAAAGTTAAACCCATTACCAAAGTGCAGGAAAGAAATTTTTTTTTAAATGAAGATGAATATTTTCTTGGAGTGATAAAAACGAAGTTTGAAAACTGCTACGGAAAAAACTGCAGTGGAACCTTATTATATTTTATGTAGTTGTTAAACCTTTAAAACAGCTCCAGTAACGATACAGAGCTTTTATGCAAAAAAGCTCTTGTGCACTAAAGGGTGTCCATTAGTAGCAGGGCTATTCTCAGTATTCTTCTCCTCCATTTAACTGGATTGTTGCAGAGGAGAATCCCAAAGGCACTTAGAAAGAAATTAACTACAAGATGCATGCCCACGTGTGGCTCTAGACATTTCTGTTGTCACACCCAAATAAAGCACTTTCCACAGGGTTCAGTATCTCTTCATATCACTGAAATATAGTCAAAGTATGGGAAAATATGTGAATTTGAAAACAAATCTTAATTTTCAACTGCAATCACGAATTCTAAACTATATCATAAAACAGGGTTTTAGATAAATTGACTGAGAACAGACCTAGGCTGCCTATTATTCTGCTTAATTCTGATAGGAACATTCTTCTTGGATTTATCAAGGTGAAGTGTATTTGAGATTTGGACTAAAAAAGGCCACCAATGTCTATTTAATGATAGGCTAAAGAACTACTCTTTGGAAAAAAGCACAAATTTGTTTCAATTCTCAAGACTAGCTCTCTGTAACAGTAACTGAACTCAAAACTAGTAATCCAATATATATTTTTATTTATCCACTTGGTTGAAATTATGGTTGAGATGACCATGATTCAAAGCACTGAAAGATTTAAGATAACCAAATTTAAATTCAAAATTACCCCAAGATTTAGAAATATACACTTTGTAAAGCCACTTAAAGGAAAAGAGAGAAAGAAAAACTGAAATCTCTTGGACAACATAATGGGAACTCAATGTGTGTTGAACTGTCACTTTCAATCAGCAAGAACAAACTTTCTTCCCCTGGAACTTCATAAAAATCAGTCACTATAAAACAAACTAAGCAGAGAATCCTGGCTGACTTCTCCCAGTGTTTAAAACAACAACAACGAAAAAACGAAAATAATTCCACACAAAACAAAACCTGAAAGGACAAAAAGTCTTCTTTACAAGGAGACTTTTTTATCCCCCAACAAGGTTTTAAACGTGACTATGATAAATTGAATTCATCCTATGGTGCCAAAACATGGCAGTCACACCTTTCATTAAATACTTGTTTCTGCTGTCTTCCTTGCACCATCATTTGTGTTCATGCAGCTATGCATTAATCAAGAAGCTGATTCTGCTGCAAATTTTTCTTCTTGACAGGTTAGCTTTTGCTAGCAGTGTGGATTTATGAAACATTAAATTGAAAGTGGAACTACGGCGTTAGTGTTTTACCTTCACGCAAAAAGTCGCACTGTTTAAACTAATTTAAAAAAAACTTTTGAAAAACGCAGGTACTTGATGAATACTCATACATTTGTTTCTCTCATAGGATTTGCATTTACTTATCTTAAATCTGTTAAGACTGATTCAGTCTCAATCACAGAAGCAGATGGGAAAACAACAGGTTTTTGAGAAAGCTCCAACTACATTGAAAATCAATAGTTTAACCAGTGCAACTGTGCAGTCACTACATATTATTCAATGGAAGCCTGAAAACCAAAGCTATTTACTACAAAACTGGAAATCCTAGTTGTGAAAAAAGATGCAGAGACTCTACCAGAAATGGATGAAGTTACCACAAATCACCAGGTGATCAAGATCCAGAGGACTACCTGGAACTTAAAATCATACATACTCCTTCCTCTCATCTTCTACAGACAGGCAGTAGCAGAATTAAGTGAAAGAAAACAAAAGCAACCTCATAATGTGTTAGCACTGGTTTTATCCATCCAGAAATATAAAATAGGTATATCTTATCAGTTGTATTATCTACTAATCTGTTTATATGATGCTTAAAACTTTTAGAAACGTAGAGATTTATCGTTTACTGCAAAAAGGTTCACTACAGGTTTGTAACAAGACAGTAAAGCATTAATTTGGCAGACTTGAGGGTTACACTGAAATTATTTTTCACAAGTGATTATGAATTTATCACAGTAGGATATGATGAAATTAAATCTACTTGTTAGCTTTAGGTAACAGCCACCTTTTAGGTACCTGATTTTACTGCTTCTTAGCCAGAAATGAAAACTGAAGGAAAGATAACTACAATGATCTATTCTTCCCCTGTTTGTTTGGTCATCTCTTTAACCAGCGGAAGGGGCATTCATAATTTAAATTTAGTTCCAAAACACTCAAATATCCAAAGGTGTTTGCCTAGATCAGAAGGGAGATTGCAAAGTTTCTTAAATTTTAGAATGGAGTCATCACCTTTTGAACTGCTAATTGTGTTGGTAACCCAGAGAACCTAAATTACATAATAAAGCCTCAACCTGAAAAGGATGGTGGAAGACAGAAAAGCTGCACAATGGAACATTCCGGTTCCCCTTCATGTTAAGTTTTAAGATACAAACAGAAGCAGCAATTAGGAGTTTAAAAAAATTGAAGAAAATAAAACAATTGAATCCAGCTGCTGAGAATTAAGCTACAACTGTAATATGAGAATAAAAATGTTAAATAAATATCTAGAAGTATAATTTAATTTTTTCCATAAAAATGGAAAAGCATGTTATATTCCTTTAGTTTAAATAAAGGCAGAATTTAATTCTCCCCTTTTTTTAATCTAAGAACATCTACTGATACCAATAGTTAAACTCAGGAACAGCATGAAAAGAAACATTATACAGATATTTCAGCAACACCCAAACCTGGTACAGGAATTTAGCTACAGTTCTGACACAGCTTTGCTGAGTACAGGTTGGAAGGTCAGTGCTATCATTGATTCTGAGCTCTTACAAGAGAAATACATGGACTGATGCAATATGGAGACAGATAATCAGGGTAAAGCACCTGGGTATCAAGGAATGAATACTAGGATGCTTGACCGGAGCCAGCTGATAATTTAACAGAAACTCCTGTGAGAAACTCTGACCAACTTGATTGGATGCATTTGACTCATCCAATGCATCTGCATTAGTTTGCCTTGTAAAGCCATCATGACAAAAAGAATAGCTGAGATTTCACAGTAAATTAGTCATCAGTTGAACAGACCAGTGTTTCTCAAAGAAAACTTGGAGCTTAATAATCTCAATGTTAACATAACTCCCTAGCACGGAATATCTTACTTAAAGTAATTTATGCAGCTGAATCCCCCAATTAGGGAAAGAACATAACATATACCTGGGATAATAGCATCGAAAATTTAGTGTACAGAATAGAAGGCCTTAAATATTTTTTTCCATGATATGGCAACTGTTAAATGATTTTGATTTTTTGCAAATGCATTTGTACCTTGGCCAAAAGAACTGGGCTCTTATTGTGTTACAGCTTCACAATATATACCATTTTTATGTAAATGTGTTATTCCAACTGAATCCATTTATAGGATCAGAATAACAAACTATACAGGTTTTTCAACAATTGAGTCAAGAATGCTGCCGTTGAAGATAAATTATAAACTAAAAATTTTATCATTTTATTCCTAATATAAAATGCAAACTATAATATAAGTAAAAATAATACAAATATAGATAATACAAATACAGATAATTTTATGGCATTGCTCTGATAACAATCTTTTTTATATATATTTGTTTGTCATATTATGACTCTCATGCACTTTTAATTTTAAAAATTATTCTCATCTTTCCAAGAGACCTAAAAACCACATAAAACTACCTACTATTATTTTCAGTAAAAAGAAAAATCACTAGAGGACAGAGGTACACAAGACATCTCTCTGCCCTCTGTTTACGTTGTGTTATCTAAATTGGAGCACCTTGTCAAGGACATCTCATTTTCCAGATTCGTAATCTACTATCACTACTGAACACAGCTTAAATTTTCCATATCAGGGTATATGCATCAGTCACACTACTATTGTAAAACCCACCATTTTCTTTTGCTGAGTCACATCCTAATTAGCCCTCATCATCGTTCCTTATATTTAAAAAACCCATACAAATTGAAGGATATTCACTACATTCGTGTTTTTTGAAGCTGAACATCTAATCTGGCCTGGTAACCCATAACTCTTTCAGAGCAGCTTTGAAAAGGAGACAGCAGCTTACATGACAACAGACCAGGAGAGGAACAAGGATTACAGCCTTGCAGAAGCTCAGAAATCTGTTCTGCATTCAAGTGCAGGGATAATACCAAAGGGTGTTCAAACTGATTACCAATTCCCCAATAATAATTATATCTCAATAGGATAAATGATCTTGTTCTGAAGCAAGCAATTTTACATACTCTAGAAGTATATGCTATCCCTCTGTATTTGGGTGAGTATATAATGCTACTTAATTAACTGAACCTCACAAACAAAAGAAAAAAAATCCTGTTGGGAAAGGAAATCAAACGTAATCTGTTTTTATTGTATATATAATAAAACCTGTAATCAACCAGTATTTTGGATCATAGCCAGAGCAATGCTCCTCATGATGTCACATACAGATCTGTCATTTAAGATTCAGACAATACACAAGGAAAAATATTAAAAACCATGAATACAATGTGCTATTTTTTGCATATCAGATCTGACTGTAGATCTAATTCATTCAAAAGTATTCATTAATCTTAACAAATTCCTTATCACTAACATAACAGATGTTTTGCCTGCTATCAAAGATTTATTTGTCAAAAGGAACAACTGGGAATAAAAAGTGCAATTCTATTAGTTTTACTTTTAAATGGGTATTTTAATGAAAATGATAAAACTAATAACAAAATGAATACTACAAGTTTTCTTTCTTTAACAAGCAGTTATAAGTTCAGTGTCTGCAAATGTATATTTACATACTATATGCAAGTAGTTTATGTTTACAGATAAATGCTTATTCTAGTTTAAATACCTTAACTTCTACACCTACCTTTTGACCTCCTGCAGATTCTGCACCGTGATGCTCTTTTAGCTTTTGTTCCTGTTCCATGATGTCTTTCAAATGCTCGTTTACCTAGAGACAAAATAGTTCATTCAGTTGTCTAAGAAACAAATCATAGAAATTACAAGCTTTCAAAAGGTCTACAAATTACAACCGCAGAGTTAACTAAAAAGATAAAATAACTATTTCAGACTAAATCCCTGAAGCAAAATCAGCCAATGTCAGTCTCAGATGCAGTCTAGCATCTTGTTAGCTTTACATTGTATGAACTACCTTGCTCCTTATTATGCTCGATCATATTTGATTAACAGTGTATCCTTGTTACTTGATTTGATGATGCAGCGAAGGTAGATCACTTCAAGCAAGAGGTGTTCAAACACAAACACAATACCTTTGGGTTTAGCTCACACAATGAGATGACAAGTCCTAAAGAGCCAGGAAGGACCCTCAAGCGGCAATCATGGCACCTCAATGTGACAGTGACAGCTAAGATGTCACATATAATGTACATTACAGTACTTAGTTAGCCTTCCCATTTATTTGGTTCACACAACATGCTTAACTTATTTCTGCAAATTGTGTTCTTTATTATCCATAAACAGGCTAATGGAACAGTCTTTATCAGACACAGTGCTGATACACCTACATACACACATATCCTACCCTCTCATCCCTAATCGAATCACATAGGCTACAAAGAAAGTCAGCTTGCCTTTCCAGTACTCATACCTTGTTTATCCAGTACATGACAGCATCCTCAATATCATAAGGTACATCTGTAGCTTGGAGGAAGGTTGAATACTGCTGAGTGCAGGCAATCACTTTCTCAACGCTGACCATCTCCACCGTATACGCCATCATGAGGGTATCAATCATGGCCAAGTGAGCACTCTGCAACAAGAAGTAGCAATACCTAATTACCTTGCAAATCAAAAGATCACTTTCTTATGGATTGCTTGTCAACACAGCCACATACGTGAAAAGACCAAAACTATAGTTTTCTGTCTGGTTGCCAGCTTTTGGCAAATGAAAACAAACATAACAGATTTGAGAACACAAATTACATTTCAAATTAAAATAACTCCTGTAAGAAAATGAACACAAAAATTAAAGAACTGAAAACGAAAAGAATAAGCAAATTTAATGATTCAAACATCATATCACCTTTAACAGAGCTAAAGAGATCTTTTAAATTTGTCACCATAGGAAAAACAACCCCCCCCCCCGATCAATGTTATTTGTACTGGAAATAGAAGCTGAGACTGCCTGCTAAACAACCTTCATCATCACGAAAATGCTGTATTAATATGTGAAAGTTTATCTGTATTTAAAGTCATAATCCAGGAAGAAGACACGATTATACTAATCTTTAGCAAAACCCCCAACATGATAGAAAAATATGTTTTTTCTTCTAGTATATTAATTATGTTATGCAGATGCAGCTATATATGCTCAATTAGGTTTAAAATAAGCATGTACTGATAAATAAAACATAGCTTCTTTTAAAAGATGAGGTACATTTCTCCTGGTGTTATGTATTGAAAGACAATGGCTATTTCACAGTTTGTAATACTTAAAAATAAACAAACAACTCCCCCTGCCCCCCCCCAAAAAAACCCAACAAAAAACTCAAACACAGCAATAAAAAAGAGGATGACAACCGGGATTTACATTAGATTCTTGTGATTGAATAACAAAATTACTGCGGTTTGCAGAGGCAGCGCCTACAGCTAAACAGATTTCCTTCGTCTTCATGATAACAAAAACAGAAACAGTTTTCTAAGTATTAAGCAAGATATCCCATGGATCAGAACAATTTCCGAAGACGGTATTTTTAAAAATATTGACTTTAAACACAGCTCACAACGCAAACAAAAATCCCCAACACTTGCTAATACCATCGCTTCAATGCTATAAAAAATATTCATATAAGCATCTCACAAGGTAGCTGTGACAGCCATGGTAACAGCAATGAACAACATGAGTCACACGGCAATATGCTATCTAATCATCACACTTAAGGTACTTCATGCACATAATTCATGCCAGTATTTCCAGCAGGAAATGAACAGATCCAGACTTCATGCTGCCCTTAGTGTTTGTAGCACCAATGACAGTGATGATGCTGACCTCAGAAGTAGGCAGCAGCATATACCGATTTTTTTAATGCTGTTAAGTTGCTTTGTTTGACAAAAAAAAAAAAAGGCAAACTACACTCACTTTATCTACTAAAGACATTCACAAAACTGTTCCTGATAGCCAGCCTTCCTGGAACAAGCTTGTTCTCCTTGGACCCTGGATGTGACCTGAGAGCCCTGTCTGCCCCAGACTCCATCTGTGCTCCCAGCAGCAGCAGCAGTGGAGCCAGGCTGGGAACTAGCATCTCCTCACTCCTGACACCACTGATGGACCCATTCAGAATAAACTCCTTCCACCACCATTATTGTGCCTTATGAATTTACTTACAGACCTTTATGAACAAATACTGATACAATCTCTTAGGGGAATGAAGGACAATGCTGGGGAGCTGAATTCTTGCCACTCAAAGTATTCAAGAAAAATAGGATGGAAAAGAGTACTGCCCATATACAGCCTTCCAAGGAGCCTGCACTCCAGTGGGCAATGCAGCAATGCTATCCAGGGATGCACAAGCTACTCCTTTGTTGGCCCAGCAACGAAGAGGAAAGTTCAAGTCATTAACTATGAGTACAGTCCCCCAAAATGTTGTGAGGGATTGCAGAGCCTGGGTCAGCCATACAAATCCATGCAATTCTGGCAGGAGTTTCCAGCTCAGACTGCAGAAGGGTAGTTTAGCATATGTAGTACACAAGATTTGGATCATCTCTGACATCCAGGGGTCATTGATCTAATAATCTTTCCTTGCTACATTTTTCTAACCTAGTCTGAATGGCTCCTGGGTTAAAACCTTGTGCTGTTTTCAGAACCTCCCCAGGAGATGAAATGAAGATATAATTAAAACAGCAAGAAAATACTGGATTTGCCTTTTAGGAGGAGGTGATGCAAAAAAATCATGTTTTCCAGTCAAACGTAAGAGTGGCCTCATACAGAGTGCTACTGCTAGAAATGTGCTGATCCAGAACTGCTAACACTGCCTGCGGCAGGAGAGGATTGTTTTCATCCCTGCCTGTGGGAGGACACTGCCTTCCACTGACGTCTGACAACCAAGGAAGTTGCAAGCAGGTGTGGAAGCAACATCTTCTTCCCCAACTGTTGATCTATGACTAGTTCACTGGGTACTATGCCTGTGCTTTGAGACTGGCGTGCAAGAAAAGCTATCCCTGGAAACTCTCCCAGAGGAATTTAGTAGCCTTCACCTCCCATGCTGGATCATCAGCTTCTCTGGAAAACTTGATCATGCCTATAAAGTGGATTGCCAATGGAGAGAGAATGCCACTGAAGTGTTGCTAAAACTGCAAATATGCTCAATACATTATAAATACATTAGGCAAATTAAATTATTTACATTTAGTTAGTTGAGTCACATTTTTATTGTTTCTAGTAAATCATTAATGAACTGCAAACTACTTAAGCAAACAGAGGGAACAATGAAGAGAATGACCTTAGATAATGCTTTGTATTATCAAAACTAAGTGTAATAAACTTTTACCCACACCGACTAAATTCATGTCACAAACTTTATTTTACATAAACAATCAAATACAAGCATCTTCAGTCTCATAAGTGACTCCAAGTTATTTTCTTTATAATCCAGGCAAGACATTCAGAAGATTTTTTAAAAACATTAACTAATAAAAAGAAGAATGAGTATTATCCTAAGAAACAAACAACAAAATTGCTATTTTTTTCAGTTAGCAAAAATCAAGCTTTTGTTCTCTTACTAATAAAAATATTTAAAACTAGTAACATATATGGATTTATTCCCCCAGAAAATTACAAGCAACTAAATAAACACACAGGATAACAGGTATCTAAAATAGTTGGTTTTTAGTTTGGTTTGTTTGGGTTCTTTTTAAAAGGAGGTACAGAAAGAATGAGAAAATTATTTAATTCCATATACAGCTCTACTGGTTTTCTTCCACTTATTCGGTAAAGAGTAAGACAAGCTGCATTCTTTTACATCTCCTGATCCACTATGCTCAATGAGAAAGAGCAAATTAAAAACTACATTACAAATATAGTGTCCTACTGCTCTAAATACAGGCTTTGACAGCATAACTGCTGAAGTTCTCTAAAAAACCCCAATTTTTAAGAAATTCTATGGATTTGCCTTTCTCACCGAACAACATATTTTAGGTACAGCTAAAAAAATCAAGTGGGAGAGTTCACTTTTACTAGTTGGATCTGCAATTATGAGTGAATTACACATGGAAGCAACTTTTCATATCTGAGGGAGAAACAGAAACCACTCTGAGGTGGGCAGAAACTACAATCAGCACTCAGCAATGTCCTCTTTCTCCAGACAAGCCTGTAACACAACACCTGAAGGAAGTCCCCAGGAGCCGTGATGACTGGTATCAAGACAGTAGGTTAAATGCTGATATTTCCTCTGAGCATTCTGATACAGAGCATAGAGGTCCAGGCAGGATTTCATGCTGTCACATACCTCCCACATCCAGAACTGCACCAAGGCATATGTGAATAAACATCACAGAATCACAGAATGAGTTGGAAGGGGTCCACAAGGATCATTGAGTCCAACTCCTGGCCCTGCACAGGACCAAGAGCATTGTCCAAACAATTCTTGAACTTTGTCAGGCTTGGTGCTGTGACCACTTCCCTAGAGAGGCTGTTCCAGCACCCAATCACCCTCTGGGCAAAGACCCTCTTGCCAATACCCAACCTAAACCTTCCCGGACACAACTTCAGGCCATTCCCTGTCACTGGTCAGCAGAGAGATCAGTGCCTGCCCTTCCTCTTCCCCTCACGAGGAAATTGTAACTGCAATGAGATCTCCCCTCAGTCTGCTCTTCTGCAGGCTGAACAGACTAAGTGACCTCAGCCACTCCTCACACGGCTTCCCCTCAAGGCCCTTCACCATCTTCATTGCCCTTCTTTGGACACTCTTATGGCTTAATATCTTTCTTATATTGTGCTGGCCAAAACTGCCACAATACATGGTTCCAAAATAAAACTAAAATTAGAGAAATAAGAAAAAAAAAATCACACAGAGTAGAATAAAAGAACATTAGAGCAATATCTTTAAAAAAAACAACCAACAAACAAGATCAACACAGCAGCAGTGAACAACACAAGAAGTAATATACTTTTTACAGAAGTGTTATGCAGAGATTTGGTTTAAGCCAATTCAAAATATTTTTTCATTCTTTGATCATTTCACTACAATAGTGCAAAGCACTAAAGTCTTAAATAGAACATGATGATATATTAAAAAAATACAAACCCTTGGATTCTTAGAGGTATTTTATTTTCTAAGACACAAATGTGGTTTTGTCTTGCCCAGCTACAGCCTGTACAGAGCACAAGAGTTTTAACTTACTAATCTTAACAATCTCATGTAATTACTAGTTAGTTTCTGCCCTGTAATGTAGGTTCCACAGCTTTTCTTTCTACTGCTGAATACTTCAATAAGAAGCTTTACTGAACTGTAGAAGAAAAATTATTCTGAGCATGACCGCTAATGCCTTCCCTGTCTGCCTAACATTTGATTACAGAGCTTGCTTCATGTCCCTTGAAGAACTGAAAACAACTTCATTAAAAGAGTACTAAGCAAAAGGTGCATATGATACTGTACATACAGATACTTAGGGATAAATATTGCAAATTACAGACAGCACCTGTATTGTTACCTACTACTAAGGATATTTCTCATATTCCATTAAATGATATTCAGGTCAGGAGTTCTCTTATGACCTACCAACATAAAAACATAGACAAACCCATTTCCCACTACCGTGCTTGAAGAAAGAGGCAGAAAGAAAAAGACGATATAATCGTTACCCTCGCGCTGAAAATAAAAATCCCCCAATCTCACTATGCTTTGGCCAAGAGATTTGATCTTTGACAGAATATGGCTTTTGTAAGCACACATATGTACTCCTGTTCTTACTCAAGTTGGTTGTGCTTCAAGAATTTTTTGCAAGAATTTTGTGAAGGAATTTGGTCATATTTTTAAAAAAAGGATCATTACACTGTAGTTATCACTTGCACAACAAATACATATATTTCTAGCTAAATTCCCTAAAGATTTTGCCTAGACTAGATCAGGCACTTGAGCAAAGAACAGATGAGATCAGCTCTCTACATTTGGCTGGCAGAATTTTTATATCCATTGCATCAGTAGTTATGTATGTAACTAACCATTCCTATCTTCTGAAAACAGAGGTTCAGATACTTCTCACACAACAGTAAAAAACAGTAATTCCAATGGTTTGATGAAACTTACTCAAGAACATATATGGAATAACCAGTATAAGATGTACTTAGGGAGAAAAAAAAGGTAAAAACAGTTGCTGATATCCAGAGTAAAAAACACACAGTAACAGCAGGCAAGGGAAAGCACACAGGAAAGGTGTGCCACCAGCAGTGCGAGGATCCCCTTCTGTACCACTCTAACCCACTTCTGAATCCAGCTCCCTTGCAGATTCTGTGCACAGCACAGTTTGAGAAAGCTGAGCAGCTTTAGTTCCCAGACTCCCTTTTCCAGGGACTCTCCCCCAGATAATCCAAATCTCAAATGAATCCGCTAGCATAATGAGATATCATCTACATTCCAAGTCTTAACTAGGAGTGGAAAATTGCAGAATTTCAGCTCAGGGAAGGCATAGACCAAGCCTGATATTGCAGGAGGTGAGGAAGGAATTCATGAGCAGTGCCAACAGGTGATAACTCTATTACAAATTTCACCATCAGTTATACAGCAAATTGAAGAAAATTCTGATACTACAAAGGCAACAAATTTTAAAATATTTCAATTAACAAAACAGAGCAGTCTCAAGTAGTCAGTTTTGCTCTGTCTGATGTTTTTGGATGTAGTTCTTCTCTAGCCTCACACAGTACTTATGCCTAAGCACAATCCCAAAATAACCTCAGTTGTCTAGTTAGTCTTGTCCTGCAAGTGAATGATCATGTGGAATTACCTCCTCACTGCACTGTCATGAAGAACAAGCATTTGACTCTGATAAGATGCTTATTCAGCAAAAATGGGCACTACTGAGTCATGCTAAGCACATCGAGGCAGGTTCTGCAAGGTAGAGGGAATGGTTTTTACTTTCAGTATTTTTATAGTTTTCTGTATTTGGTTAACTTTTTTAATTTAGCAATCTCGTATATGAATTTATATGTTAAAAATTCATTATTTGACTGACTATACACAGCTGGCACAGGAAATGTAGTTCACTTCTATAAAAAGGATTTGTTGAGTACAGATACTTGCTGAGTTAAGCAGTTTGATAGCACTTTTAAGTTCTACCTAAGGTTTCTTCATTATGCTTGTTAGAGAACTTAATTTGATGTACTAACTCAATCCTAACTAAATACCTAACAGAGGTTCCCAGATTCTTTCTGAATCAAATAACCAAGTGAGACCTTGACCTACTCCAGGTCATAGTGAAACAAAATACCTGCACAACACACACTGGAATCAGGAACCAGCAAATTATGTTCATCACATTATTTTAATTTTGTCATATTTAATAGTTTCACACAACCTACTTCGATTTTTTTTTAATATACTTAAGAACTACAAGTTGCCTGTATCTTATTTACTAGAAGAATCAAGTGCCTAATGGTAAAAACCACAAAGGCCCTTTATGCTAAGTACTCCACGTTTCGAAAAATAAAACACTTGCAGTTATATAGATTAAACTAAAGTGAGAAATTAATGAAGGATAACTGATAACAAGACAGTTATATACATTTAGACAAGTAAATAGCAAGAGCCTCAGATTTCCCAGATGATTTTGTTTTTGCAGATAATTCAGGATTTTTCTATATCATACTGTCAAATCCTGTCCAGATAAACCAAAAGCAAAAATCTCTTACAAAAATTACTTATATGCACTGCCTCCTTCCTCTCATGTGTTGGATATTTAAACCAAGAACAAGTAGTAATTATATAAAATATCATCTGAATTTCTTTTGTCACAACAAGCTTCACCACTCTTTGAAGAACACAGGAATGGGGAAAAAGAAAAACAAGTCTTCATCTTACCCATATATAAATAAAAAGTAGTTCCTTCTTCCTGACTCATTCATACCTGCATGGTAATGACATTAAAAGCACTGGTTTAACTTCTCTGGCAGCTTAGCTAAAACACCTGCAGAGGCAGTTATCACCAGAGTATCAAAGCATGTTCATCTCAGAACATCTGCTGAAGGAACATGGCAGTGCTGCAGAACTACCACTTCCTCGTGGAGAAGGAGGAGCAGTGACAAGACAAGCCAGATTTCTACGGAATTACAGGTGAAGAGTTCAGGTTTGGGTGATGTGCTAAAGTACATAAGAGAGTAAGTTGGAAAGGCAAAGAGAAAAAGAGGCGGAGGTCCCAAAATAAAATATATATGTGGGGCTGGGATACTAATTCGTGGAGATGAGAGTGCACCTCCAGTGCAGGACTTCGCCTGGCACTGTGCCTCAGCATGCTACAAGTCCCACTGGCAAACCCCCCAGAGCCTCTTGCTTGTATGTCATCAGAGGAGACCAGTTCTGAAATTTTACAACACAGACTTCTAGCTAACACATTTGACAGTTAAATATTGATGGGCATTTTTGAATGGCAGCTTTTGTAGCTCAGGTAACTGATATAATATGCTTTCCTACAAGAAGAGAAATAAAGTTAGATACGGTTTTTTCTCTCATTTCTCAAACAAAAAGATGATCAAAGTAAGGCCTAGTTATCAATGGAAATCTCCAACTAAATTCCACACAGTTCTGGGACTGGCCTTCCAGGCTATGTTTTTAATGCCTACATTCTGCTCAGTTTCCTCAGGAAATGTGCCTCCCAGCTGGAACTCATGTAGACACTTGCCAAAATACCAAACTGGAAATACACACTTAGATTCTCGGGGGATGCATTTGAAGATTAACTTTCAATCATAAACAAGATATTTGGGGTGTTTTGTTGCAAAACTCATCTTTGTTTTTGAGCGTGATCATCTTTCTTGGTCCAAATTTGTATTTTTACCATATGTGGAGGACAAGTGTATCATTCAGCATCTTAGATAAAACAAATAAATTTAGTGTTGAAGCTAATGCCTCTGAAACGTAAGCATCTAAGACCTTGGGACAACTTCATCCTGTCACATGTCAAATATCACCATAATTTTATCAAGCTGCTGCTCAAAAACCTATGAAAAGTTTCTGTGGTTTTTGGTTAACTGCTGATACACAAAAATCTATTTTTAGGAAAGAAACATGAGAAACTTTCTTTGTGTTAGCTTTCTGTGTTGATCTAGCAAAATATTGGATCAAGAAATCAGAACATATAAGGTCATTTCAACATACTATCTTCAGAAACAGGAAAATAAGTTTCAATTTTTATATGAAAACATAATATGAAATCTTCCTCCATTTGCATATGAACAGGTTCCTGATAATTTTCTTGCTGTTTCTTTATTAACCATAGAAGGACAGAGAAATGAGGTCATCACACTCCTTACAGTAATGGCAATTACATTAAGGAGTTATTTTACCTTTTTCTCAAAGGTTTATAGGAATAGCACATTTATAGACCATAACACAGCACAGTAAGACATGGGAGGGAAACTGACCTCGTCAAACATTTTCTTCTAAAATAACAGCCAGGGTCAAAAGAAATTTCCCAGTCTCTTACTTAAATGAACTCTATCAGCAGCGTTAAATAATTAAAACAGACACAGAAAAGTATACTGATCACAAGAAATCTCTTTCTCCATGGCTGTTAATGTAGTAAAACCTTGTAAGTGACAAGCTGCTGACTAATAGCATTACTAAATCAGACAGCTGACCAACATTTTTTCATCTACTTATTAAAGGATTATGACAGGCCAGCCACAGTGATGTTACAGCACAAGTGGGAAAGGTGCATTATGGTTGTTTTGACAAACATATTCAAAAGCCTTTCCACTTGGTTGGTTAATCTGGACTAAACATCAAGCTTTAAGACAGATCTTGAACCTCTGAAGTAAAGAGTGGGTTCTTCAGAGAAAGGCTCATATATGCACTCACAGGCATAAAACAGTTACTGTACTGTAAACTTTATGATCTGTTTTTTCATCTTCCAAATCAACTCTGCACTCAGGAATATACTTTATACTTTAAAAAGAGCAATCTGCATGCCTTCACAGAGATCCTGCTGTACCAATAATCCTTTTTAATAGATTACTTGCACCCGAGGATGTCCACTTCATCTACTGCTGTAGATTTTTGCAGGACATCTGGCAGCAGTCTCCAGCACCATAAGCTTCTGCTAAGCACAGGGTCACACACAGGCTCCGCCTGCATCAAGAACTGCTGCAGACCAGCAGGAACAGGCTGTCAGACAGAAAAGGGCTGTGCTGAGGAGGGGATACCTACAATATGGACTGCTCCTGTCAACAATCACTCCACTTAAAAAATAATCTGGAATTCAAGCAGCATACTAGTAAGGCAGTGGATTGTCTTTCTATCAGCATTTTACAAAAATGGGAAAATCAATGAAATAGTAACTAAAGCCTTTCTTAGAAGTTACTTTGGTAAAGGCATGATTAATATGACACCATCTTCAGGAAGAACATTTTCTTCAAGAAAACTTTCTTTTGAAAAATGAAATGGTTAATTAGCTTCTTTCCTATCCATGGAAAAGACTAGAATGTTTTATCCAAAGAATTAAGATAGAACAGGAGACCATTGTGAACTAGAGACTACTTCTCAGTTATGGACAACTAAGGTACAACAATGACCATTCACATCTTTCACAAGTATTTGTTTGTAAACTGATACTTTTCAGAGCATGAAAATGAATTTTAAAGTCTTATCCTCCACCTCTCTTTGGTAATGAAAGAACAGCCAGTTCATAAGTCTATTTAAAGATTAAAACAATAAAACACATGATCATGTCCTAAGTCCTCATGCATTTTTTTGTTTATAATGTTATTATTTCAGGAGATGTTGCTTAGTTAGTAGCTCTCAAAATAGTAAAGTGAGCTGCAGCAGTAGCCTATTCACATTGTAGTAAACAACTATTTTCATTGGCAAAACATCACTCCTCCTTTTCTCCACAATTAAGACAAGCTAAATAAGAGGGCATGGTGATAAATGAAACAAAACACAAAGCAGCTGAACAGAAAATCACAATACAGAAACAGGAAAACTGGTAACTCCTTTCATTTTCAAAATAATTACTTAAAATGGCAATTACTAGATTTTAAGTATTTTCTGTGCTTCCAAGAATAGCAGTTAACAGCAATAGTATTATTTGAAACCTCTGCTACAAGCACAAGGTATGTCAGTGCATGCTGTCCAGAAACCATACAAGCCCTTCATGTAATGATAAAGTCTTTCCTTTGGCAAAAGCAGTGACCCACCCCCACATATGAACCTTAACTATTAAATCACCTTCTTAATTGGGAAGAGGAAGGGAGATGAAGGGATGAAGGGAGGGAAGGAACAGGAAAGTATTTTATCGCTGTCCTTAAATGATTGATTCAGAGCCCACCAGCTGTAAACCCGAAGTCCCATCAGCAGTGCCATGGAAGGAACAGTACAGGTCCTATGCAAGACTTGGGCAGTCTGTGACACCCAGCAATTGGTGACAGTGTTCTGTCAGCCAAAAGCCTAAAATCACAGAACAAAAATCTTTGCTGGGCAGTTTGGTTGTTGATCATTTGGAGGAACTGAAAACAGTTTTGTTTGGAAGAGCTAGAAAAGAAAGTAGTGTAAGCATTAAGGACTGCAGAGAAATTACATCAAGCCAGGCCAAAATCCCTGGAGAAGTACTGCTGCAAGAACTTAACTGATGGTTTTTCAGACCAGACTAAGTAAAGCAAAGAAAAGTAGAAATTCTTGCTTCCCAATTTTTTCTGAATTAAGAAAAAGCCTTATTTTTCTCCGTATTTTATATCTGTGGTTTGTTTGGGTTTTTTTCCCAACCTCCTTCTTATTAAAATTAGAAATTAACTGACATCTGTTCTTTCTTTTCAAGCATCCAAACTCTGAAATCCCATAATCTGTAAATGGGAAAGGATGATTATTGAGAAACTTGGCTGAACTACATGTGAGACACATTAGTGGCTGTTTTAGCAATCAATTTAAAATCATTGGCTTCGAGTATGTTATTTCAGAATTGAAGGCAGTATCTGTAACTTACGTTACCTAAAATACCCAAAGGAAAATTTTATCAAACCTAAAAAGCTGGCTGTCTGCATAGGCAAGTCAATCTGTAACATCTGAAAATGAAAAAAATCAATACTGTAATAGTACCAGATGGCATGGACACTTTTTGAAAAGCTGGTATACAGTTCTCAGCACATTTATTGGTCACAGGTAACAGGCAGTATACATTTCAGTGTCTGCCTGATCATCCAAACATAGGATAAATACAAATCAGTAAGTAATTTTGCCAAAAAAATTCTTACAGTACTCATTATAGATATGAAAGACTGGGCAGAATTTAATCTATATTAAAACTGAAAATATATTAAAATATATTAAAATGTGTTTTAAAACATAATTTAGACAATTTAGGGTTTGCTTAGTAATATTAATTATTCATCTTCAAACATAGAACAGTTGTTATTTTGAGACACATTACTTAAGAACTGTAAGTCTTTTTCAAGTCCCCTATTGGATACATATGGACACACACCAAGCAAGGCAAGAGGTACTATAGAGGCCCAAGAACAAACACAAGCCAGACAAATGCCAAGCCTAGAAGAGAGTGTACACATGGTTTCTCCCTGAACAGAGGATTCTGCAGTATTTTAACTTCCAAAGTAAGGTGTACTTAGTGTGTATAATGCATCTGAAGTGGATATATTGACTTAATGCATTGTTTATTATTCCACAATGGATGAAAGATAAAGGTACAGAAGTGAGGTATCTCAGATGATTGAAGAACTATTTCACAATCTTATAATTATTAATGGAGAGCAATCACACTCTCACCTGTAATCATAATTTTAAATAAAGTAAGTTTCATGTCATAAAACAATTTCATATGTTTCTATTGCTGCAAAGAAAAATGACAAAAATATAAAAAAAAATTGCATAAACTGATAGAAGCATTCACATTAGTACATATGCTTTCTATTGTGTCTGCACCTCTTCCCATTCATCCCCTTTGCCCTTGGATGCAAAATAAATACTTATCATCAAAAAGCATGTGGTATAACACTTGCTATATAGGTAGTTCAGGTAGTTCAAAATGACTTATCAAATCTGAAATACTTTATTTGGATTGTGCCTTCTGCAGAGGAGAAAGAAGCTGTTTAATGTCGGTTATTCATACTGAAAAAAAAAAAAAAAAAAGACAAAACAAAATCAGTTTTTCACATCCAATGAACAAACACAGAGAGGTTCAACCAGAGCAGCTACTGTGGAGAGGAGGAACATAAACATCCCTCGGTCCTTTCCCCTCTGTGCATTATAGCCTACAACTTCCTTGTGCCATTCCAGGATGTGCAGTCACAACAGGAAATGTGCTTCCAGCTCCATCCTTCAGCCAGGCCCAAGAGCAGCAAATGGGGCTGTGTGCCAGGACAGCACAGCCATGGCAGGAAGCTCTTGGAATGGAGTTGGCTGTTCAGATACCGGTTTCCCACATCCACTGCAGAAAGGCTGCAGGTTGGCTGGCAGCCAGCTGGATCATACTGATCTACCAGAAAGCTTCAACTATAACCATGAAATGGTTCAAAATAAAGAAAAGGCATAATAATAGTGATTCTTCAGAGGTTTTCCTTGGATACTATTTAAAATACTTCTTTCATTTATTAACATGACCTTTACAATGATTTCTGAATCAATCCCTAACTGACTATACTGAGATTCTTTTGAGATAAAATACAAATTCTTTTGGAAATTCTAGATAGATCAATGATAGACTATGAAAGTTATTTTGAAGGTTGTCTTCATCTGACCTCTTTACATTCTTAATGTCTTATTTCTCTACATGTAGATGGCTCAACTCTTATGTGTGTTTATATATATATGCATTTACACACACACATACATACCTACAGGAATAAGAGGTCAGAGCAGCTTTGAATGCACATAGCAAATAATGTTGCAACAGGACTTAAATAATCGGAATGAATCAGTCATTCAAACAGCACTATCCCTTTGAGATGTGAACAGACAGGTTTTCACATTTAGAGACTAATGTCATGCTTTTGTCAGAGTTCCAAGACTGCAAATGAAAATATCACGTTGGTGTTTCTTGGCTTTCCAGTATTTGGCGTTGCCACTAAATTTTTAAACTTTTTTTTTAATAAACAGTAAAATATACAAATAATATCCCCAATTCAGTTTCTACAGATATTGGTGTCTGTAATAACAAATTGTGGGGGTTTTAAACAGATTATTTTTATACTTACTGATTTTATATACCATTACAAACACCAGGCATTCACCTAGCAAGTCTTGTTCACCTATTTATAAACTTAGGACCTTTTTATTCTTCTATTACCCTGATCCAACATGAAAACTTGCCACTATGCCCTGGTATTTCAACAAGACACTGGATGAAATAATTTAAACTCTCTCCTAATTACTGATAGTGAATGTACTGTCTAGCAGTGAATGTACTCATATTTGGAAATATACTGCTATACAATTATGATAAAATATACTGCTTGGTGATATAAAGACAAACAATTCTTTCACATAAAAAATAATTAATCTATACATATATAGGCCTGATTTTTTAGTCTTTTCACTCAGCCTCCAGATTTTATTCTGCATTTAATTAATTTAATAAACATTTCACTAAATAGTAAGCAGCCCGACCTTAAGCACTATCTATTGTATATGACATTTACAACAATCTAATTCAGGGAAAAACAAGCGGCCTACTAAGCTTTCAAATTTCACCTCAAAACTTCACTAAGCTTTCAATATATAATCAGGCTCTAATTGCTTATGCAAATGCAACTAATTGCATCCTCTAAAAAGGCATCTGAAACATGTAAAAGACTGCAAAAACAGTTTCTGTAAATATATGTCTACTGTAACATGCTTTTTCACAGCAGCAAGAACAAAAGTTAAGTAACACTGTTTTAAAAGTTCAATTACTATAATCCATAATTTTCTTTAGTGTAGTATTTTCCTGTTTTAATCACAATCCACTATTTTGCCCTCAGAAATTATGACAATAAAGTTAAGAGATAATGGCATGTCTAGTTGCCAGCAGATGAGCAATGCATTATTTTAATCTGTAAAGCACCAGTACACTGAAGAAGCAGAGGAGGAGAGGTGGGAGTTATGCTGTGGGAAGAAAAAAAAAATTAACACCATTCTGGAAACAGATATTCCTGGCAATAGGGTTTATCACACCAGGCCTACACACAGATCTGGAGGTTTGCTTTATTGGGGTTGTCACAGGCTGATGGTGCCCTTTCAGTAGTATAACAGAACCACTTTCAGGAAGCACCTCCAAGCACTTGCCACTGGTTATCTTTTGGTAACAAAAAGGAGCAAAGTGGAAAGAAGTTAAGCTGCTCTATGTCAATGAAGCTTTGTGGATTGCGGAACTGTGAGCTCCAGCCTCTTGAGTAACTTCAGTTCTTTTCCCATTCTGACATCACTAAGTCAGTTCCCATTCTAAATCCTCTAATCTCTCACATTCTTCCTCAGACCTACATTCTGAAGGCCTCCTTGAACTATTCTCAGTATGTGCTGGCTCAGGAAGGAAGCTCATCAGAGTCCAGCTATTTGGTCTGCACTTCAGCCTTCCCTTTGTCAAAGGAGTGAATTTGGCTCACTCTCCTCTAGACAAGTAGCTATCTCCAATATGCTTGCAAGAACTTGTACAAGAAAGAATTCACAAAATAAATAAGCAGAAGATAGATACAGGCCATCCCTAAGTGGAACAAAAGACAAAAACAAAACATCATTTGGCTAGGATTAAAGTTGCAAATTCAGATCATATTTTAAATTCTTTTCCAAGAAGATTTGGGAAAGGTACAGAAGCAAGGCAAAGAACGAAAAATCAAACAGCCTTCAGAAAAACTTAAAGGCAAATTTAGCCAGTGGTTATATTGGAAGAATGGTATTTTTCCAGATAAAATAACTAGCAGGAAAAAAACCACAACCCACCATCTAAAAGACCACAATTTGGATAAGACAACAGAAGTGACAATACAGTTAAGATATATTTTAAAATAATATGAAAGCAGTCTTGCATGATTTTAATTTAATCATCAAGATGGTTGCTAAGATGAATATTATCTAAAAGTAAATATAAACCAAGAACTTCATACAGGGAAAAAGTGATGTAAGTGCCAGGAGAGACATGCCATTATCACCCCAGTGAACACAGTACCTTCTGAAAGGACACTAAGTGCTGGCAGTCTTTTGTGCTGCTGTCCAAGGTTTCAGCCTTGAAAAGCTGCCTTTTTGCTCATTTCTTCAATGTCTGAGAACAGTCATTGTGTTTAAGGATAAGAAACATCTCAATTCTATTATGAGTTAACATATTGACCTGCAAGCTGATATTAGTAGCATCTTTCACTTTTTATAAAGAGAGTTCTGTCTTCTGGAAAATATATTATATTTTGATAGCCTTTGTATTATCTACAAGTCTGCGAATTTCATGTTTAACCTACATCTTCATCTCAGTCTAGAGTAAATAAGGAAAGAAAAAATACTACACTTTTAAAACTACAGAAGGATTTAAAGAGAAGTAATCTGTACACATTGAGCTATTCTTTCTATAACTCTAAGAATTGTGAGGATATTCCAAAAGATTAGAAGAAATGAAACAATGGAATTTTTTTTGAGAGCCAATAGACAATAAAAATAATTTTAATGTCCCATATCCTTCTTCTAATCTCATGCAAAATAATTTCAGAGTCAACAAGTAGCTTGATTTGTGTATAAAATTTAAACATACCAATTAAATCATGAACTAACAGAACATAAACCACTTTTTAAATTCATTTATAAATATAACAGAAATGTGCAAGACTCATTATGAGTGCAAAACATCTAACTTGATACTAATACACTCTGATTAAAGAGACTTTTTAATGCTGGATACATTAAACTGATGTATAGTCCAGTCAACGAAGCTGAAAATGCAACTCTGAGCATAGAATCCGCAATGAATTCAGGAAACACCATACAGATGAATTATCAGCTCACCTTCTCTTAGAATTTTTACCAAAGGCCTGGAAGGAAAACTCATCACTGATCAGGTTGAAAGAGAATGCAATACTTGTGGGAAAGGTAGCTAAGAAAGAAGATGAATCGGAGGAGTAATCAGTTCTCCCTCTAAATTTTGGAGGGTAATAAGTGAGTCAAATAAGCTACATGGAAATAGAAGGGCCCATCTCAAATGGGAAAAAAAAAGGCAAGCTACAGTAATCAGAAAGGTATTATCTTCTCTAGTAAAGGAAAGGTTTAAAATTGTTTAAGAAGAGGAACCTAAAACAATTGAGACTACAGTCATACGTCTGATAAGAGTATAATTGTGTTAAGTCGTTAAGACATTAGATCTTGTTAGAACAAGCAAGGCTGTATTATCCTTCTCCCTCCCCACAATCCGTACAAGCCAATAATACCAAGGTACATGTAGCCTGTTACATAAGTTCACAGTTTCCCTATGTTCTGGGAAAACCAGATAAATTATCCTCTACTGCTTGGAGGCATATGAATATTTTTCTTGTTATTGAAAGTACACAGTACTTTGGGAGGATTGGGGTTTTTTCCCCAGAGCTTTGACCAGGAAAAATAAGAATTTTCATACATATGCATGTGCTGACTTAATTAGAATTATGAATTGTATTTTCTCTAACAATAAAGAATAGAAAAGTGCTGGAGAGTATCTAGGGACACCATAACACCTTATAAGACATTGAAGTAATTTGAGCGACGGCATTGTTCTCTAAATACTATACTAAACCTGAGAGCAAGTTCAGTAAGTAAATTAATTGAAGGGGTCTTTTAGCATCAGGATTTGCTTCTCTCTAGCAGTTCTTTGCTAGCATGTGCACATATTTATTCACCAACTCCATTATTACCATGATGTTTTACTTCCCAACCGCAAAAGTTGAGTTTTCTCTGTATTTCCTCCTGTTACTGAAGAGAACCTAAATGCAAGAGTTGGAATAATTTCATCCCTTACCTATTAGATACATGTTACCACAAATAATTCAGCAACTTGGAAGTTATGAGACTTCCCTGACAAAATGATATACTGAACTACATTAATTTACAATACTTCTATGGGCAGTCATAACGTTATTATTTTTTTTAACCTCACATACACAAACATGTCTTTACAGTGAACTTCTGAGTATCACTGGGTAGGTTTGGGTTTGCTTTTGGGAGTGGGGAAAGTAAGAAGAGGGGTAAGGAAAAGAAAAGAGAAAAAAAAAGAGTAAAATCTGTTCATAATTGTGAACTGAATTTTCTTTCAATCAACATTGCATTCCATTGTTTCCCTTTCATGCATTAGGATGTAACCTGGCATAGTCCTGTATTTCATTCTAACCTCTTTTTTAAGTCCACACTTCGAAGTGAATTGAGCTCTGTAAAAAGCTGGCAGCCTACACAAAACAATGCCGCAGAAACACACCAGGAGGATTTACAAAACTCTTTCTGTATAATGCACCAGGAAGATTTTACAAATGTTTATTCCCTCACAGAATGCCCATAAGAAGGGAAATCAAGCACAAGGTATTTTCCACCAAAGCATGTTTCAGCAATATACGGTTTAATCAGTCACAAAATAATCTTAATATGACAGAGAAAAGAGCCGTAAAAAAGTCTGCATGGGGTTCTTCTGACTACAGATATGGAAAAAAAAAACCCTCATTACCCCCAAATCCCAGAAATTAATTTATAAATTGCAGGTCAGCATCAGTAAAAAGAGAGTAAGGTGATACAAGCTCTGTAACTGAACCTCTGAACAAATGCTGTTGACAAACAGGAAGAAAATGCCACTTGTCTTTTGGCAGCACTTAATTGGCACCTACTGCAGTGGTTTGTTGCCTAAATACCATTGTGCAGTTGGCTTAATATATTAGTATCCTTTAATAAGGGAACAGATATCTCAATTTCACATTTAAGAAACATGTCCCTATATGAGATTTCGTATTGCATACTATATACATTTCATAATTACATCATGCAAAATTAATCTGATCCACACTTATATGCTTACCCAATATCTACATATTCTCTCTGCTTTTCTTGTCATTTTTCTTCTTTTAGAGGCCATAATATTTTTTACCTGCCACTTCTTTATCAAACCAAACAATTAAAAGAATTTCAGTTATATACAATGTGAAGTGTGTATTAGTTCAGAAACACTGACTGCTAGGTCTTCTAAATTGTATTCCAAGCATCCAACTTAAGGCTTATAAAAGCTCTTGCCATTTCAGCTTTTGAGCAATGTTATCAGTCTTGACAACTGACTGATTTGGATCCCTGGCTATTGCTACATGATTATATAAATTGTGCTAAAGATAGCTTTTTCCATTGTTCTAAAAATTATTAAGCTGAGGACCTCCTTCTGACATACACTTGACTAATTTTTCCACTTGTCTTACATTTGTGGTTTGGGAAGGTAAAGAAATATACTGGGAGATATCCTTCCTAATGACCTTCTGACAGATGGGGGAAAACTGAAAATATCCTACATATACAGTAGACAGTCAATTTGATAAAGAATACTATTATACTAAATTTGTACCTTAAACTATTTAGCAAGTTACCAGATAATGTTTTAGTACATATATTGTTTTCCTTACATAGGACAAATACTATTGGATTTTGCTTTGAGTATCTGGAGATATATTTCGGCAAGGTGACAAAATTTCTTACTAGTTCATATAAACATAATAGTTCAGAGAAAACCTACCAGTTCCTATAAATTATGGAAATACACTACTATTTACTGCATTTCCCTAAGTGTCAAACAAAAAGACTAGATATACTGCAGAGACCTTATATTTTGTTCATTCAACTTCAGGGGGAAAAAAAAATCCCAATGTTGTTAGAATTCCAGAGAGTTTGTAAGAACAAAGATTTTTTTATGATACATCTACTGTGCCGACAGAGTGTGTTCTCTGCTGATAAAGGCAGGCAGATTGCCAGAATTATATGTGCAGATTAACAAATGTAGATTCTTAGTGTTCTTTTGTACTCTGTTGGAGCAGCTGCTGCATTTTGGGGAGTACAAACTGTATTCCTTCAACAGTCAGTGTGGTTTTGTCCCCTTGTTGCTGTGTGTAGTACTACACAGAGCTGGTAGTGAAGCTCTCCTTATGTTTACATGACAGACCCACACCTCCTGCTAAAAGCTGCTCACTGTTTTCCATAATAGGAAGAAAGCAGTGCTCTTCAAGGAACTGCCTGCTACAACCATGTAAGATTTTTAGCTTTCCACTATCCAGCACAAGGGTATTAAGAAAGATTTCCTTAGCATAATTCAAACAAACTGACGAAGAAACACCTTCTAGGCAGTCTGTAAAACAATTAATAGCCACATCTTTTCCTAATAGCTCAGTTACTGTACTCCAAAATATACTTAACCCAGCAGAAGTACGACCATTTCTAAACATTTACTTAAATAACCTTTTCACATATTTAAAGAGATATAAAGAAAGTTCACAGCAGCAAACCAGCAGCCAAAAGCTGAACCACACTACTTAGCAGTGCTGTTAAAACAGGAAGAAAATGCTCTTAAACTGTGTTTAACAAAATAGTCTTTCTTTCAAGGTTAATGAAAATACTTCCTGACTTGTTTAGAAACCATTTTCTACATGGTATCTGGCATTCTTTATGAACATTAATTCATGACATATTTTTCTCCTAATTTAGTCCTCCTTTTAACTGGTTTTCACTTTGTGCTTCAGGAATGGGTTTTTTGGTCTGGCTTCCAGGTGGTTGTGTTGGGTTTTTTTAATTAAATCACCACCATCACTCCTTTTTTCTTCACCTCCCTTCTCCCTCCAGGTTAGCAGCACAAGAAGGAACACTAAGAATACAATCAGAAGCTCTTGGTTCAAAATTTTAGTTTGCTCAAGGCAGAAGAATACCAAGTATTTTGTTCAGTCCTGACAGCACTCAGTGTTTCCTAATTAGCAAGGAAGTGAACAAGATAGACAACAGTCAATAATAACACATCACTTTATTTTCTTATGAGAGGCATAAAACCTGGCTTTGGTAGGAGCTACCTTCTCTTGGGGTTCACTTCATTTCCTGTCATCATTCCAAAAGCAGCAGTTTTATTTAGTAGATCAGATATCTCAACTGGAAGATGTATTGCAATATTCTCTCCTCATTTTAGTGGAAGATTAAATGTAGCTACCACAATTTTACATTAGAAGAAACATGAGAAAATGTGCTGCTATTTCTGAACATTTCCTACTACATTCAACTGGCAAAGGCAAACGTAAGGCCAGTTTTGTATTTCATGGTGGTTCTGAGGAGACACTCTCAGCACAATACAAGCAGCACAATTTATTCAATAGCTCTGCACAACTGAAATCAATCCTACAAGAGTTGTTAAAAAGAATAACCAGATTTAGTTATTTCTGTGCAAGGGTTCTTAGTGATACAAATTTGAAATGGCAGCTAAATGCTGGAACTATGAATAAGACCAAAACCCTGCATAGATTTTTGTACTGAAATTAAGGATGAAGGATTAAAAAAAAATAAAAAACCCCAAAGAATTAAAGCTAGAGAAATCATAGAAGGCTCTTGTGGTTTTTTGTTGGTTTTTTTTTAGCATTAGAGTTGCTGAAAGGACCAGCAAAGTATCCTTTCTCTGTGTTCTTTATAGACAACTTTGGTGTCAGTAGCTCTGCTACCTTCTGCATTAGTTGCCACACCTGATGCACAAGGTGTGCAGACAGCATTCCATGAAAACCCAAAGGATGTTGTAGAGGACTTTGCAGTTATCTATGTCTTCCACGAATTTCTGATACAGATATACAGAAATAAAACAAACTCTAATATAACTAACACTACTGACCCGTATGATTTGCACACACTAAATTCTAGACAAACATACTGTAGAACACATCCCAAGTCACTGTTTCTATTTACATCACACAGAAAAAAAGCATTTTCTACATACAAGAGAAACATAATTAAAAATGAGCAGCAAGCAAAACAAAATCCCCAGGCTATGAGTCAACATAAGCTTCACGAAAAAAGCTAATAGGACACTAAATTATACGTTAAAATGGTAAGAGCAGAATGAACTTTATGGAGAGTCACAGTAACCCAAGTGCAAACTGGCACCTCGTGCTTGAGGGAGCCTGGTATCCGTGTCTGTGCCATGCTGACTAAAGTGTGATGGTATATTTGACACAGCAAGAACAGCAAAAATACTGGATCGCTGTTTTCAAGCAAATGAGAACTTTACCAGGAATGCATGTGAAGAGGTGAGACTAGAAATTGAGCAAAAAATACAGAACATCTAAAGATTACATTATCCCAGCCCAAAACCACAGCAGACTGGTTCTACATGGTACATCAGACTCACTAGACTAAACTCAGGCTCTGTTTCACCACTGTATTTGCTTATTATTTTAATCCTGTGTGAAACACACTACTATCAAAGATGCTCAAATATCACAAGGCAGTTACTCTTAGAATCTGGTGTTTTAACTAACAAATTATAGTATCTATGGGCTCAAGTCAAGTAACTGCAAATTCTTTTTATGTGTCCTCATCTACCAAGTAATTTACAATAGCACAGAATGGAAACTTGTTGCATCATGCCTAAAACCAGAAAAAAAAAATTCTTCAGGGCAGAAGCCACATCTTACTTCTTTGTTCTATGAAGTGCTTAGTGCATGTTGTGTTGCTTTACAGAGTTAAAGGAATCCTACAGCATGAAAGAGCAGAGGCTGCAGCATGTAGCTGCAAGGAACCCGGTGAGCTGCTGCAGTCCCTCCTCAAGGAGAAACACTGCTGATGAAAGGCACTGTCATTTCCAATGAATGCAGTCTGTCAGAGACCAAAAGTCTGGACTGCAGGATGAGTTAACCACTTATTGTCTGTTATCTCATCCAGAAAGAGATCCAGATCCTGGCTACAGGTACACACACAACTAGCACTATCAACCCCCTGCCTTCCACACAAGTTTCACTAGCTGTGATTAACTCAGCAATCAGTACTGCACAGCAGAAAAGCAAAACTGGTGCAGAGGTCCCTGGACTCACCTCTACTCCCCTCCCAGGGGATTCACTTCAGTCAGCTCTACTCTAGGCCTGTGAAATGAGTCCCCCTTGGCAAGTGGGCTACCATTAGGTGTGATCCTGGGGCCCGTCCTGCAGTTTATCTGCTGAAAGAAACTGAGTTTGTGCTCCCTGCAATGCCTCCACATTGCAAACCACAGATGCAGTAACTGGGAGAATTACAGAGATTTGCCTCAAACACGTGCTCCAGATCACTACTAAATAGCTAATACAGGCACACCTAATTACACCTCAGATATAGCCCAGATTCACCAACTGCTACAGAGAAATTATTGCCAGACTTCTTCATAGCAGACATCTTCAAGGGAGGAGGTAATTTGCAGCTAAATGGATAAACAGTTTGGATGACAGCACAATAAGTTTTATATTAAAACCCTGTACACATAAATTGTGTCTCAGAATTAGGGAGGTAGCAATTTTTAATCCTACCAGCTATTATTGACTTATTGCTGGGGTTTTGCAGGAGCCTCTCATTCCCTTCCCATGTTGGCTGAAAACTGTAGAATTGTATGAAGGATTTAAGTGTTACTTGATTACTGACAGTAGTTCACAAAAATAATTATATATGGGTGTAAGTTTAAAGTAGCTACTCAGCTGGTTGACATATTTTTTTTGGCAACAGTACTTTTCCAAATTGAAAGTTCAATTTTTAATAAAAATTATGCTTTTTGACTACATTATGCTTAGCATGGTTTTTATACTTTCCTATACTGAAAATATAATACAAAAAATATTTGTATGGCTTATATTCCTGGATATAGTATTTCTACAAAGGGTATTCATTAACCTTCTTCTAGTCACTAAATTTTATTTAAGAACTAAATGCTTTAAAATGCCTTGCAAATTAGTAACTTTTTTGTAGTCAGGTGAAAATATACAACAATCAATATCAATATAACAACAGTAAGTGTAGGAAAACAGATTTTTCTGGCACAAATTTGGCAAAAATCTATGACTTTATTGTATCTGTATACCCTCTAACACAACACTGTTTTTAAACAGGTATTCAAGATTTGACATTATTACTCCTCAAGCTAGAAATTCAGTTAGCTTTGGCCCTGCCACAGGGGACAGGCAGAGCAGAACAGAAGTCCACTGCTGGGGTAATTATGCAACTTCAGTTTCTCTGCAGAGCATCAGGCAGCAGAGAACCAAGATGCTGATGCTTTATTCCTTTCCCCACATGGCAGAAGTGCATTGCAGGGACTTGAGGGAAGGAAAGAAATTCTTAATTCCTCTCTGAATCTGTTTATTCTTCCCTCCACTTGAGGCAAATTGAAAGAGACCATATGAATACCAAATGACCGGCCTGATTAAATATCAGAATTCTCATAAAATGATTTGGCTTGGAAAATACATTATTCAGTCGATATAAAATTCTTGTCATAATGCAGAAACTTGTCTAAAAGCCTCTGACTCATTCTGTAAGAACAGACATGTATGTTTTTAAAATAAATAGATACAATACTTACATGGGAAAAAATATTAAAAAATCCAAATTGCCTTCCTTTACCTGCCATTTTAAGCTTTAAGTCAGTCTGAGTAATGAAATAAATATGACATTTAAAAAAGATAATCAACAAAAGTTAACCTTGACTTGAACAGTGATCTCTGCCTATTATAGCTGGAAGCATCAAAACAAAATTATTGCATCATTATCAGAACCATGCTGAATACTTAAGCTGTTTTTGATTTCTATAGCTTGTCAAAATCTCACTATTCCATATTGGAGTGCCTGCTTAAGACAGTGGGTTTTTTCAGTTAAATTGGAACTTGCCAACTAAAATAAGAATATTCGCAAAAATTTTGGAACTTAGCTTCCATAAACTTTTAAACAACCAATAGTTCCCTTTATACTGAACTATAATTTCCAGGAGAAAAATATTCTGGTTCTTGGTTGAACACCTTCAATTCCAAGCTCTAGACTATTTCTGCACTGTTGGAAGTCTAGCGTAGTGGAGCCAAGACCATATAAATTTCAACCACAAGAGTAATAACATGGTATTTGATTCTTTTGCCTCCCTACCAAAAATAAAGACAACAGGATGATCCTTTCAAACACAAAGAGTTAACAAAACTAACATAGAATTAAGTTTTAATACCTTGCAATACATGGAGAACAAAAATAGAGGTATTGCTGAATAACCTAGTTTTTGGTTTTAACAGAAAGCAAATAGGAGATGTGAACCAACCAAACCTAGAGAAAAGACTAAACAAATCAGAATCCACAGGGACTTCCCTACCCTTACACAGGGGAGGCTTTAATAGATTCCTTTGCTTCTGTTCCTATGTGTTCATTTCATAAATGCCTCTTTCCTAACCACATTCCACCAGGGGAAACTGATTTTTAAATACACATACATGTAATATACATAAATATACATGTGTGTATACACATACAGGAACACACACAAACACAACAATTTGCAGCCTCTCAAATTAGATACTAATGCAGCCAAGTCAGTCATGACTAACAAGGAAACTGCCATCTATCCTGACCCCAGTGCAAAGAAGCACATCCATTTCCTAGACTTTTCCAAGGAAGACTTTAATATGTAAGGTGCTTCCTAGAAAAAAGTTCAATCTAAGAAAGAGAGAAGACCAAACTTTGATATGTAAATAGTAAATAGTCATACGTGAAGTAAGTTAACAATCCCCACAGACATCCCTGCACAAACATCCAGTACAAGGAATTCCAACTGAGTTGACCACAACTAAACATATTATAATGCACATGTAAAATTAAAACATTCCATACTCAAATCTCTTTTCCATAGTTCCATTTTATAATATAACTCATCTCTTTTCAGCTAGAGAAACGCAGTACATCTGAGCAGGTAACAAGAAATATCCCCTAACAAACATCAATATCTCTTCCATATTCATAGGGAAGACAGGTTAGCAAAAGCTATACTATTTTCTGTTGAATTACTCAAAATTATATTGAACATGGGTTTAACACAATCTGGTCTACTAGAGGAACATATGAGTTAATTATATATGAAAACTTTCTGTTCTACGTAATTGAAAAGGAAAAATTATTCCATGCTCTAAAACAGGATATACATTTAACTTTGTAAGACTTGTAGAAACTGTGACATATGGAACACTAGGAAAAGGTACTGGAAGGCAACAAGGGAAAAGACTGTCAATACTGCAACAGCCAGACTGGAAGTTCTCTGCCAACTTTACTAATTGTATAATAAGGAAAAAGGTTGAGGCTTTCCAACTAAAATATAGTGTTACTGCTAGGACTTGCACAGGAATATGAGCATGGTTTGACAAAGTAAGATTCTTGGGCTTAGAATATTAGTATTAAGACTACAATTTCACAGCCATTTCTTTGGTAGCAGTTATTTTGGTAATGGCTGCATTTTCCCCCAAGGCAGTTGTGTTCCCTCACATTGCCACAGCCCAGCTGCCTGTGGACTAACTCAGCAGCAGCAGCAGCACACTCACCCATTGCTGGTACTGGAATGGGAACCAGTGCCCTGGGCAGAGCAGGAATCTGGGGATGTCAACTGTTATGATGATATTTGAACAACTACTTGCTGGACCATATTTCAACAACACAGGAAAGAAAGGCACAAACAGCCACACAAGTACAGAGGGAATGAAAAATGGCTACTGATATGCATTTTGAGCCACATGAATTACTAAATCAAAGATCAGCAGACCCAACTGGATAATACTGACTTTTTTTTTTCAACTGACAACTCTGAGAAGAGATGGCTGTTACAACTACTCTGGACAGGGATTAAATGAAAATAATTAAATGGGAACAGCATAAATGCAAGTCAGTAACCTTATCCTGCTTCAGAGACAAGAACAAAACTAAGTTCTATAAAACATAAACAGTCCGGGAGTTTGTTTTTTAAATGCTTTGACTTCTGTGAACAGCAGAATCAGAATTGTTTAGATTGGAAAAGACCTCTGAGATCATCAAGTCCAACTATTAAGTCCATACTTCAGTATGGCTTATTTGCCATCCACAGGTTCTTTTACAAAAACGCTATTTGTTCTTTGCTGAGCTCACCTTTTTAAAAGGGATATCAAGATTAAAAAAAGAGACTGGCAAAATTTCAAATGATCTACATTCACTGATCACAGTTTAATCATAAGGAAAGAGTGTCTTGACTAGTCTTAAGACTATTGTTCTTCAGACCTTAAGCATTCTATGAGCACAAAAGAATTTTTAAATAAAAAAAAAAATTAAGTGGAGATAACGAATTCAGTCTTTACACCACAGTAACTGAGTACTGCCACTTTTTAAAAAAATATCTGTGCAAACTAAGAGGCCTGATACTTCTTGGCAATGCTGTATGGAGTAAATCATTAATTACTAATTCGTAGCTTTCATATCACACCTGTAAAGCCTCTGCAACTTATCACTTGATACCAACTGATCAAACAAGAGAGAGTCTCTAGTTATGTTCTGCCAAATACTTGTTTGTTTTCTTACATGTTAGTAAACACAGGTTGCTAATAAGCTGATAAAACCATAGCTCTATTATTTTTCACCTTCCTTGTAGCAGCAGCTACAGGTCACTGACCATAAATACTTAAAGTTTATGTAATGAATTCTCTATATTAAATATTAAAAAATAAAAAGGTGAAAAATTTAAATATTTCACTTCAAATATAGTAGCACCTTATTCTATCCTACTGTCATTTGCTAAACAAACATATGTAGCCATCCTTTTTACAGATCATTTTTTATAATTCAGCTCCAAACAAGGAAGGAATGATTCAGGAGCTTAGTAATAGAATCATTCATCAGTTGAACTAATGCTTTAATTACCAGTTCTATAAAGCCAATACATATTATTAAAAGTCTCCATGAAAAAATACCATTGCTGTAAGTTTTACATTGACTTAAAGTGATCATATTGTCAGTACTATATTTAAAAATGCAACACTTGAACTAAGTAGAATGATAGGTGTATTCCAGCATTAATACAAAAGAAATACATCAGTATTTCTGACAGCTGAGAAATACTGACAGCTGAGGAGATTAAAAAAAAACCCCAAACCAAAACAATCATAAACTTCCCAGTACTGAGTCACATTTAACTCTTGAGAAAAATGCTTCAACACAGTGATGCCTGTTAAAAGATATGTAGGCACTGGGAGTACACAGACAAGGAGAAGAAATGTAACACACAAGCTTTGAACACTCACCATCTGAATTGGTTTTTTGTGAAGATCTCGTTCAGTCACCAACTTTTCTTGGTCAGTGACATAAAGGCCTTTTTGTGCCAGGGCTTGTATAACAGCATCATGACCTAGAAGTGGTTTTGCAGCATCACTCTTGAGAATAAGGCTCCCAGCACGACAGTAGAGCTCAGCAGACAGCAGCAAGTTAACAACAGGTGGTTTAATGTGCTCCTGGTCATACTGGTCTGTGTAAAATGGTTCCCGAAGTTCTTCTGGAACATTTTCTGCAAAGAAAAAGAACTCACTAATCAATATCAGTAAGGACAGACACAGTATTAGGTTTTCTTTTTTTTTAACATGTATGAACTCAAAATTACGTTAACGAAAGCATAGTCAAGGAAAGGCCAGAGTCTTTACCAGGCATTATGATATAAAATACTAGGAAAAATTTCATACAAAGGTAACATTTGAACTATAAATAGCAACTTCAGAAAAATTCAAAGAGCTTCACACTGCCAAGGACACAATAAAAGGCCAACCTGTGGTTTACAGCATCATTACATGAAAATTTCTTGGCTTTGACAAATACATGCCCAAACATTCTCATTTCCTTTGGCATAACATTATATAGGTCAGACATATAAAGACAGAACAACACTCATTTAAACACAAACCCTGGCGTCTATTACAATAACAAAATGGAACTGAAACATTGTATTTCAGAACAGAATAATTCAGGACAAAAATCAGCCTTCTAGGTTTCATATATGCAAGACAAATTTGATTACTATACAATCTCTTTCAAAGGCCGTGCATTACAGAACAATGACAATCCAGCAGTTAGGCATAGATATATGGATGTTTCACTGAAATTAAGAGAATGGAAAAAGATGAAAAAAATATTATCAGTTTCCTTGTGACAAAGTACTGAATTCTTATTTGCCTCGTTGTGTTACTGACTTCTCTTAAAATTGTGGTTTTCCTCCTTTTTCAGTGAGCTGGCTTACCACCCACAGAAAGCTATGCAAGATTCTGTCAAGTTTATGCTAAGATTTTAACCCCAAAATTAGCATTCCAAGACAATCTAACAGTGTTTTCAAATACTGTACATAACACAATACAGGCAGACTACATTTATAATTGTCTACTAAAAAAGTAATAATTATAACTTAATTAAATATGGTACTAGATAGAATAAAATTAAGTCACAAGTGAAGTGGAAAATAACTTTCACATTTTTAGGCATGCACACTGCAAGATGCTCCATTTTCCTCCCGTAAGAATTTCATTCTCCATTGTTGTGAAATTAGTTAAGCCAACAACACTTATGGGATCAAAAGCATGTGATTCTTTCCCTGAGTCCAAATGGAAAAAGCCTGTTTAATTGCTAGAAGAAAAAATAATTGCGTAGGAAAGCAGTGATGCAACTCTAAGTTCCCATCCCCTTTGCCTTCAACTGGATAAATGGCTAAACAGCCAAGGTTTGAAGCAGAGGCTGAAGTAAACAGCCCAGTAAGGGTGGAGCACAAGAGAGAGAGAAAAAACAGAACATGCCATCACAAGATAATGACAGATTATCTTCTTCCTCATACATATTCTATTGCAGTTCATGGTCTTCCATTATGGGTTTTGGAAAGTGCCAGCTGCCTTCTAGTTGTGAAAGAAGATACACCTTATAGAGTGCAAAAAGTGAAGGAAATTTTAACACACACTTTAAATGTCATAAGGAGGGTGTGAAAAGGGTAAGCTATTGCTGCTTCTTTTGCCGATTCAAGTGAAAGAGAGGTATAGTTTATAATTTGCTTAAACCATGAGCCTAAATTTGGCAAGAAAACTGACAGCTCTGCTTTAGACCATAGACCAAAATAACTGTCAGCATAACTATTTTGCCCTTTAAAACACAAATCTAATGTCTAACAACATTACTTTTTAACAAGATAAAACTGCTAAAAAAAATATCTACCTGTTTCAGGAGATGATATTGCAAACTTCTCTTCCCAACCTCACACACTGACTCTATGGAACTTGCAGTCATCCAGTTCTACAAAAAGCACTTGTACTTATGGAACTCTGAGCTGCCAGGTAGCGGCTCCCCAGGTATTGTTTTCATCTATCTCAGTTCTACCTGACCTTCTTTCTTTTCCCTGTTTGTCCATACGTTGTCTATTTAAATATTAAGCTTATTATTTCTAAAGTCCCTCACGCTCCATCTCCACCTCAGTATCAGAAGCACAGTCCTGATTATTGGGACTTTATCCTTTACAGTTCCAAATGCCAATTTTTAGAACATCTTTATGCTATTTCCTCAAGCTAGAGAGGATTAGAAAACAGCATATTTTGCTTTTCGAAAATAGAAAAAACACACAGTGAAAAACCCCAACCCAAACAAACAAATAAAAACCCAAAACAAAACCAGCACACCCCCTTTTTGAAGTAGATGAGAAGTTTGATGGGAGCAGGGGGAAACAGGGAGGAACAGAGAAAGCCATTGGTAATTTCTTCTTCTTTCCCATATAAAAACAGCACCTCTTGAGGCAGGAGTAGTTAGCTACACACAAATAGAAATCACATACTCTGGGGTTCAGATTCACTGAAGACAATACAGATTTCAAGTCTGAAAATTTGAGCCCAAAGAAAAATTTCAAGACAGGAAATACTAAACCCATCACCCCTAATTCTCATCTTCTGTATCACCAAAACAGATTCTAAAGTGACATGATTAAGATGTAATAAATGCATTTATCATGAAAAAATTATATCCACTACTGGGATTTAGTAATTAAAGACTCAATACACTAAAAAAAAAAAATAAAAAAAAAATCAACATTAGCACTTAGCAAAGGCAAATAGAAGTATTTATAAATGTTACTTCTGCTTCTGAAAAATACAGAAAAAGACAAAATGAGATGTATGCCATTCCTTTTACATCAATGGTGTTCACAAAAATAGATCTAGAAGAGAAACTTACTGGCGTTCACAAAAATAAAACCGGAAAAGAAATTTAGCAGAAAAATAGAGTACAGAAACAAGAGGCTAAGAAGAGAGACTGTGGCTACAGACATATTCTGAATGTATAGAAACATGTGACAGCACACAAACAAGGAATCCCTGCTGCAACAAGATCAGAAGTCTTTACAAAAACTCCTGTCAGAGTTCCCTCCACACACAGACAGTAACACGGGCACTTTGCCCCACTTCATAATGCGTATCGAACTGTTTGATATCAGAATAGCTCTTGATAGTAGAGTCAAACTGTGTTCCCACGTTAGGTTTTTGGTTAAAAAAAAAAAAAATAAAGCCCAGCAGATAAGTAACAGAGAGAGAAAACTCTCCTATCTCAAGTAGGAGTCCTTCCAGAATTGGCATGTGCTGCCTGTGAAGTCCCGTGGAAGGGAATTTCAAGGCTACGTCCAGTTCTCAGCAGATTACCAGAACAATCAGCAGGGTCAAAAGCCTTTATTAACAATTCTGGCAGGACTGGAGATTGTTAAACGGGTTCTGCTAGAGAGAGAGAAGAACCTTTATATGTGCCCTTTACCATTCCCTTTCCTTTGCCCAACTGACAAGAGAAGTCTTTCAAGATTAACCTCGGAGGTAAATCACCAGTTTTAAAATAAATACCTTGTTGCACATACTGCCATAAAGTACCATCTGACCTTGAAATCTGCGGTTATTAGAGAGGTATATTGGAGACACCAAGTTCACAGACTTGAACACATGAAATGCAGATGAGCCATGGGAACTGGGTGTATTTTGAGAGAGGTGGTGGAGGATCCACCTGCACTCTTCTAGCACTCAACAGGCAGGTTTTGGAAACATGGACTTGGACTGTGCAGTGAAGTGCTAAAAGGCAGTGGTCACGAGCTGACACAAGGAATAAAGTTCTTCAAAGAGAGACTACCAGAGCACAGGCACAGATTGCCTGGGAAGACAGCTGTGAAACTACCATCCACAGGGACTTTCAAAACTGTGGACAAGGCCCTGAGAGACCTCTTCTAACTTTGAGGCTGTTTTTTCTTGGACAAGGAGACTAAACTAGATGATCACCCTATTTTTTTTTTTTAATTGTGAACAGGACCACAAATTGGAATTTTGGAAATAATTTTGATATTTTGAATTTTTAAATACTGAAATGTGAAGAGAATAGTTGAATCTAATGGACAAGTTCAACATACAGGGAAAATAACGAAAAGGAAATATCACATTAGCCCAAAACAGTAGCACAAATTTAATCAGGCTAACTTCCAAAAAGTATTCAACACATCTTCAGATAATTTTTCATAAACTATAATGGAATCATAAGTCCTGCAGATGTCCTCTTTAGAGAAGAAAAAATAAAAATAAATAAATAAATTAATTAAAGGGCTTATTCCAAGCTTTAAAGCAAACAAGGGATTATTATTTCTCCCTGTTGTGCTTTAACCCCAGCTGCAACTACGAGGCCCAGCAACTTGCTCTTTCCCCTCCTCTCCCTGGTGGCATGGGAGGATAGGGAGAAGTATTGGAAAAAAGTAAATCCTGTGAGCTAAGAACAATTCAATAATTGAAATAAAGTAAAATATTATAACAACAACAATAAGAATAATAATAATAATGAAATGGAAAAAGGTAGGCTGCTGCCTACCCCCAAGCCAGCCGACTCCCCCAGTTTATACTGAACAGGACGATCCATGCTTTGGAATATCCCTTTGGCCAGTTCAGGGCAGCTGTCCTGGCCACACTCCCTGCCAGATTCTTGTGCACCTTCTCACTGGCAGAGCGGGACACTGAGAAGTCCTTGACTGAGAGTAAGCACTGCTGAGCAACAACTGAAACATTGGTGTGTTATCAGCAGTATTCTCCCACTGAATCCAAAACACAGCACTGTGCCAGCCACCAGGAAGAAAATTAACTCTATTCCAGACAAAATCAGAACACTTCCCACTATGCGAAAGAAATGCAACTTAATTTCCCATTTAGACAGACCATTTTAAAGGGCAGGAATCATCTAACAGTTATTCATGGATACCACTCCTGAATTTACCTTTAAAAGATGTTGTATAAACAAAACTCTCTGTTCAGATAAGTGTGAATTACTCCTTGGAAGACTTTACTTTTTGGTTTGTTGAATCAGTCTACCACTTAGTTCTTGGCTAGCAGGCAGTAGGTGTACTTCTGCCTGGGGCAAGTATCTGAAAGGTCAAGCTATAAATTTATGGCAGACTCAGTTTCAGTATAACCATTCTTAACTTTGCTAAGCTGAACTTGAGAGATTCTTGGACTTACCATCACAGAAGTACAAGGAATAAACAGACTCAATCTCCTGCCTCTAGATGACAGAAAAATAGACCACTATCCAGTGCTTCAACAGCTGTTCTGCACTTATAAGGGATTCCTTATTAAAAACAACAACGAACGCAGAAAACCAAAAACCAAACAGCAAAACAACAACAACAAACTCAAAACATCTAAGGAAGAAATACACACAGGCTTTACCCTCATAGCCTAATCAGACTTCAGTTGTTTTCGAACACTGAGAATCACGTAAGAAATGCTCTATTGGGTCACACTAATTGTCTGTCCCATCCAACATTCTGTCTTTGGTAGCACAACAGGAAGCATTCCTCACAAAACCTACAGAATGTGTCTAGGACTGGCATTCCTTATTAAAATGGGAAGATTAGCATCTACCTTGCTAAAACTTGTTTATTGATTCAGGTTTAAATAAACAAAAGAATGACTTAGAATTAACCTTAGTAATAAGAGGATCAATTCTTATTAACATAAATGCCTTCAGAACTTATTTTTGGGAGAGGTGAGTTATGAGAAAGGTAAAGATAATAGTTTAATTATAATCCTATCGCACCCAGGCAGCACCCTGATGACTGTTATAGACAAGTTATGATTTAAATAGCCTATCATGGCTTCTCTTCCAGAGAAGAGCAACAAGGCTGGTGAAGGGACTGGAGCATAAGTCCTATGGGGAGAGGCTGAGGGAGCTGGGGTTGTTTAGCCTGGAGAAGAGGAGGCTCAGAGGTGACCTCATCACTGTCTATAACTACCTGAAGGGAAGTTCTAGCCAGGTGGGGGTTGGTCTCTTCTCTCAGGCACTCAGCAATAGGACAAGGGGGCACGGGCTTAAGCTCCGCCAGGGAAAATTTAAGTTGGATATCAGGAGACAATTCTTTACAGAGAGAGTAATCAGGCATTGGAATGGGCTGCCCAGAGAGGTGGTGGATTCACCATCCCTGGAGATTTTTAAACGCAGATTGGACGTGGCACTGAGTGCCATGGTCTAGTAAATGGACTGGATTTGGACCAAGGGTTGGACTCGATGATCTCGGAGGTCTTTTCCAACCCAATCGATTCTATGATTCTATGATTCTATGATTCTATTTAAATATGGCAATAGACTGTTTCAGAAATCTGAAGAAAAATGCTTATTGCTTGAACTATTACTAGACTTTGTAAAGCCAAGGAAAACTTTTTACCCATCATAACTAGATACACTTGGACAGACACATCTGCTTTGGTATCTGGTTTAGAGGTTCTCTTAGTTTAAGACTGCTTCTAATTGAATAAAACACGTAGGAAACAGCTAGAACTATACAACTCTTACACTGGCAATTAGATTTCAAACACTACATTTCAACTCTGTAGGAGAAAGGTTTATTACTGCCACCTGACCCGTAACAATGTATTGTCCAAGGGGACGAAAAAAGAAAAAGAGGCGGGAAGGAAGAACTCGCTCTGCTTTTCTTATGGAGTCCTGAATGTTTTTCACCCCCACCATTTTCCAGAATGACCAGCAAAAACATTCATTCAGAGCCCTGGGTTTAGCAGAGCAAGTAGTTAAAAGTTATTGATTTCAGGAGTGGAATTGTACCCAGATATGCTCATTAAAATCCTCCAGCTAGTTGTAGGATGGAAGTGACATAATATCTCATATTGGGAATGTGATACATTCCTGATCAATAGCATATCAATACTCTTCAAGTCTGAATGCGAGCCACCTTTAAAGATGGAGTCACTAAAGTAACCCAATACATTACCCTAAATCATGGGGGGAAGCGGAGGAAGCTAAAATATATCTGCAGTAGTAACTGCAGGGATGGTCAAAAAATATAAAGAGAAACCAGGTACAAGTAGAAGAAATATATTTCATCTCATCACCTGACATCAATGAGCCCTTCGCTACAGTCTCTCGGTCAGATGTATTCCATTCTGCAGACAAGCCCTTAAAATTGTAAAGGCAAATAGGCTCAAAACAGGCTCACTGGCATGAAGTCATTGAAAGAACAGATTCTAAACTACCTCATCCGAGGGAGGTACATCGTGTACTAAGAATTCTGCAACTGTTATTTACTAACCATCTCCTGCACGTTTGTACACGCACAGTGTACAACTTCAGGTGACTCTGCTGAGCCTAACGGGTCCAGAAGCTCATACCATGTTATGTATTTACTTTAAGTGATCTACAGTCCAACTATGTTTCAAGTGTATTCTACAGAAAGGAGCAATACAATCACCTTCTAAGTAGAACATCCCAGTAGATTATTAGTCTAATCAACTGATTTTAGTAGGACTGACTGAAGTTTCAATCTGACAGCAGCTATTTTAGAGGTGTGATGGAATCTAATAAAAAAATTTCTCTCAAGAATCTCAAACATCTTCTTTTGTACTCCAAACCCTTGTACAGGGTTTTGCTTGCTGCCACATTGAATAAAAGTAAAGAAATTAGGTCTGCTAGAAAAAGATTAAGATGTGTTCTGGTCTGCAACACCCAACGTAACAGATGAGAGTATTTAGCTACAATTTGTTTCTGTCAGATACACAGTGTTCGTTTCCTCCCTTCATGGTTCTACTGGCAACATGTGCAAATGGCAGTAAGTAGCCACACACGAATTCTGAAAATGTTAATCATCAGGAGAGAGCTATTTTTAAGTTTCTTGTTGCAGATGATGCAATTTGTAATCTATTGCTTCGAACACGTATAAAGGATAAATTTAATGTTAAAAGGTAGATAGACTATTCTATTTTGATTGCAGAAAACACAACACTGTTTAAGACAAGCACTCAGACTTGTGCAGCTTTTATTTAGTTTTTAGTTTATTCTGGTAAAACAAAAAATTCTCATGCTAACCAGTGAAATTTCTACTGTAGCAGGATAATATATTGTATGGATAGGAGAACAGCAAAAGATTTAACTTGACTTTAAAACTGTTCCCATAATTGTCTTAGAGTCATACACAGAGATATTCTTAACTTAGTAACTAAAAATTGGATGAAAAGCTGTCTGAAAAACTATTTTCCAAGAGTACTCAGAAGTCCCCTACCAAAAAGGAAGAACGTGTTCAAGAATTCATCTCTTTCTTCACACTAGACAAGGTTCTAGAGAAGTGATTCCAAGCTACAAAAGCATTGGAAGCACTTTGGAGGATGAAATTATAATTGAAGATAATTTTGATAAGTGGAAGAAGTGGTTTGAAAATAGGGTGTAGTTATGTAAGTATAGCTGCAAAGCAGGAACCTACAACAGTACAATTACAAGATGGGAACAACTGAGTAGGCAGCAGTTCTGCAGTGAAAGATACAGAGCTACAGTGAATCACAGACTGGATGAGTCAACAATTCTAGGCTGATGCAAAAATGACAAACATCATATTTTAGTGAATAAACGAGAGTATTATAGATTAGAAAGATGAAGTAATTTTTCAAATTTACCTTGTACTGGCAATGGTTTAGCTGGACTGTTAGATGTAGATTTAAGGACAGAACTCATGCAAACCAACCACAGAAAAAATACTTGAACAAACAAAAAACCAAAAAACAACACCCCCCCAAAAAAACCCACCAAAACACAGGGAGCAAAAAAGTTTGACTTACAAAAAAGAAAAAAGTCTGTTTTGTCTAAACAACACAACGGAGAGGAGACACTGCTTTTATTCTAAAAGATACGGTGCCCCCCATTCTCACACACACCAGGAAGAGGTTATTTGGTTCAAAGTGTAGCAAGAGACATCAAGATTACGTTCAAACATCTAGAGATAAATAATGTTCAAACTGACTAGCAGTCATACTGTGGAATCTCTGTAATTAGAGATTTTCAAAAAACAGGCTAAACAAACATCTGTCAGGAATGATGTATATTTAGCTCAGCCTGTCTTTAGGATGGTGGATGGACAACAAATTTTCCAGGTACATTTCCTATGACTATAGTAGAGTGAGAAAGAAGAAATGTCACATTTCAAAATAATGAAAGCCAATTCTGTTTTAGGAAAAGGGCATAGAGTATCACAACATCGAGACCTTTTTCAACCTACTCCTACAAAATATGTCCTTTTATTCTTCTAAGTTGAAGAATATAACTGTATAATGTCTATACAGTTCAACCAGTTCTTTGGAAAGCAGTTTTTCTGTACTGAAATGGTTAACTCCCAGCATTGGAAGTCAAGGCTAAAATTAAGTATTTGCAGATTTAATTTCTAAGGTCAAACACTCCTCCTGTAATACTTCACACTTTTTGTGAATTCCCTCCCTCTTCAGTTACTGCAAGTCCTGTCTCTTAAACAATTTGGTTATTACAAAACATTTAAACTGACATGTCCTAATACTGATACATTGTCTGCAGCAAAACACCAAGACACAAAACCTTCCACTCCCTCAAGACTTAAATATGAATTCTGTCTTCAATTAGTGTTCCTTAAAAAATTCTTCATACAAGAAGCCTTCAAAATGACTGTTATTATACTTACTCTCTTAAGGCATCTCACTAATAAGACAGCTTGTTTTGTGGGCCAAACTCTATACTTGTAGCTTCACCAAGAACAATAGCAATAAACAATTTGTCTCTTCGGTTTTGCTCATGGGTATCAATCAAACACCAAAAGTCACTGGTAAATGCTAATAAACAGTACCTATTTCAAAGTCTTTTTTCACATCATGTAGCCAAGCTGTAGCCACAATTTTGATTGTATTAAAATATGTTTTTAAAATACGCACATGAAAGACGTGCCCTGAAAGATGTGGCAATTGAAACAAAGATTTAGATTTCTTCAATGGATACGTGATTGTAACAACTTATGCTTTTCGTTACTCAAAGCTAATGGCACTACTTCGTTTCAGAAAGGGTAGAGGAAAAAAAACCCTTCATTTCCCCTGCCCACTTAAGGAACGCCAACATTTTAGGGATAAAAGAAGAAATAAAATGTGGCATCTATAAACACTAATCTTCCTTTGTATTTCCCTTGTACAAATGTATATAGCAATAGGTAAAAGACATGATTGAGGTTGTGATCTACTCCCAAGAGCTAAAATAATTTAGCAAACCCAAACTTCCTTCCTTCTTGGAAAAGGTGAAGGTCAGTTCTTCTATTTCACTCCAAGTATAAAGGAAGCGTTTGTACTGCAGACATGCAAATCCTGTATACTGTTTTTCCCTACATTAGCCACAAACTCTTCTTTGAGGTTTCTAGTTATATTAACCCCAGTAGAAGATCTGAGAGCAGAAACACTACAATTGTGTGTTTACCTCTCTTCCTACTATTACATTATCGCAGTATTTAGAAAGCAGATGGAGCAATTATCTCCTCTAATCATGTTCCATTTGTGCATCTCAGAACAACCCCAATAATGAAGAGAAAGAGTTTTGGATCACACTTTTTACTGCAAGTGGCTTTACACATCCAACAGAAACTCAACCCGTACAAACTAAGACATTTCAACCATAGGTTGAGAATCTGCCAAACTCCAGTAGAAAAAGGTTTTCTGGTTAGAATGCTGGGTTATATAATTGCACAAGCATTGTACACTCAGAATCCCATGAGTAGAGCCAAAAGAACCAAGCTACCTGAAAATACAATGATCTCTAAAAATGTTGAATTAAGTACTTCCAAGAATTTCTACTACTATTCTACCTCTCATGTCTGCATAGGTAATAAAGCCATATATAAAAACATTACATACTTGCCCAGATTTCCCAAAGAAAAGTAAGCAGAGTTTATTGACAAATCTTTATATGGAAACAGTATTTTGATCTCTTTTTCTTTCTAAAGTGATGAACATGCACTTCATTTCAGCAGTTCCTGCACTTACTTCACTACATTCAAGTATTTTAAAAGTGGCTTTTTGGAAGCACCACATCACATCAAATATCACCAGTTCCCAGAGGCATCATAAAAGGTATGCCTTTAACCCTGTCCAAACACATAACAAAGCCCTGGCTCTAAACATAAAAGGTGCAAAATTCCAGAAGGAGAAATCTTTTCCTGTTATTCTACAAAAAAAAAGAAAAGGGGTAAAAATATTGACTGTTAATATCTAACTCACCTTTCAAAAAAACCCATTATTTTTAATCCACAGAAAATTCAGTGATTAATATACTACAGTTATACAAAAAAAAAAAAACACCCAAAAAAAAAAGGCAGCAAAAAAAGCAGCTTGGTAAATTTTCAAAATGCTTCCCTTAGAAGACCTCTGCAAGTCTGGTATTCCTCAGGGCCCAACAATATTTCAGGCACAGAATAATAGGTCTGGTATTCCTCAAGGCCCAGGTTTTCAAAGACAGAGCACCGATGCCTTTTGGAGGCAATACAATCAATTCCATTTACACTTACAGACAAGGAGAGCCTTCTGTATTGTGCAGGTCAAAACCTGGCATTAAGTGCTCTTTTTCCTGAAACCATTCTTTTTGGTTAACCACTCAAATGGCTACAGGCTACTGTCACACATGTCAAAACTAACAGCACGCATCCATTTCCATTGCTAGCCCACAATTCAGCTCCTAAATGATATTAGGAAAAAATGTCAAGATGACAGACAAACGTGGACTGCTCATGATTTTTCGCATTCTAGAAGTGTGACACGGGTAATAAATAAAATACGATTTACAGAGTTCGATTCCTCAAATAAGATTGTATTAGCGCCAATACACAAAAAATACTCGCTAATGGAAATAGTGGGACGACTCCAAAAAGACTACGGGTAATTAAAGAAAAACAAAAGAAAACCAAAAAAACCCGGCAAAATGTAAGGGATCTTAATGATATGGGAACAGACCGAAACCATTTCTCACACATCTCCTACCCCCCCTTCCCAGCTCCTCGGGGAAGGGCTCGCACGTCCTCAGTAGCGAAGCAACCAAGCAGGAACCAGCATCAAAGAAAGGGAAGAAGGAGACGCCACCTACCTGTCCCAAAGGCTTTGGCCACCAGCCAGGCCAGATTACAGGCGATTTTCGCTCGGGAGAAATCATAATGGTCAAAGGGTTTGATGGCAGGAACAATAAAAGTCTTCCTCATCTCCTTGGCGTCTGCGGCATCCCCCATCTTCTCACAGGACCCCCAGCAATTCGGAACTTACATGGTTGTTCCTCCTCCTCCTCCCGAGGCCGGGAGAGCGGGCTGTAAATACACCGGCAGCAGCTGAGGGCAGCGCCGGACCCAGCTGTCCGTAAAGGGCTAACGCCGCCTCCCGCCTTCCTCTGCACAGGAATGTAGCCGAGCCCGAGTGTCCTCTTCTTCCTCCTCCTCCTCCTCCTCGCTCTTTGTCTCAATTCACTCACGCCGCCGTCCCCCCGCCTCCGAGAAAATGCCCCCGGCGGCCCCGGCCCCGCGTTCCCTGGGGACACCCCGCGGCCAGGGCTGGGAGCCCCGCGCGGCCGCCAGCCCCCCGGCCCGGGGCAGGAGTCGCCGGCAGGGCCCCCGCCGCCGCCGCAGGCCGGGACGCGGCCCTTCCCGGCGCCGGGATGTCAAAACGCCGGGGACCGGCCCCAAAACGCCGCGCAGCCCCGCTCCGCTCCGCAACCGCGCCAGCGACGCCTGTGCGGGCCGGGAGCAGTGCGGGCTCCCCCGGCGCTGCCCGGCGCCCCCCCGGCCCCGCTCCCGCCCGGCGCTGCCGCTGCGGCTCCACACCCGCGGCTGCCGCACTGGACGGGCGGAGCGCGGCTGCGCATGTGCCGCCACCGCCTCCCCGGCCGGGCGGGGCGGGCCCGGGGCCGCCCCCAGCCCACGGGGGCTCCGGCGTCGCGGCAGGCGGGGGCGCGCGAGGTGGGTCTGGCCTCGGGTGGGGCGGCCGCGGGAGCGCGGGCAGGCTCAGACTCGGGCTTAGGCTCGGCCCAGCCCGGCCTTACCCCGGCGGCGGCGGGAGAGGGCGGAGTGTTTCCCGCGGTCAGGGGGCGCCGGCGGTGCCCGGCGGTGGGAAAGGGCGGTGTCCCTGGGCCGCTCCGGCGTCGCCGCTCTCCACGGCGGGGCCGGACGGGCCCTCGGCGGTGGCGTCGGGCAAGATCGGATCAGCCCCGGCGTGTCCCGGGTGTGAAGGGGCTGAGGAGCCGCCCGGCAGCGGGGGAGCCCCGGCGGACTGAGTGGCGGTGGCCGGAGCACAGAACGCTGCCGGGGAGGCGGGCTGAGCATCCCGCCCCTGGGCGTTCGTCCCTCCTATTTTAAATCGCGTCTATAAATAACTTTAAGAATGCTCGGGTAGAAAAATGACAAAGCCTTAAAATGGTTCAGGGTCTGGTCACGTAATCACTGTAATAGCAAGCAGGAGTAGCGATTTGCCCTAGAGACCATCTGCTATCGTGCCCACAAGTAGCTGGGCTGTTGTTGGAAGTACAGAATCACCTTAACAGGGGCAGCGTGGAGAGAAGTATTAGTCACGGCAGGAGCAGTAACTGGGTGATTACTGACTCAAACAGAACTGGATGGGTTGGCTTTGAAGTGCGGGTCTGAGGGTGCGGCCGTGTTGGTGATGGAAGGCTGGCGGGAGGCGCTGCCTCTCTCGGCACGGGCACTGTGTCACCGGGTGACCCGCAGCGCCAGCGGGTGGTACATCTCCGGGGTTTGGCAACAAATAGTTATTGTAGCTTATTGTGTATATAGTTATTGTATATACTGTATATACAATATGTATATATTGTATGTATAGGCTGGTGCAATGTCGAAGTGTGCCCTCCTTCCCCGCCAGCCTGGTTGCTCTAGCAGCTCTGTGGTGAGCCAGTTTAAGAAGCTGATCTGGCCGGAAATTAATAATTTCTTTTTGTACTTGTTTTCCCCCCTTTAATCTGGTTGAGCTTTCTTGAATCGCTTAAGGACCACTCCTGACTTATAGTAATTATTAGCTGACTTGCCCTCCTTCCCTTATGGTAATTCAGCGAGTGTTTTCCCAACCTCTTGTAGTGGAGGGCAGCGGCCTGAGGTGGGTTGATTTTGAGGTTTTCTGTTGCTCCCCTGAGTCTGGAAAAGAATATTTAGACACAGTCTTAGCATGACATTGCAAGGTCTCAAATAATATTCTGGCTAGACTGTTATTTCTTCATGTTTCAATTGAACTGTGAATTGATCTGGACAGAGATTTTTCCATTGCTGTGTGGCTATGCGTGCTTCTAGCACTTCATGTACACAGTGAGACAAACATCATGAATTTGAAGCAAGATTTACTGACATGTGTCTATATTTATTAATAATGAGTAAATGAAAGGGTTGTGGAGGTCAACATTTGAAGAAATTATTGCCGAGTATCTCCCCATGTGCTCTCTGGGATGGGATTCCCAAACTGTCATGCATACCACTCATAAGTGGTACATAGCGAGCTACAAAACTAGGAGCTGCTGTGGGCAGTATTCAGCAGAAGAGAGGGGAGGAGGTAAGTTGAGAAATCCTTGCTTTAGCAGGCATAAGACTGAAATTCCCAGATCCTCTGCAGCAGAAATAGTAATAACAATAGCAAATTAACATGCAGGTGTGACTTGGGAAAATGTTCTCTATTCAGAAAGTATATGCTTAACTTTCAACAACTAAAGTAAGAGCTACATTTGCACATTTTCCTGAATTATTTTTTACACATTCTTTGGAAATATATTAGAAAGTTACTGTTATTTTGACTATTTTTTTTATACTGCCACTAGCAAACTTTATTAATTCTTCCTGCATATTTAACAACAAACGTCTGAAATTTATAAGCTTTAAACCCTCAAATGATTAGAGCTATGGAAAAAAATATACTCCAGATTCCAACTAGTTTATTTCTTGTATGACTAAGAAAATGCCTAAAAATTAGATCAACATACAGGAAAACATGCTTAGGAAAACTATAAGGCTATTATTTAGTTGTGATGGAGATAGGATCCACTTTAAGAGATCAAAAGATTACAAACTAGTCCCTATAAAATGAAACTTGCAGAAACAGATTTCTAAAAGAAATGTGGCATAATCCAAATAAGAAATCATCGGTTATATTTAAAGTACTCTTGTATTTATAATCTGTTCCTATGCACTTGCAAAACATCACATATACATATGTACTGTAGTACATATAGTACTATATATACTATATACTATAGTATACATAGTACTGGGATAAGTGAGGCTTACCTGAAGCAAAGTCTGATCTTCAAAAATTCTTGCAGTCATGAGTCCCTTCTCAGTTAAAAAAAGGAAAAAGTGAATACTGTTTCAGAGAATACATCTCAGAAATGGCAGTAGGTACAATTATGAATAGATACGTATATAGACATTGCTACAGTCTAATCTAAAATGCAGACATTGTTGTGGGTGCAGCATTTGTGCCAATGAAACCTGTTCGGAGTCACAAAACAAAATCTAAAAATGCTGTCTTGTGGTAACTGCAGTCAAAGTGGTTTTTCATTTGCTTAGTGCTCTTAGAAGTCAATGCACGAATATAAAATCTAATAAGTGAAAAAGAAGACATCACCACTAGCTCCTGGAGTTCTTGTGCCAGTTCTTCTACTTTTGCAGACATGCCGAAGTGTCATCTTGCTTATTGCATTATCAAAGATATCAACGGCCAACATGGAAAATTATTAAAATTTGCTCTAATTCCTTAGGGTAAATAAACAGGAAAACTGAGCGAGGAGTCATGCCTTTCTGCTCCTGTTTATCTATCTTAAAATATTTTAAATAGTGATAATCTGTTCTGTACACAATCTTTCTGCTGCAGAGCATTTAATACTTTAATGTTAATTCCAAGTGGAAAGACAAAGTATTGAGAATTAAAACAATCAGCTCACAGATTTTTTTTTTCTTACCTTATTTCTCACTTCCTTTCCCCTCCCTCTACCCCAAATTAGAAACCCATTTAACTAGTTTTATCCTGTGATTACATCACAGGCCTGATTCTTCACTGTCATGTGTCTGGTCATCTATGCAGTGGGTGTACCACGCCTGTAGTCAGCATCAGGCAAAAGGAACAAATATGACCATTAAGCTGTGAATAATGATGTGGATGGCAGTTGTTGCTAATAGTTATAACCTTGGGAGATAGTGGAATGAGTCCTGACTAACAATTTCATACAATTTTTTTCACTTGGTTTAGGATTCACTTAGCTTCCGAAGAGGATATGTGTAGAGTGGAAAGCAGTAGACTAAATTCAGGCTAGTGCTAGATAATATAGTGTTCAAACTGGAATAACATTTCATGCATTGTTTCTTCCTTCACAATACTTGATGATAAAGGTAGAGTAAAATGTTTTAAATTAGCAATACCATTACTGTTTTTGCAATGGCACTGTCTGTAGACAGACTCGGTGCTAGTGAACAGCCAGTTTATCAGGCTGCCTGTGAAAGGTAGTAAGCACATTCCCATTTCAGATTAGCTGGTGCTATTAGGGCGAATCCACAAACACAGCAGCTCACAGCAACTATTCTGCTGGGTAATGCTTCAATGTTCAATGTTGGAAACAGACTTGAAATAACACCGTGGGCATATTGTCTTTAATTGCTGTTATCAAATTTACCTAATTAAGATGATCCCATCTGTTTGCCTTAGCCTAGAGAATATCAGTCATGATAGAAATGGTTTTGGCTGAGGGGAGGGATACACCCTGTGGTCTGTAACCTCTGGCAAAGAGGCAGCATGTACAACTCAATGTGGTGCTGTCAGACTGTCAACATACGGCCCAAGAACCAGTCATGTCCCAATGTGAACCTTAAGGAACAAGCTTGTTGACTTCAGCAGGTTTATATTGTGTGTATGAGGTTGAACAGGCAATCTATAAGTCATTCTGTGAGGTTATTCCAGCCTAGAGATGACTTGTGAAATGGAGTTACTGATATTCCAGCCTCTTAAACTTAAGACCTTTTATTAAATATACTTCTTTATAAGCAGTGGTAAAACTGTAAGAGTTAAGAAATTATATTTTTCAATCACAATCCAGCTGGTTGTAAGGAGTCCAGGAGACTCATGGAGTGTGTAGGGGGACAATTTCCTGGTCCAGATATTAGGTGAACCAGCCAGAAGAGGATTACTAGACCTTGTGCTCACCAATGCAGAGGCTCATTAGAGAGGTTAAGATTGGTGGCAGCCTGGGTAGCAACCACTCCCTGGTGAAGTCTGTGATCTCAAGGAGCATGAGCCTGGTGAGGAGCTAAGTCAGGACCCTGAACTTTGAAAGAATGAACTTCCAGTTGTTTAAGGAGTTGGTGAATGAGATCCCCTGGGAAACTGTCCTCAGGGACAAAGGAGCTGACCAGAGCTGGCAGCTCTTCAAAGCTCTTTTTCTTACAGCTAGATGACCTTTAAGGTCCTGTCCGACCCAGGCCATTCTATGATAATCAAGTGAGTGATTGTTTGAATTATTACACTTCTTTGGCATTGTTACTGGCATGCACGTATGTAGTTTCTGCAAGCTAGGAATTTTCTCAGAGCATGATTTTGGAAGGGAGTATGTTCTTCCTGTTTCAGGATGATACAAAAGTACAAGAACAGTTACATAATTACTGTCTTTTAGATTGTTCTAATAATTTGTAATCAGAAAGTGCTGAGGCATTTAAAAGGGAATAAAACAGCTTAACAACTTTATAGATTCTAGTAGAGTCATGAGTCAAAGGGAAAATAAAGGTTTGTCTGACATTTTACTTGAATTGTTGGTGATTTTTGATACAGTTAAAAAAGGAAAAAGGTGGAGTGATACCTACTTTAACTCATTTACTGCTACTGAAATCTGCACAACCAGAAAGCTTCCCGATGTGAGTCAAATGTGGTACCTAACTGTCACTTCTCTTAATACTTGGATGCTACTGTTTTCATTTCCTCAACTTGGCTTTGGCCTAATGTAGCTGTGTGAAGGTGTTGGGGGGTGGGAATCTACATCTTGCCTCCCAATTCTGCTGGGTCACCAGTCAGACAATAGATCTGTGGTCTGTGAGAGGCAAAACCTCTCATCCCCCTCAACACTCAGGACTGGTTGATTTGTTCTGTCTTTTTCTCTGGTTACTTTGGTGCCTTCTTTCCTCAGATTTTTAAATTTACTTTTAATTTTTTTAATCTGGTTTTCACATTGGCTACTTTTATGTTCTTCCCATCTCCTGGAATTGCTCTTGTTCTAGGAGATTTTAGATGAACTTTCTTCCCACATGTGCTGTGCAATACTCCGTAATTCCAAGGCTTTCTCCTTCTTGACGCTCCACTGTTGCCAGGTTGTCTGTAAAGAAAACAAATACCCTGCTATAACTGATATGTTTTATTATAAACTTTGTACAAAACTAAAATGCCATATTTATTACCATTATGGTAGTTGTCAGATAATGTTTTATCTGCAGCCAAGTTCAGAGGAAAATGGACATGACTTTAGTTTTCAAATTGTGCATTCACGTATAAGAAGTTTAAATCAGTTACTAGGGCTTTTTCACTGAGTCTGAATGAGAGTCAGTACAAAACTGTGCACTTTTTCGTGCTCTGACTGGCTTTTTTTATGCGTCTTCTACATGTGAAGAAAGATCTGAACATTCATAAAAGCTCATTTGTTTTGAGCATACACATGGTTTATTAGCAGAGCATGAATAGACTTCAGTTTCCCATGTTTTGGCCCTGCTTCCAGTTTTCACTGAAGCTCATGTGTAAACACTGTGTTTGAACACCGCATTTCTGCTATCATTTCATTGCAGTGAAATTCTTTTTTTTTGGGAAGGCGTGGTAGTGAATATGTGTGAGGAGGGGTGAGCAAGGGAATAGAACAGCAGACTGCCCAATGACAGTGGGGTTTTTTATATATGTCTTCTTTGAAACATCATGCTCCAAAATGTCACTGGTTTTTTAAGCAGTTTCCATTTCCCTTAAATTACTGAGAAATTGTAAGTTTTTGAGGAATTTTTTTATTTCTTTAGGGAGCAGGTGTACATAGCTGGTAACTTTAAAAATTAGATGTGGAAAGTGTATATTAAAGATTTTTATTGTAACCATTTATACATAGTTATCCTTGATGGTGTTGGAGATTTCGATTATGGTAAGGTCATCACAACCTGAGTGTATAGAACTGTGTTACATTTAATTATCTTTTGGCATAACTTAATTTATGTTCAAGATAGAAAAATGTATGAGATGTTTAAGCTGTATATAGAACAATTTGATTTAAATACCACCCAATTTCAATATATATTAGAAACATGGAAAGAGCAACAATTATTTTAATAGTTGCCTTAAACTAAATGTGTGTTTGTGTGTATGTGTATATATTTGGCTTCAAGAAGGATTTTTTTTTAAGTTTAGGTTAGTCCTATGTGCTGTTCCCTTTTGAAATTACTGGTGCTACAGACATAATTAAATGTAGGTGTATATATAATTGGGTTTCTGGATTAAAGGTGTCATGCAGTTTATTTGTATTTGAAGAAAAAAGCCTGGGTGATTTCTTTTTTCTACAAAGTTTCAAAAGAGAAATTCAAAAGGTTGATAAATCTCTCTGGTTATTCTGTCCTCATATGGTATTCATGCTCTATAATATACATGGCACTGTTAATGCACAGTGTTATCTCTGCTGTCTCACCTGGGCAGGGAGCAGCCATGGTTCCACTTATTGGCACAAAGAATGGAAATATCCAAATTGATTGATTACATTGCTCTGATTTCATTATTTAAGAGAGCCCACTGCCACAGAAATATCCTCGGTGCTGCTAGAGAGCAGGTTTCCTGTGTATCAACAGAAGATTAAGAGCCATGTGAATGGAGATGCTCTATCTGTGCATCTGCTGGCTCTTTTAATGATTAAAGAAAGACATGTCATGCTTCCCAGGGCCAACACCCTCTTGTAACCACTGCCTCCCTTTGTGGCTCCTTGCAGAGCAGACAGTGTCAGTAATGCAGAAGCCTTTTGGCTACTTTGCCTTTTTGCTCCAAGTTCCACTGATCTACTAGGAGCTCTTTGTTCTTACTTGTCTCTCATCTAGCTACCCATGTTTTTCTTTTTTCAAATAGTACAGTGCAGTAGTGCTCTATTTTTCAAGTATTTACCTTGGTAATGTCAAGGGGAACTGTTCCCCTGCAGCTTTAGTTTACTCTGGAACTGAGCAGAATGAGAATCTGAGTACGATGACTTGCTCCAGTTCATGCAAACTCCTCAAGAATGGTAATATCCTTATTATACCCAGCATGTTAGCTGAATTGCAAATAATCTCAGGGGAACTGTGGTTTCATAGGATTACTTAATTTTAATTTGTCTTGAACTGTGAGGTAAGTATAAATATTCTGAGGAATAAGGTGCTCTAGGAGGGAAAACCCAAGATAGCCAAGAAAATGAACAGAAACCTTTTTAAGCTACTCTGTCTCATGTTGTTTTCTGGCCTGTTCCTTCTAGTGTTTCTTTTGAAATTATTTCACCATATATATTCATAACAGTTTATAATTTATTGATATTGATTATATTTATATGTTTTTATTATCTTTTATAGTTTTAAATTGCTGGGATGTTTATTCCTTATAGGTGTAAGCCTAAGCCACCACCTTTGTCCACTTGGGAAACTATCATAACCTTCTTGTTTTGTGACACCAGACTATTACCTGACAGAGAGCTTCCTCAGCTTGGGCTGCAACCTGTTTTGTGCCTGAAATCTAATTTCTATATATCTTGCTAGTTGCCACAGGAAAGAATATTGCTTTGGCCAGGAACTGTACAAAATGACCTTGTCCTAGTGGGTCATAAGCCAAAAAAGAAATGGAAATTGGACTTCTGCATGGCTCAAAGCTCTAAATCATTTGTTTAAAAACAAAACAAACCCAAACTGACATAATTTCACATGAAATTCTAGGCTTATATTTTGTGAGAACGGTGTGTTGAACAGTCTTTTTCACAATCTGGCCTTACACTCAGATCAGCTGAGTTGTATTAAGAATTAGCATAGATTTATTCCATTGAATTGTTTGGCAGATAGAATCCCATGAGTGCTTCATATGAATTTCATACAGTCTTCCTTAAAAAGAAAATACACATCCCTGAAAGCTTGACCATACAGCACAAAGTTTCCTTTCACACTGCAGTACTTCAGACTTATTTAATGCCCAAGAGTTAGAAAACATATAATGATCTGGGGTGCAAACTTGCTAACCAGAGGTTTTCTTGCAATAAAGCAACTAAAAAATACATGAAGTGATAAACTGTTTATTTAGTGTAAATTGAATTTATACCAAAATGTGAAAATGTATTTTAAAACTTCTAATCTAAATTCTTTTGAAGTGGGTATTATCATGATGGATTTTTTTGCAGCCAAGTTACAGATCCCAGAAAAATAAGGTTTGCATGGAAAGTTCTTGGCAGATCTCTCTTGGAACAGCACAAACAACATGACTTAACAAGGAGGCATTCATTATTTCTGTCTTGTTACCCTCTGTTCTTACAGTCACCAGCTGTAAGGTTACTGGCATCTTTGAATCTTCCTAATAAACAGCATGGGGAGCAGTCATTCAAGAGTGGTAGTGAGAGATATGTTGCATTTTTGAGGCTTGCTTTTGTTTTTTAATAGCTATTGTGCTTTATCAAGCTGAGCTAATGCATTGTCTGCATGTTCTCACAGCAAAGTTTAGAAAAGTAACTGAATTTCAGAAGGACAAATCTGTTGCTTTAACTTTAGGGGTCTGTGAGCCTTAAGTATGCAATTAAAAAAAGTGTTGTGCCTTTGGAAATGAAAGCCATCTGGTATACTTTTCTATTAAAAAAATGTCATGGATAAATGGCCTACATGTTGACCGTGTATTTATATTGCATTACAATCCTTTTGGAAAGAATTTTAATTGCAGGTGTAACTTGTTTTGCTAAACTAAGTCCCAAACCAAACAAACTTGTATCCTCTGTTTTGCTTAGCAGTCATGTACAATGCCTTTTTTTCGCACGTGACAAAGTTCTGTGCTAGTGAAGTCAGTGCCAACTACGACCCAGGTCTGTGAAATTAATATCAGAGACCTGCAGGATGAGCCTGTAGGAGAAAATATCCACAAGGTGTATTTTTTTATTTACACTATTAAGACTGCAATGAATACTCAAAGAGTGACCTTTGAGAACTTAAAAAATCTGTAGGCTAGAGCCCAACAGAAACAGTCACTGAGAGCAGTGGTAAAGGCTGGCCTCAAGGAATCCTGGAGCTGTGTAGCCACCAAGCCCAGCACTGGTAGAAAGTGCAGGAGCTGGGGGCATCCTCTGCTTGGTAAAGGCTGCCCATGCCTTCCAAAGGCAAGTCACAGCTGGCAGTCACTTGTAGCAGGGACACCCTGAACTTGGCATCTACTCTGGCAGCAGTGAGTTGACTTTTTGTAGGTGAAGTTACACCCTTTCCACACCCATCCTTTAATAATTTTTGTGTGAGGGATTCAACTAGGACAATTTTAAGATTTCATGCAAAGACAGAAGGGGGACCAAATCTAATGTGGGGAAGCATGAAGGTTAAACCTAATGGTTAGTATTGGAATAAATTTTAACAAAACAACTGATAAAAAGTCTAGTTTGTAGCAGTTCTCTTGCATGTTTTCCAGGCCTTTCTTACAGTAGTTTCTGCTGTCAAAACTAGCAGTGCTGATAGGAGCTTTCCTGGTGAAAAGGGAAATTTATTATCCATTTACTCAAAGGGCTTATGATATAAATTTTTCCTTCAATCTGTCACTTTAGTGGATTATAACTCTTCTTTCACCTGTCTCCCTGTAATATGAATGCAATGTACCTGTTATATTTATTATACTTGCTGATTAATTAGAAAGGTCTTAATCTCTTAAAAAGTGATACAATTTGAAAGAGAGTTTATTGATGGGCAGGTGGCAATACACATTGGACACAGGTTATCTGGCAAGCTGGAACCTAATGGTTCCTGTTGTCTCTTGTGGAATTTCTGTTTTTCCTCTCCCATCCTTTTGTCTGAGACCCCAAAGCAGAAGGGGGAAAGGATTTAATTTCAGTAAGTGCATGTTGTGTGAGTGTTATCTTACTTTTAGAATAGATGGCAATCTCTCTTGCCTCCAAACAGCCTTATTAACTGGAACACAAATCTAAATGGCAAACTGGTAAGCAGCTTTCCAAATACAATGTTTTATACCCTCAGAAAGAAAATGAGATTAACATGAAAGGAGAGAATTTTTTAATTTTTAATTCTTAATTCTAATTATGTTATATTTCAAGATCGTTTAATCCTGCTAATTTCCACCTGAATTCTCTGGGTTACAGTTTGCTGCTTACTGAAGTCTCTGGAATTTGTCAATTGTCTTTGCAATCTTTTGATCAAATTCTTGTTCTCTAAGTCTCAGAGACCCGACAGAGATATGGAAGTTTGAATATGTTTAAATGGTTGTCAGACCCTAAAATCATTCCTTTTAACTGCAAAAAGCTGGTCTGTATCTTGCACAAAGAAGTTGGTAACTGTATTCACTGTAGTTTTTATAGCTATGCTAAGGGTATGATGATATTGAATTAGGGAGTCCATCAGTTTTCAAAGTAAATATTATATGCAGTATTTGAGCATAAAATCACATACATTAATTATGTTCATAATTTTTTCATGAATTGCCCTGTACAGTTATTTCCCTATGGACTAGTGGCATTTAATGCTGGAGCTTCAGGGCAGACTGCTGTTGTTTGGTTGTTGGGGTGTTTTTTGGAGTTCTTTTTTAAACCTATTCAGTCATATGCTTTAAAAATTCAGATTTAATTAGATTATTTTTTAAAAATTCCAATTTTACCACAGATTTCTGCAGAGACTAATATTGACCAATGTTTCCTTAGAATGTGGCTCTTCAAACAAAGAGAATGCTCAGGAAGCCTGAAAATATTAGTCCAAGTCTTCTTTTACTGATTATTTACTTTCTGAAACCTTAGGAGTTGCCTATTTAAATTAAGCAAAATTAGAAAAACTGGGCCTCAGAATAAGTATACTGTGTGCAATACCTGTACTAAATCAGGCCATTTTGTATGAATATTAGCAAAATTGACTAGGTAATGGTTAGCCACCATTATTTGGTTTTAGATTATCTGGATTTTTCCTGTGTGGTTCCTTTAAAGCTGTAATTCAGAAACCAGTGGTGTCATTGACTCACTAGTTCCTTCAATCAAAGAACTATTCACTAAATATGCTTTGGGTTAGAGCTGCAGTTGACTACCTACCTAAAAATATGCTGAGTGGCTTCAAAATCCCCAAGCATTGAAGGAGCAGAAAAATATTTAGTTTCATAGCATCAGATGGAGCAGACATGGACCAATCCCCACGTAAACATGCTTTGACTTCCATGCCTTCTGAATGGAAAGACATTCCCCCTCACTTTCACCCAAACAGTGGATGTGTTGTTAACTCCAATTACATGTATTGTGGCACACTTAAAAAAACCCCTAAACAAACCCAGAGAATAATTTTTTTATTCTTTAATTGACATCTACATAAACTTAATGCTCTTCATCCATTATAACATTATAAAACAGCCCTAAAGCTCTGTAATTCCTTGGTGTAGAACAGTGTTACACAGGATATGTGTTGAGATATTTAAAATAATTAATAGCATAAAGAAAACCCAAAGCTATCCCTCTTGATGTGATTTTAGACACGTTTTAATTGTCAGATCTGTCACTCCTGGCACTTGCCACTTGAGGGAGTGATGCACAAGGTGCTGGTTGGACTCAAATTAGAGTCCATTCTCAGTAGTTTTTCATACACTGGGAGCTCACTCCAAGTGGAAAAATCAGACATCACATGAGGATATTTTGGCTAAAATGTTTTGGACAGTTACCCTTTGGGATGTACTTACGTGCCAATCAAATCCCTGTGTGGAACTCGAGAAGACCTTTCCTGCCAGATCGGTGGAGAGGTGCCTGGAGGTTGTATTCTGGTACAGGTTTGAATTGGTGGGGTCACTCTGGGCAGTGTTGCTATGGAGAGCTGAGGTGTGTGGTACAGTCAGGCAGTTCTTGGAAATGCTTGGGACACTCTCTTGGAATTAGTATGCAGAATGCCTGTTTCTTATGGATTTAGTGTGCCTGGGAGTAGAGGGATTTCAGCCTCCTGCTTTAATCCAATCTTATTTTACTGAATTATTTATTATTTGCAAGTGATGGGAAAGGTTGGTTCATGCTTCTAAAGAATGGCTATGAGATGTTACAGGGCAAAGCATTTGATTTTAAACTGAGGGCAGGAATCCAAGTTGCCACGTTTGCTTTCTGTATATTTAATATAGAAAGCATGAGTGAATATAGAAAAATCTCCTTGATATCATTTAAAATAAACCAAAAAGTGGGATACTTAACTATTAATAATTTTTGCTTGAGTTATTGTTTTCATTATTTCTTTTGACTTTTAATTAATAGTTGTTATCTTTGATATTATAACAAAAATTTGCATAGTGTTGAAATAATCTGTGGCTATATATTTATGTAGTGAATCTATGTCACAACATATAGTAGTCCTTTTGTACATATGGAGTTGTGCGTGTGTTACATTGCTGTAGCTCCTAATATTTACTTTAGAATTTACTGTGAAGAGATATGTTAATTATATAAGGACTGTATTTGTGCAGGGGTTTCTAATAACAGTACGTGATACTTTCCTGGGCAGCTATTGTACTAGAACACATGCAGCGTAGGCAAGATGAGAATATTGTACATTCTTGGTGTTTTACCAACTAAATTAAATAACAATGTGATCATACAAAATACAAATGCTACCTTGCTGCCCTGGAGACCTTAAGATTTTCCATTATGACACTCCCAGATAAATTGTCCAGAATGTACAAAAGTTACTGTCTATAATTATTCATGGTTTTCTAACAGGATGTAACCCCACCTTTATTCAGTCAATGCTTGAACTCACTAGTTTTTAGAAGGAAGAATACCAAGGCAAAGCCTTTGTAGCATATCTGAGAGCATATTGTCTGGGACATTTTGTGAACTCTGAAGGTTACAAAAATTGGAATTCAGAAATCTTATTAAAATGTCATTCACCTCAGATCTGATTAGCAGCATCAAGAACTGAGAGGATGGGAATTAAATTCACCAAAGCTCTCTCTTACTCTTACATATTTCATCATTCTGAAAAAAAGGTAACTGAAATAGAACATTTATGCTTTATTCCAGGAAAAAAAAATTATTTAGTGAGCTCACAAAGTACAGTATCTGTTCCAGAAGAGGTTTTGTTACATCTATACTGATTATCTTCTCCCTGTAAATTAAGAATAAGCTACTGCATTCTGTGGAAGCTTGAACTGTCAGCTGTCCAGCCTTTATGAGCCACTCAAGGTACAGGAGATCTACTGTTACCTGTTCCTCAGTCATCTCTTTTTCAGACTGTTGAGTTTACATAGTTGTCTCTTGCATGGAAGCCTTTTCATGCCTCTTAATACCCATAGAGTCCTTTCCTAAAACTTAATTTCAAGCAGTACTGTAGTCCTTCTCAGGGACTGAGTGATGGGGAATTACAAGGAGCATCCATATAGGTGGATACAGTATATACAGTAATATTCTATATACCTTTCCCAGTGTTTCCTGCCAAGTGACATTGTTTTTTTCTGACTGCTGTTATACACTAAAAAGAATAGAAAAAGCTGATACATATGGGATATTTGCATTTTGGTGTATGAACTCTATAGGGTATGAAGCATCTCATATCATATTGAATATTGTTGAAATACTGGTCTTTGTTTAGCAAATGATGTTTTGAATTCCAGGAAATGACCTTGTAAAAATGGAAGTAAGAAAAGGAAATTCACTTACGTTAGGGAGGGAAAATGAAGAAAAGAAAGTCAGTGCAAACAAAAGGGAATGACAGAGGCTGAATCAGAGAAAGGTAGAGATTTTAACAGGAATGTATGGAGTGTGGGTGAAAGGTGCCCGATAGTTTTTTGGTCTAGAAATGCCCACTTAATCTTTCCAGAAGTTCAATAGTCTCTTCCAATTCTACCAGTTAATTAATAATCCCAGAGAGACTAAACCCCCTTTATTTGCACTAACTTTGTATTTCCAGGATACTTTAAGATAGACCGTGTTTCACATGTGACTGGACTTGAATGTTATAGAAAGCTACAGGCGGCTCTTTGAAAGCCCCCAGCTTTGTGTCTGTGTTTTAAGCCCTGTCCTCCTGGCTCCCTGACTGTCCCTCTGGACTGCTATTAAACAGTGCTTCCAAAGGGGCTGTTAGGATTTATGGATTTTCTCTTTAGTCGGAAATGGTGATGGTTGTAGTCACCAACAAAAGTAATGAGGCAGAAATGGAACTCTGCGTCAATGGGGATGCTTTCAGGCTAATGGGATCAATGGTGGAGGAGAGGGAGGGAGGTAAGATAAAATCTGGTTTAGGGTATCTAGAGTGCCTGGGAGTACATCAACCCAGAGAACTCCCAGCAGGATATCTTTGCCATGCACCAAATCATTTATGGTCATAGGGTACACTTTTACTTTGGGAATACTCTGGTCTTGCTGCATGTGCTCAAAACCAGGGCCTGTACAGACACAGCAACATCACCTATGACAGGTCCTGGTGTTGGAAGGGAGTACCTGGGACAGGTTGACTGACCTCCCTGTGGTGACATGAGTCCTTGAAAAGCGAGGGAGTGGCAGTGACTACGCTGTTCACAATGGCCGAGCAGGAATGGCCGAGCAGATAAGCCGACAGCCTTTCTGAGTGGACACACATCCAAGCCCTCCTGCTCTCTTCCAGAACTTGGGTTTGCCTGGGGCAGTGGTCACACCTGGGCTGTCTTGCAAAGGCCCGGTTGTCGATCAGTCTGAAAGTGTTTTGTGCCCTGCAGTGAAATGTCATAAATTCTTGTGTTCTCATGCCTTGTGAAGTAGTGTAAATATGCTTATTTATTGTTGAAAGTAATAACCTACTCAATTTGCAGTATGTGAACAGCTATCTCACTGTGCCCTTTCAAGTGGGTGGGGCACACACTGGGCATTTCTCTCCCATACCTTGTAGCTCTGTTATGTGGAGCAGGAATATTTTCCTCATGTGCAAATGTTGTGTCTGTAGCATCTGGCAGCTCTGGCTGTAACTGTGGGAGTCCTGGACGTGCCCCCCCTGCAGAGCCAGAGGGGCAGCACCCTGTTGCAAAATGTGGAATATGTAAAATTTTCCTAAGGATGTTCTTTGCTGTTTGATCTTTGTATACTTTCAAGGCTAATCAACAAGAAGGGAGATTTAGTCGGTGAAACAGATAGTAGCTAACAAGAAAGTTCTAAGTGATGTCTAGGTGTTAGAAAGACAAGTAACTTGTTGGTAGAATTGCCTTGTTGGTAGAATTGCCTTGTTTAGGTCTCAGCATGCTCCAGTGATCAAAGACCTAGGGGGAGGTTAGCAAAGCTTGGGAAGAAGGATGTCCTCTGGTAGTGGACACAAAGAATGCAGAATTTACAGGCCACAAGGACGTTGGCAGTACTCCCAAGATAAGGAAGAAACTAATAAAGACAACTCAGCAACTGTGCTGAATCTGCTCCAACTGGTTAAATGGTTAATTCTAGCAGGGGCAAATTGCGACCACTAACTCAAGAGACCACTGACCCGAGAAACCCGCCAACCCAAAAGAAGAGAAAGATTGGGCATATGGACTAATTAGCATAAGAAGCGAGGGAATCGTTAAGCAATAGAATACTAATTAATAGGAGAACAATGTAACTTGTAGCAAATGAGCACTAATTCCTTTGTTTGCTAAAATGTATAAATAGTAAAATGTACTGATAGTTGGTGTGCTCGATTTGTGTAATAACACCGAGCACTCAGGCTTGCGCAACTCTGAAATAATCAATGTCTCTCTCGAGTTACTAATTATCGGGCTTGTTTTACACTGGGTGACGAATCCGATTTTGGTGGACAAAACCCGCGCCGTCAGACCCCAATCCAATCCGAGTTTACCAGCTCCGGGACAGGTTCGCCCCTCCCCGGCCGAGCAGGGAGGCTCCCGGGAGCGGGGAGCCGGGAACCGCGGAGCCGGGAACCCGCCCCTCCCCGCCTCGGCCTGTGGGCGGGAGCGGCCCCGCGCGGCCGCCGCCATTTTGTGCGGGAGGCGGCGAGGCCCCGTGGGAAGCTGGCAGCGGTGCGTGAGGCGAGGGGGGCCGGGGCTGGGCCTCGCCTGCAGCGCCGGGGCCGGGGTGGGGGCGCGGGCAGTGCGGCGGGGGCGGCTGGGGGACAGAAAAGGCTCCACTCCGCAGTGTTGTCCCGTGGGGTGCGTGGCCGTTGCCAGAGAGAGAGGCTGAGGCAAGGCGGGAGAGGCTGCTCGAGGTCCCCGCGGGTCCCTCCCGAGCAGCCCGTCCGTCAGCCCGGCACTCTGCTTGAGCGCTCCCCTTACCTGGGAGGCTGCTGAGCTTTCGAAGAGGTTTGTTGTGGAAAAGCCTCGTTAGGCTCGAAAAATTACGTGGTGAGATTTGGCTTCTGGTCCGATAGCGAGGGGGAGCAGTGTCCGCCGGGCCCCCGAGGTCTGCCCGCCGAGCTCCGGGCCGGCCCCGCTGCCTCAGCCGCTGGACGGCTCCGAGTTACACAGAGACACAGCTGGGTGTAAACACAGAGATAGCTTTGTGGGGTTTTAGAAAACTAATGTAAGAAGAAGTCCTCAGAGACTGGTATACACAGTACCATTTATTCAGAATAAAATTGCTGGGGTTTGTGTACTTTGTTTGATGATTGTACGATAGCAAACGATTAGTGAGAATATCTGACGCTTTCAGAGTCAATTACTGAAAGTTTCAGAATATAAAAGTTAAGGTTCATTATGGACACTTGATTTGTCTTCCTTGTTTTACAGTAGAGACTTGCCAAATTAATCATGTAGGTCTTTACTCTTTTTTGGACACCTTGAACAAACAGATCTGGACTCTAAACATCTCAAGAGTGTGCAACCTTTCAAATTTGAGTGGACTTTGAAAAGGACAACAAAAGGAGTGGTCTTGAGTGGGTCCTATACTGAATTTGACGTATTTTTCAAAATTTATTATTTTTTTTATTTTTATATATAGCTTAGAAGAATGCTTGCTTCCATAATTTCATCCTAGAAACAGCTCTCCAAGGATTTAAATATGACTGACTCTCAAAATAGATAAATTTCCATGCAGTCAAAACCAAAGTTTTTACTCAGCTGCAAAGGTCTAATAGTGAAAACTACTTGTAGGTGGATCTCTGTACTGTTCCATGCTTCCACTGTTACTTTGAAATACTACTTGACATTGCATGAACACTGTAATACCAAGATAATTTTTAAATAAGGCAGTTTCTAGATCTTTTCTGGGAGTGAGAGTTCATGCCTGGGTTTGCAAATATTTGCTGGTCTTTTTTTTGTGGTAACAGTATATGTACCTTTCTCAATAGCACTAGTTTCTAACAACTGTAACCATTTGCTTTCTAGTGTACTGAAGCATGTTTTTACCAAGATCTGTTAAAGTCAAGAGGACTGCTGATGAGGACAAAAGCTGTACAGCTAAGAAAAATAAACTGTCTTCTGGAGGACCTTTGCTAGAGGACACCACCGAGTTCCAAGACTGTAAGTCAGTTAGAACAGAAACTTTTCCTTCAGCGTGCAATTTGAATGAAATTGTACAAGAACACACAGACCCTGTAGCTGGAGACCTTGATTCTGCTAATACAGCGCTGGGAAAGGACAGTCAAAATACTGATGAAGACAGCCCTTTGGAAGAACCCATAAAATCCTTCAGCAAATCCCAGCGTTGGGCAGAACCCGGAGAACCTGTGTGTGTGGTGTGTGGTCGCTATGGAGAGTATATCTGCGATAAAACAGATGAAGATGTTTGTAGTTTGGAATGTAAAGCCAAACACCTTCTACTAACTCAAGCGAAGGAAGAACAGCTGACATCTGATCAACTCACTAACTCTGAAGCAGAAGCTCACTTGCCTCATGCACCTTATTTCTACAAAGATCATTCTTTTATTTTAGGTTTGCGAGATGAGCAGGTTGAGAACCTTAAGCTGCAGCTGGGTATTGCTGTCCAGGGTCAGCAAGTTCCAAGACCTATTGTAGAGTTTGAACACTGTGGTTTTCCTGAAACTTTAAACCATAATTTGAAGAATTCTGGCTATGAAGTCCCAACTCCCATCCAAATGCAAATGATCCCTGTTGGACTAATGGGGCGGGATATTGTGGCTAGTGCAGACACGGGCTCTGGAAAAACAGCAGCCTTCCTACTCCCTGTTATTATGAAGGTTTTGAATGAGGTAATGGAACTTTGTATGTTTTGAGAATGTGGTTTGCAACTTTGTCTTTTGGATTCCCAATGTGAAGGAGAATGTGACTGTGGTGGTTTTAATTAACATTCAATGATTTATTTTACTTTTGATAGATGGAGTGTTGGTTCTTGGGGGTGGGGGGAGTTGCTGATTAATTTTAATGATTTTGAATGTTTTTTCACTTTGGTCAGGAGATAAAGCAACTTTTAATATTACCAAGTGTAGAGTTCCTCCTTTTTAAGAAAGGTAATTAAATTCTGTGGTATGCTTCCTAAATGACTTAAAATAGAAAGTGAAAGTAATTCCAGCCCTCTGCAAGAACTTGTTCCTCTATCTTGATATGTCAGAAGGCTGAAAGACATTTGTTGGCATTTGCGTAATTTCACAGAGTAATTTCTCTTGGAATATATTTGGTTGACCATCAAATAACTGCAGGAACTTGGGGTAATATAATTTCTGAAATCCTCTAGTTACCCAGCCACCCCTTCGGTTCTGTGGGAAAAAGCAATTAAGAAAGTTTTTGCTTCATAAGGACATGAATGTATGACAAGAAGTAATGGCAAATAGTATTGAGTACCTTGTGTGTGGCTCAGTATTGCTTTTTCTTTGGTGGTTTTATTTGTAAGAACATATTCAAACATTCTGGACCTGATTCTAGTTGATGTTTCTCACTGGTTAGATACCTTTACAAATATATGTATATAGACTCACAGACGAGTGCATAAACTCTTACAGATGAAGAGAGATTATTTAAGCAACTCTTTTAATCTCTAAAGTACTCTAGCATTAGTTTTAAGAATAAAGGCATTATGTAAGAACATGTGAGAACAGGTGTATTGCATTCCAATACTTCCTCTGTCTGATTATCATTAAAGTCTGCAAGACAGTTGTATGTTTATAATAACATGCACAAAATTGGAGTGTCAATGAATAATACCTCTGTACATGATCTTTCCCATTCTTGATCTTCAGGGCACTGAACAAGTTCATGTATATGTCAAGAAATAATTTTATTTTGTTGTTTAAAATAATTTTTGTTTGTAATGTAAAAAATTATGTTGGGAAATTTAATTTTGAAAGCTTTTTATCAAAATAATAGAGCACTCCCATGTTCATTGGAGTTCTCCCACTCTTTCTAGACAGAAACTCCATCTGCCCTTATTTTGGCACCAACAAGGGAGTTGGCAATTCAGATAGAGAGACAAGCTAAGGAACTGATGGCTGGTTTACCAAACATGAGAACAGTTCTCCTGGTAGGAGGTTTGCCGCTGCCTCCACAGCTTCACCGTCTCAGGCAAAGTGTTAAGGTAAGGACTTGGAGTGGGGAGTTACATTTTCATGACATTCACAGAAAAGAAAAATGTTATTGTTGACATGTATGAGCACACAAGGATATGTTTTTTCCAAGTCTAAACTAATGAAATGTTTGTTAGCTCCTGAAAATTTTACAGTAATACAATTTTTAAAAATATTTTGACTTCTGATTAAACTTTTTTGTTTTAAAAAGTTTCATGGGTGATATTGCTGCTTTCAAAGACTAAAATATACTATTTTATTAGACAAGGAGTTGTAATTTACAGCAAAAAGTAGTTTGTTTTTCATGCAGATTATATTGCTTGTAATTTAGACATGTCCGTTAGAGTTCTGAAAGGTTCTGTTTCCTTTTGAGCCTCTGTAATTTAAGTTATCTTTAAAAGTTTTATGACTTACTTGAAGGCAAGTAGTTTCACTAATTATAGCCCTTGTTATCTCTGCTGTAACTTCATAGTTTTTCTAGGAAAGGAAAGTCATCTATTCTTTCATGGAATTTCTAACTCCTGGTTGTTTTTTTGTTTGTTTGTTTGGTTTTGTTTTTTGTTTTGTTTTGGTTTTTGTTTGTTTGTTTTTAATAGGTTATAATAGCAACGCCTGGAAGGCTTCTTGAGATTTTAAAGCAAAGTTCTGTTCAACTGCATGGCATAAAAATTGTAGTGGTGGATGAAGTAAGTTTTTATTTATAAGAGCTGTATTTCGTTGAAGAGCCAGTGTGAGTGGCTGGTCTAACTGATTAAACATACAGAGTGTTTGTTATAAAGATACAATACATTTCCTAAGAGAAAATTTTATTTTTTTAATACAATTTGAAATGTATTTGAACAACTCCTCTTCTATTGGCTGTAAAAGACTTAGATACCTGACAGGGTAATACTGTTAGACCAGTGTGAATAATTTGTTTTTAATTTTTTCACATTTTCTTCTGACTGTAAATACTCCTGCATCATACACATTATGGTTCTTTTGTCAATTCAAGTTCAGGGTCCTGCTCTTCATGGAAAACTCTGGTACAAATTAATATTTTTCACTTAGGTGGATACCATGTTAAAAATGGGTTTCCAGCAGCAAGTGTTGGATGTTTTGGAAGACATCTCACAGGATCATCAAACCATACTGGTGTCAGCCACGATTCCAGTGGGCATTGAACACTTGGCAAATCAGCTTCTGCACAATTTTGTAAGAATAACGATTGGAGAGAAGAATCTGCCATGTTCCAATGTTCGCCAGATTATCTTGTGGGTAGAAGAACCATCTAAAAAGAAAAAGCTGTTTGAAATACTAAATGTAAGTCTAATATTTTTCTCATAAGAACAGTTTATAAAGATACTCATGTCTTTACACATCTATGTCAGGGTCTCATCTTTAGTTCTAATCTGTATGCAGTGAAGAGGTGGAGTGAGGTGAAGCATGTGACTGCACTTACTTCAGCAGTTCTGCAATGTGAGAGTTTTAAGGGCAGTTTCAGGGATTACTCCACTCCCATTACTCCCATGTATTTTCTGTGAGGAAATGGGGGTGATTTTGGATGTTTGACTGAGGTTATCCAAGAGGTAAATAAGAATCTTTTAACTGAATCTCCAAACTTAAAGAAATTCAGAATTACTTGAAAACTTCTGACTTGTAAAAAAAATTCATGTGTTGATATAAAATTAGCTTCTGAGTCTACAAGTCATTATATGTTTATAATGTACAGCTTTGTAAAGTTTCATGGCTGGTATCTTGTTCTTATCTAAAGTCTAGAAACATTTTGTTCATCTGAAAGTCTTGTTAATGTTGGAGATAAAGAGCAGAAGAAATTTAATCCACGCTGATGATGGGCAGCCAATAGTTGCCATTGGTAACCTTTTTATACAAACTGTTTAATTTTACAGGATGAGAAGCTCTTCAAGCCTCCAGTGTTAGTGTTTGTGGACTGTAAACTAGGAGCAGACCTGTTGAGTGATGCTGTTCATAAGATTACAGGATTGCAGTGCACAGCTATGCATTCTGAAAAGTCTCAGGTGGAAAGAACAGACATATTACAGGTTTGTGCCTCCTAAAGTTACGCGAGTCTTGGTAGATTTTTAAAAGGCCATTTTTTTTTAAGGTGGCTTCGCTTGAATGACTGAAGTCATGATTGACTGCTTTTCTGCAGTAATTCCTGAGGTAGTGATGGGGGAGATAGATGGGACCATGCAAAACTGAAGATAATAACGCCATTTTTAATGTAGATAAATACTGGAGACTGTTTCCTAGGTTATTTGCTTTGAAATGGAAATTTAAATATGCAGTATCTTAAATTGACTATTTTTTAGAATTAAAATTGTGGCTTTGATCTCTCTTGAATTATCCCTGTGGATTATATTCCTGTTTAAATCAAGAATACAGGGGAGTCATTATCTCTTCTACAATAGAATAATCCCACTTGCTGTGTTCTTACATTGTTCTTACACACTGGCCCTTAGCCTATGCTTGGAGCGGTTCAAAATAAAAATGAGCTAAAAAGAACTAATTTTTATTTGTTCCTCCCTTGCCAGGGATTACTTCAAGAGAAGTATGAAGTTATAGTAAGTACTGGAGTCCTTGGACGAGGGCTTGACCTTGTCAACGTCAAACTGGTAGTGAATTTTGATATGCCTTCAAGTATGGATGAATACGTACACCAGGTAAATAAATAAATTGCTAAAGCCTTATTTGAAAAGTATATCAAAATAAGATATCCACCTGTGGAAATTCAAATTTAAATGTAAAAAGAAAGATTATTTTCCTCTTCAGAATACTGATTTTTATAGGAAAAGAAAGAGAGATGTGGGATATCTCTTCTATAAGTTTCTTATGTAAATGACTAAAATCTAGAACGCTGCTCTTGTCTCTCATCTATATAAGTTACTAAAACCTAGAAGAGTGTTTTTATGTCAATTATTTTTGCAGTATTATTCTTCCTGTTTTGTACTCTTGAAGAATTTTGTGTCTATAGAAAGCAAAGTTTACCATTTTTACTATCTGTGTGAAGAAAGGCTGAATATCCCTCTTATCTGCTGCAGTTTGTCTGCAGTATGGGATATGCATGAAATAGTCAGGAAACCAGTCATGAACGTTATTGGCAAATAATTTACAGTTACTAGAACATGGAAAGTAAAGGGCATTTCTATGGCCGTGCTGGTACATCTTGTGCTTGATACATGTATGTGACATCTCTATAATAAATATTTTTGAAAAACATTTTGTTTGGATCAGATCTACTGTAAGCTTTTGCCCGTAGGCTGTGTCACATGTCTCAGTATCAATAGTGGACTTCTGGTATGTCCCATAAGCAAGTCATAACTTTAGATGCGTTTAAGCTAAAGCTTCAGATCTACATATCCTGAATTCAGGAAGTATTTTGTAAGTAACTTTGTGTTAGAGATTTGACCCTGTCACTTGTGTTACTTGCTATTTTATAACAGAAAATAAACTTTAGGGCTATTTGAAGGACTTCCATTTAGTATTGATAACTTAAAATTAATTCATGCTTTTTCAGGTTGGAAGAGCGGGAAGGTTGGGTCACAGCGGAACTGCAATTACTTTTATCAATAACAACAGCAAGAAGCTCTTTTGGGACGTTGTAAAAAGAGTAAAACCTACAGGCACCATTCTTCCCCCACAGCTGCTTAATTCCCCATATCTGCATGACCAAAAGAGAAGGGAACAACAGAGACTTAAACAGTTACAAAATAGCCTTGTAACAGGAGATAATATTATGGACATTATTAGAAAACACAACAAAAATAATTCTCAGAGGTAATAAAGATATAGTTATGTAATTACCATGAAACTGTGATTAAAAATAAACATGAAATGATGGTTTGTGTACTGCCTTTTTTAAAGAAGTTTGTCAGTTTTTTAAGGAGGCTCATTTTTATCTCATCTTTATTTTGAAATACAGGCTGTGTGTTTGAATTACAGTAGTGCCTAGTAAAAATACCCTGTAACCCTGTTATAACCAGTAGTCTTTGGTCTTGCTTGCAACATGAACTGAGAAGATACCTTTTATTTTGTCTTAGTATTTCTGCAGAATAGATTCAGACTTCTTGTGAGACACACTCTTCTGGTAGTTCTTATATCATTATATTGAGACAAGATCTTTGCAAAGAACACAGCTTTAAACCATTAAAAATTGGTGACAGATTAGTCTCTGAAAATCTCTTCCTGTTAGCTTACATAAAATCTTCCACTGGGAACATTTCTCCAGATTCTCACTGTGCTCTCTGAATATGTTCTTAGGAACGTATTCAAGTTTTGTTTGTAAAGAATACTGGTAGTTTAGTTTCTCCTTTAGGGCCTGTGAACCAGTGGGATGTTCTACTCAAGCACTTTGCAATAGCAGCAGTACTTGGTTATTAGTGGAGCTTTGTTGTAGAGATGTAAGATAAAACACATAAGAAATTTGTTTTGTTCTTTAATGAAACAGTTAATGTATAAATGGTCATATTAGTTAAGCAGAACTTGCCATGCTCTGACATCAGATACTCCTTCATTTTTTGGGGAAGTGAGGTTAAAACTGTATTGAGATAGCGTTGTATGATTTCCCATCTGAAGTATGAGAGAGGTCATAATCAGAACTTCCTTTTTTTTTTTTTTCCTTTTAGACTAAGGCTTGAGAAATTAGTTTCATCAGACCTTTTGTGGTGCTGTGACGCATCATCCCTTTTTGGCAGACTGAGATGTTGCAGGTAGTTAAGCGTTAGCCCTATGCATTGTATGTCCGTTCTTTGGCCAAAGACAGCAAGGGGATAAATTGACTTTGGTGGCAAAACAGCTTAGTAGCTTGCTGTTGTTTTTAATTTCCTCAACTAGAAATTAAAACAGTAGGTCTTACATGCTGCAGGACAGATGACATGAGTGTGGCACCCTGTTGTAAATGTGAGGAGATACAGGGATGGGTGTTGTTGAATATGGCCATTCGATGCCAATCTTGAATTGTAGACACAAGCTCAAATGAGAGATGGGGTCTGTCCAAAGGCATGTTATGATTGTTGAATTCTTTTGACACAATTTACAACATTTTTTCCCTTCAACATAATTCACCACAATGTGTAAAACTGTCGTCGTGCTTTTAGTGTTACTTTCAGTTTGGCATCATATCAAAACAATGTCTCCTTTAGAGATGGAATTTGTTGATTTTTCTCTCTCGTTTCAAATAACCCACTCCTGCCTATAGACTGTTTTTGTGTAATGCTACTCAGGCATGCACACATTTAGAACTGCACACACCTCTACCCCTGGGCACCCTGCCCTACACCAATTCCATGATTTCTCTTTGTCAATCATAAGATCAAGCAATAGTTCTACACCATGTTTGCCCCAGGAACAAAATGTGAGCGCAGGTTTTGTAAAAGTGAAATTGTACCAGCAACCTGGTTCTGCTATAGCAAGGTTTTTCATTGTTACTGGGTTTAGATAGTTAGTATAACATATTTTAATTTCAATGGATCTTTCATGGGCAGATCCATTGTTTGCCCAGCACCCTGTTTTCACATCTTCCCTTGGTGTTGCTTGGAGTGCCAGCATTGTAAGTGTCCTGGCCGTTATGAGTTATTTTAGTTCCTTTCCCACCCATTTTCTCCCCTTTCCAGTCATCCCTTGGCCATCCGTGGCAGTGAGGTGTGACTGCACTCCCAAGGTTTGTGTGGGCCGCACGGAGCGGGTGGAGATGGGTGTGGTCCGCGCTCCCAACGCTCGCCCTTCCCGCCTGTCCCGGCGCAGGGGCGCCCCCTGGCGGCGCGGGGGCGGTGCCGCGGGGCGGGTCCCGGGGCGGTGCCTCACGCAGCCAATGGCGCGCGCCCGGCGCGTTCAAACGGGGCGGCGGCGGTTGCGGAGGCCCCGCGCGCAGGTAAGGGCCGGGCGGGCCGGGCGGGATGGGGCGGACACACGGGACCCCTCCGCGTCCCGGCGGGGCTTGCCCCTCCGCGGGAGGGCTTTCGGGAGCCGCAGGGCTGCGGGCAGCGCGGGGCGCAGGGTCCGCTGCCGTCCCCTTGCCCTGTCGCTGCGGGCGGGCCCGCGACACAGCCCCGCGACACAGCCCCGCGGCCGCGCGGGCTCTGCCGGGGCTCGGCTGGGAGGGACGGACGGACGGACGGATGGGAGCTTTGCTGAGGGATAGCGGAGCTGCCGGTACTCAAAGCTGCGTCTTCGCCCAGCTTTGAGCGCGTGGGTTTCATCTCTGGTTAGTGATTGTAATCCTTTAAAAACAAGGGGTGAGCGTACTTCTCGTTCTGAGTTCGGCTCTCTCGAACTGGACGTCGTTCCTTATTTTAGAATGATAGAGTTCTCAATGGGGAGTTTCACTGTTCTACAGAAAAACTTTATGTGTGTTCACAAGGCACATCTGTGGCAAGGGCAGGGGAGAACTTTCTTACAGGACTTGCGTTAAAGCTGCACGGGAAGGGTGGACTTTTCAGAAAACGCTAAAACCATTCATGGCTTACAGCCGTGTTTCTCTATCTACTGATTGCCGGAGGGAGCCACAAAATTGATATTTTACAACTCCTGTGATGTAAATAGTTTCCTGTCTCAAACTGGATTGAGCAATAAATATGCTCTGGTTTGAAATTTTTATATTTTCCTCACAAGTTGCGAGGTATGAAAAGCGTGCAGTCATGACATGCGAAAGTGGATGTAAGTGCATAAAGTCGGAGAGTGCTCTGAAAGCTTCAACTTAAAAAGTGTAGCATTTAATGTAAACTTCTGTTGGAGCAGTGGTTAAACGGTTTCTTCTACATCACTTGCTCTCATCTTGCTTCCCGTTTTTTCCCCTGACCGTGTACAGCTTTTGTTAATGATAGATGCAGTTTTTAAGGGTCTAAGTCAGGTGACTTCTTGTAACAGCGAATTAATTGCAGCTGGCAAGTCTGCAGTGGGTAGTGATACCAAACCTGTAACAACCCAATACCCGTGATGCAGATACAACAGTGAAAACATACTTTCCTATGCAGATTGCATATATAGAGCTTTCAAAATATTTACATGTAGGAAGGATGGGGAACATATTTTACAGTTTTTTCTGTCCCCTAGGCTAGATGTCTTTTGCTATGGGCCTATGTACTAAAGCGAACTAAAATAATGTCCAAAGGTACTATTAATAGTCATCTTTATTAACTGTCTTGTTCTGATAGTGGGTTTTATATTATATATCAGAATCCTGAAAAAGAATCTGCTTTCCGTGTTCACAGACTTCTTATTCAAAGTTAATTTTTTTGTTCTATTGGACTCTGTTAGCTGTGAAACACTAAGAGTATAAATAGCTGTGAGTGAATGGAGGCATGATCTGGAATTTCCTTACTTTAGGGATCATGGTAGATCACTTGAAAGAAATATCCACGGTCATCTTTGTTACTAAATAGTTAGATCATTCTTTTTACCAACAGGTGCTTCTTTGTGATGTTTGGTTTACTTTCTGAAACAAATCATAGAACTCAGTAAATAAAGTCAAATAGCCTGTTGTTGGAAGCAGTCATTCAAATATAAATAATGATTTTTTTTTTTTTTTTAAAGTACTGGAGGTGAAACAGGATACTAATTGTTATTTATTTATGTTTGGGAGCAAGTACTGCAGTGTATGTGAAGAGCTCCCCATGCACCAAAACATAACTCATACTGGACGTGAGCATAATAAAAAAAATGTTTGCTTTGTCTTCCCAGATTCCTTGTGAAGCAGCAACTAGAAATAATCCTTTAGGAAAGGTGCTGTGCTTGTTAAAAACCAAGTGTTAACGGGCTGGAAGACAACATGCCTATTTACACAGTTCCTGGCAGAAGCCCTGCTGGGACACGATGCACTGCTGCTTTGCAGAAGACTTCCTCGAATGATACCTTTGCCAGCAGGAAAGCATCTGGGCAGCAACTGAAGTCACAGGTGTTGGGAGAAGAAAAGAATAGTCTACTTCCATATTCTCAGAATAAGGCTGAGGAAGTAAATAGGACTTACGTGATTTCAGCTTGTGAAAAAGTGGGTGATGCATCAACTACTTTTACATCTGAAGGCAGGTTAACACTTCAGAGGAGAACTGGATTAAGCAAAAAACCAGTGTCCAGTGGTGAACTGTTGCATACAAATGCAACACAGGACACAGAAGAGCTACAAACAGAGAAAAGACTTACTCTGCGGAGACGTGTGAGGACTGGCTCCACTGGGAAGAGTAATATCAATCAGAATATTGTTCCTAGGAAAGAAAACTTGCCAGCTGATGCACAAAGAAATTACAAGATTACACTTCCACAGAATATTAATGATACTGATGTTGTTAAACCAAACTTAAAGTTAGCTGAGGGTCAGTCCAGTACCAAATTGCAGTGTAACTTGAACAGCAAGGGTTCCTTGGGTTTTGTTGATGGTGTCTGTAAAAATGGTATCTCCACGTGTTTAAAAGATAAGACAGGCACTGCTGATACAAAATCTCAAAATGAAGTTCCTAAATCAGAGCAATTAGTTACCTCAAAATGTATTAATAGGCTATCAGGAGAACTGAATGAAAAAGGCAATATAAATAAGCTAGCTGGAAAGCAAAGGGTACAGCACTTGATGATAAAACATAACAGTTTGGAAAGACCAAAGACCCCAGCCAAAGGTTTAACAGAAGGATTTAAGCTTACACCAAAGAACAGCACTTTTCAAGATCAACCACCTCTCAAACTGGCCTCAAATGAACAAACACCTCATCTTCAAATTTTAGCCAAGAAGACCCCCAGTGTCTCCAGCTCTCTTCCTGGGAGTAGAAGTTCAGAAGCAGAAGCGAACACAGAAGCTTTAGCTGAGAGCAGTAGAACTGATGGAGATGTTTTCAAAGTGAAAAACAGCAAAGTGATTGTGGCTGTGCGGGTCCGACCCTTCAGTAACAGGTTTGTATCCTGGACCTATTTCTGCTGCTTGTAGTGTATGGTGACTTCTGCTTTGTACTTCTTGAATTGTTTAATCATTGACCCAATAAGGATATAATATATGGTTTGAAAGTAGCTGATACTTCATAAAACACCAGATTTTATTAAGAAACTGAATTGACTTTATAGCTATTTGGGTCTGTTTTTTACATATTCATTAACAGTGTTTTGATCTTTAATACTTTATGTGTTCATTGAACAGATATTTTTCACAATGGTCACCAATCTTTTTATTTTTTCTTTCTGTTTTGATTGAAATTATTAACTTAAAGCATGTAGCTTTTTTTTTTTAATATCCCTCCCTTTCCATGCAGAGAGAAAACTGAAAACTCACTCCCTGTAATCTGCATGAGTGGTTCAGAGACAACTGTACAAAATCCATCCACAAACCAAGTTTACAGCTTCAGTTATGACTTCTCCTTCTGGTCTTTTGACAAAAGTCGTCCTAATTTTGCAAGCCAAGCAGTTATTTATCAAGCTTTGGCAGTGCCACTCCTTGAAAGAGCTTTTGAGGGATACAACGCTTGTCTTTTTGCTTATGGGCAGACTGGTTCTGGAAAATCATACACGTAAGTTCCTGATAATTGCCAAAATTCTGTAGGAACCAATTGTTATGCCATGTACAATCATGAAAAAAGATTGTATGGAATAGATTCCTGCGTTATAGAATTTTGTCAAAATATTTTTGTGTATTTTAAAACAAAAATATTTAAACAAATACCTAAAGTAATTAAGCCGAAGTTAGCTTTAGAATATTTTTATGTATCTGGCACTGACTTCTTACTACTTCTAGTGGAAAAAAATCTCTTTCAAGAGAAATTAGTTCTGAGTTTTCTAATTTCCATGAGGCTGTATAAACTTTTAGTATAGATAGTTGAGGACCAGAAGTATTTCTGTTCAATTTACAATAGATACAGAACTTAGAAGCAGGGTTTTCCTTTAAAGTGTGAACTCAGTTGTTATGTACAGTATTTTTTTAGCCTTGGTCTAAAAGAAAAGATACTTAGGATTGCAATATTATGTTGGTAGGTTTGTTGGGTTTTTGTTTAGGTTTTTTCTTCTACTTTCCCTTAACTACTTACCTTCATCCATTGATATTTTAAGCAAGGCTGAAATTAGTATCAGTAACACCTGTGTCCTGTGGTCAAGTTTACACAACAGATTTGTGCTCATGACTATGTTGTGCACCTGTATGTGTCCCTAGGCTGTGGCTGAGTTAGCCCAGTACACTGATGGTCTGCAATGGCACAATTCAACAAGAAAAAGGTGCACCAGGGGTGGAGAGGGTCTTATGTGACTACACTGGAAGTGTGCAGAGGGTACAAGATGCATGCATGTTAAGATAATAAACATCTATAGGCTTACTGTTAATAGTATGACATACTCTTCAGCTGCTGTAGGGTTTTGGTTTTTCTTAGGTTTTCAACCAATTTCTCAATGGATTAAATAGAAAATACCTCCAGACATCATCCCTGCTTAAATAAGCATCAACTCAGATCAGATTTATTTCTGTTGCTTATTACTTCTATAACACAAAAGCATATGGTGTGGCAACTGCAGAGATGCACAGCTAAAGTATCTGTTGAGAGTTACAAAGCTAAACTAGCAGGTTTTTTATAACCACAGGATGATGGGATTTGATGAAGACCGAGGAATAATTCCAAGACTTTGTGAAGATCTTTTCGATCAAATAGCACAAATGGACAAGGAACAGGTGATGTGCTTATGCTATTGACCTCACATTGGAATATGAGGAAACTGATAACTTAGTGCTGATCTGTTTATTAATGTTCATATTCTTTTGCTGATTCAATCTTATTTCTGCTAGTAGCTCTGACTAGCAGGGTTCCCTAAGCAGTCAAAATCAACATTGTTTTACTTCTTTAATGGCAATAATGTGAAAAAAAATGGGAATGATATTTTTAATGTATCACTAGACTAGGATTCTTTTCTCTATATTGCATGTCTTACACGATAAGATTTATGTAAGTGAAGATAAATCCCAGTGGGCTCCATACTTGCAGTGGAGGCAGTAGAACAGAACTCAAAAAATATGAATTTATTGTTAAACATCATGTATCAAAGCAAAATACACTTCAATAGTATTCCTATTCTAACTCAGTATTCTTGCTGAAATAAAAAATAACTGCCCTCACTCAGAATAATGAAAACGTTTTGTGGACCATATTAATACCTCTTTTATTATTAATTTTATTAGATTTTGTATCATCTTGAAATGAGCTTCTTTGAAATATACAACGAGAAAATCCATGATTTGCTTGTCTTTAAAGCTGAAAATGGGCAGAAAAAACAAGTAAGTTACTCACAGAAACAAGTATGTGCATAAGCTCCAAGCAGTGGCATCTGTTCTGTAAACAAAAATGCACAGTTGGCAAATGATCATTAATTTGCCATCTAAGTAACTTAGTTGTGAATAATGGGATTCAAGTAAAAAACGAATGAAAATATCACTATATCACTAGTTAAACTAGTTTAGCTAGTTTTTAGTGTTTGTGTGTTAGAATAAGAGAAAACATAAATTAATTTGTCTTATGTAGGGTACGTAGGAAGGAATTCATTACGTCTGATTTATCAAAAAAAGTATTTTCTGCTCTTTGACATTGAGCACTATACCGACCACTTGTGTGTAAACTGAATATTAGTTTATGATAAAGATGATACAGTAAGTTCAACTTGCTGTTGAAGTAAGTCCTTTAACCTAAGCTTGAGACTTATGTGGACTTGTTTTATAGAAATTACGACTATACTGTTTTGTTTAAAGCAGGAGTGAGTTTTATCAGTGATTTCAAGGTAAACTACTTAACTTGGAAACATAATAGATTTATGTTGCAGAATTTTTTTTCTTTTAAGGTAGTCCTGAGTGCCAGATCTAACTAATGCACTCCTAATAATTTGTATTTTGAAATTATTCTCACCAGCTTCGTGTAAGAGAACATCCAGTGCTAGGACCATATGTGGAAGGCCTGACAGTGTAAGTCTTAACTGTTCTTACTTTAAAAGATGTGTGGTGTAATCCCGAAAGAGTGCAATAGTTATCTTGAGGCTCTGTGCAAGCTTCTGTACTCACCAGTAAATCAAGCAAGCTCTCAGTGTCATGTACTTTTAGAAAAATTCATACCTGTGGTGTATTGCCCTAGTGAAATAAGTGTGTGAAAGTCTCAAGACAACTGAAGCTTTCATTGTGTGTTTGTATTTTGTTTGTAACTGGGGAAATGCTTCAGAACTCAGGCAGCAGGGAAAACTGTAGAAAGAAAACTGTCTGAACCCAAACTTTTCTTTTTTCCCCCCACCTTAGGAATGTTGTTCGTTCTTACTCTGATATTCAGGTAAGAGTTATTTGGTTACTAAAAGAGAATACAAATATTTCTACTTGCTCCTTTCTTCACTGCTGAAAAATAAATTCCATGGATGGGAAGAAAGTGTAGACTGTCCAGTAGTCTGTGATGTTTCAACTGTTTTTGTAAAAGGATAATGAAGACTAGTCCTATATAATAGAGCTGAGTAGATTCATCCAGTTAAGTGTCCCTTTTCACAGGGTTATCTCTTAAATTCAAGTTTTCATTCCTCCCATATAGTCATGATTTTTGTTAATAACTTTATTGGCAAACATGAAAATCTTCAATTAACTCCAAAGCAGGTTTTGGTTTCACATCCTAACTTTTTTTTCTTACAGAGTTGGCTTGAACTAGGAAATAAGCAGAGAGCAACGGCTGCTACAGTAATGAATGACAAGAGCTCTAGATCTCATTCTGTCTTCACCCTTGTCATGACGCAAACCAAGGTATTGCCAGGTTGTTCTTTTTTTATATCTGCTCAGATCAGGTAGTAAAAAGTTGTTTTGTGTGCTGCCTAGAAAGCTGTGAGAATATACCTGAAGATCTTTGAGAAAAGCACAGGGCATTTTAATGTGGCTTTCTACACAGCAAAACTTGTTTTATTTTACGTGTCTAGACTGACAGATCTAGGAGTAGTTCCAAGCTTCTCAGTGTGAGTTTTGAGATATAACAGGAATCCTAACTGAGGCCAGACCAAATTTCACACTGTTGCCAACACAGCTTCTGAGAAGGTTAGGCTGTGTGAGGTGCATAGCTGTGCTGAGTTCCTGCAAGCAACAGACTGGGTCACCAGTGGGAGATACAGTTTCTGCTCAGTTTGAACACAATTTACTGAACAAATGTTTCCTTGCTTCAGGGTGCCTCTCCTCCCCCATATGACTCTAGGACATAGGGACTACAACTCCTCATCTGATTTACAGATGCTTAAAAGACAAAACCTGACTTATTGAGTTGAGCCTGAAGACAGAAGTGAAATAGGTAGACCTCCTCAGGAGTCTACAGACTATCAATTTTCTCCATGCACAAATAACTTGTTGGTTTGTGGGTTTTTTGTTCTTGATTGGTTTAATTTTTCATCCCAGTTCCCTGATCTTCTTTCCTTCTTCCCCCTTTTCTCACCACTAGATTGTTGATTTTTCTCTATCATAACTAGTCTTGAGCCTTTTCTACTGACCTGATCTTAATTGGTCTAAGTCAGTAACAGCTTACTGATTTCCATGTTTTTTGGATAACTGCAATAGTCAAACTTCAGACCCAAACCCACAGTTTGGTAGTCTGTTGTGTTTGTAGTTTATGCTTATGCAGTTAGTCAGCCACAGCTAACTAATTCTGCGGTTAAAATCTGAACTTCATCTCCTTCAAGGGATGTGCATGAGGATATCCTGTCAAAAATTAAAAGGAAGCATCAATTTTTAATGTATTTGCTGTGAACAGCTTATCAGGTTTCTGCTTGTCTTCAGGCTTTTTAATTTGGTTTGAATGCCAACATGTCCCCTTTTTCCAGGTAAAATTTGTGAATGAAGAACAGTGTGATCGTAGGCTTACCAGTCACATCAATCTAATTGATCTCGCTGGCAGTGAGTGCTGTGCCAAAGCTCAGACCACTGGAGAGAGGCTGAAGGTAAACCAGGACTGGAAATCTGTGGAGGAGGATTGACTCCTAATAATATCCTTAAACTCCAAACCATGCTCAACTAATGGGACTCTTGGGCAGGAACTGTAGCTATAAAGGATGTATGTAGCCTTTATAAGTATTACAGCACATTTTGCTGTGAGGGTGGGTGGCCTGAAGAAGGTGTTTGCACTGTGCAATATGGCACATCTTGCTTAGAACAGCACTTCCCATGCTATGCAGGTCTAATGATCCTGCAGGAGGGGTGAGGGAAAACTGTTGGTGTGGCTTTGCAAATAGTGAATCAGATATCACACAGAGTTGGGTCTTGCCCCTTTTTGGGGGAATCTAATTCAATAGAGTTTCTAATAAGAGACTTTATTTCAAACTGCCTTGATAAGTTTAATTGCTCTTAACACCACTTATTTTAAAGGCAGGGTCTTTGTTCTTTCCAAATGAGGGTCTTCTAGACTGCTCTTGCATCTTATTGTTGTTTTTTTTTAATAAGTGGTAACATTTCATGTAGTACAGCTGTACCATATGTTGAACAAGCATAATTAATCAACAGTACAGTCAAAACCATCACACAAGAAGATGCAAATGTATTATATTTTTATTTCTACTTTGTGTAGGAAGGTGTGAGTATCAATAAATCACTGTTAACCCTTGGAAGGGTTATTTCTGCACTCTCTAAACAATTTCAAAATGGAAAGAAAACTTTCATTCCTTACCGGGAATCTGTTCTTACTTGGTATGTACACTTCAGAATTTTTTTTATATAGAAGTAAAGACTTTCTGAGATTGTGTTTTTCTTTATCTGTTCATGAGGCATCACTTTTCTCTTTCTCTCAAATGATCTATGGAAGGAAGAAATTAGCCTGTTGCATCAGATGCATCAGATGCAAACAGGACCTTGGGGTTTTTTTTAAGTAGCTAACAGTCCCTCTCAAATAAGTAGCAAGACCCTGGGTATTTTTATTTAATCTGTTCTGATTGAGAAGTTGTGAATTTTTTCTCTCAGTGGATTGACTTGTATTCTTCTGTCAAATGAAGGTTGTTGAAGGAAAGTCTTGGTGGGAATTCCCAAACGACGATGATTGCCACAGTGAGTCCAGCTGCCAGCAGTATGGAGGAAACACTCAGCACCCTCCGCTATGCAAAGCAGGCTTGTTCAATTATCAACATTGCTAAAGTAAATGAAGATGTAAATGTGAAGCTAATCAGAGGTGAGATTGACATCTGCAGTCTGAGGGTTTTTCACTTGCACATGTGTTTAACTTATTGCTTCATAAGAGTTCTTACTACTGATAATCTGTTGTGTTGACTGACTGCTTGTCAACTAGGCTAATACAACCTGGGATTTTCTTCCTTTTAACATCATTATTCTTTGTGAATTCTCTTTTTCCAAAGTTTAAGTGATATCTTAGGTTACACTTGAGAACCTGGAATAAGGAAGTGTGTTTTGTTTTTTTAATTGAATAACAGGATGAATTTTCTAGTATTGTACTGAAGTTTCTACACCCTATTTTGTCTTCATTTCTTATGTGCATTGTGTTTCTGTTTGTCTAATGTAGAATTGAAAGCTGAAATTGAAAGGATGAAGGCAGCTCAGAAAAGTGCTCTGAACACTGATCGTGAAAAATACAGGCGTTATTTGCAGGAAATAACATCTTTGAGGGTAGAACTGCACCAGCAGGAGAGGAACATGGCAGAAATGCAAAGGTCAGGCAGTCATGAATGTCTTAATTTAAAATAGAAATGGCAAGACTTATATGCTGTCATTTTTCTCCTAATATGTTGCGTTATTTTCTCTTAATATATTAAGGACCTGGAAAGAAAAATTTGAACAAGCAGAAAAAAGGAAACTGGAAGATATAGAGGAACTGCAGGTACATTTTTCTTTCTATAGGAGATAGTACAGAAAATATAACATCAGCAAACCTTGTAGAATAATGGGAGTAGCTGTAAGATTTGGTTTCTGTAATACTATTCTTTTAACAGACCGCTGTGACTTAGGAAGATTTAAAGTAGATGTTTGAATGCACAAAGTAAATTGTATTTTTATGCAGAGCTCTCTTTTATCTAGAAAGCTGGAATTGCATTCAAAATGGACAATCATTTACCAAACCTTGTCAATCTCAATGAAGATCCTCAACTTTCTGAGGTGCTGTTGTATATGATCAAAGAAGGAGAGACTACAGTTGGAAGGTGTACACCAAATTCAAAACATGATATTCAACTTCCTGGAGTGCTGATTGCTGATGATCATTGGTATGTAGTGTTGTTTTTATACTTAAAATTTCTTCTCCCTCTTCCCTTTCTTTTGGAGTCACTCTTTCTTCTGGCAGTAACAAAACAGGTTTTTTAGCCAAGAAAATAACATTTAGGGATATTTTTTTTACTGCTCAATGATTAAGGCAACTTCCTTCTGTTTCCTCTAAGAAATCTGTTAACTGGGATAGTTTAATTTCTTTGTTCATCTCATTCATGTAGCAAAATCTTCTGCAGCGTTTCTGCATGAATTAGACCTGATCAAATGATGTTTTGTGGTAGATAACTCTGTTACATTAAGTTCAACAGAGAAGTGAAATGTCTTGACAGTTCTTACGTTAGTAAAAATAGAGATCAACTTGGCCATACTGCAGAAATATTGTTTAAAGTGCATTCTGTGCAATTGATCCCAGACAAAAAGCTGTAAGAAACTTCACTAATCAGTTACTAAACCCATGAAATGTAGATGTGTTGGGAAATTAAGTATTATGAAAGGAATGCTCAGGGTATTGTGGTAATTTTTTAGCAGTGGATTCTTAGATTTAAATATAGGTTCCCTTCCAAAATATAGGTTGTCATTTCTTCAGTATGTGTGTTGTGACTAAACAGTATGAAGACAATACACATCTGGAAAGACAATAACAGAACACAATCTAAAGCATGAATTTTAGTCTATTAAGAAATAGCACTTGCAGTTATTATGAACTACTGATACTGTAAATGTTTCTTGTTTTCAGTGTTATAAAAAATGCTGTTGGCCAAGTAAGTATTATTCCACTGAGAGAAGCAAAGACATATGTAAATGGGAAATGCATTTTGAACCCAACAGTTCTGCATCATGTAAGTGATTGATTTAGTAATAGTAATATGTACATGTGTGAATTTCTTTGCTTTGTTAATATTTCAACTTCAGACTGCAGTTTTCTTAGAAGGCTCTGTAACTGTAAATATTTGTCTCTTCATCTTTGACTTCTAGCTCTGCATGCTGTGTTTTAAGTGCTGAAAATTTTTGCTTATAAATTTGAATTTTTAGATGAATTCTTTTTTTCCCAATAGGGTGATCGAGTGATCCTTGGGGGAGACCATTATTTCAGGTTTAATCATCCAGCAGAGGTTCAGAAAGTTAAAACACCTTCTTCTGGGACTACGTGTTTGCATGATGGTCCAAAAGATTTTGAATTTGCAAAGAATGAGCTGCTTATTGCACAGAGAACACAGTAAGTGTTAGTTCTTGTTCTTGAGATAAATGCAATTGTTAATTCAACCATGCAATTAGTTTAAGAAATAATTAATAACCCTCAGTTATTTCACAATAAAGGAAAATGGGAAAATAGCAACTCTATTTAATGGAAATGGAAGTCCCAGATTTAGCTGAAATGAAAGTGTACCTCTAAGATTCAATCACCACACGTTAGTCCAGTTATCAAGAATGTAGACCACGATTAAAGAAACACTGGGCTAAGTAGTGTGTCTCTTGGGTTGTGTTTCTCTCCAAGCATATGATGAGTCTGAAAGTTAGTTTTGATGTTTTAGAGAGATTTAAAGCCTGAAAAGTAAATGCCTTAGGAAAATGGAAGAACCTGAAGTTACAACCTTAGTCGTATCTGATGAGGGAGAATTTGAGAGATGGCCAAGTGTTATTTGTACTTGCTTCATTCCTGGGAGTTATCAGAGTGCCAGACTCACTAACTTAAAATTTACTTCTCCCATCTTAATGTGATTTAGTGGGTTTCCATTACAGTTCTTAGTTTTGTGAAAGTGATGTAATACAATGCAAATGGAAATCGAGTGGACTTAAACATTCTGGAATGCCCTTCATATTTACCAGTGTCTACATTTTCCTTATGAAATGTAAAATAGGTGAAGTATGAAAATTGTTCTTCTAAAAAAAAATCTTAACAAACCCTCATGATAGGAATAAAAAGTTGATAGTCTCTATGCAGCCTATAAGAGATTAAAGGCAGCGTTCTAAATGTATGATACTTGTAGTCTTGAATCAGAAATTGAAGAGGCACGGCTCAAAGCCAAGGAAGAAATGATGCAAAGTGTCCAAATTGCAAAAGAGATGGTTCAACAAGAGCTGACCTCACAAAAAGAAGCTTATGAAAGCAAAATAAAATCACTGGAAGCAGAGGTGGTAAGTTGCCATTGCATCATTACATCAAACATATCAATAACAGAAACTGTAGTATGTGGTATCTGTTTGTTTGGTGCTTGGTTGGGGTTGTTTTGTTTGTGGTGTGGTTTTTTTGTCTTGAATATTCTAAGTATTTTAGGGAATGCTAGGCCTCATTCTTTAAAAAAAAACAAAGTCAGTCCTAGTAACACAAGAAGTTGTCAAGTAGGTATCTCCTTCAGAGTTATTCTATGGATTGTAACTTGCATGCAAAGAAAAATACCTACAGAATTATTCCATGGGATTTTTAAAGTACTTAAGTAATATACTGTAGTAATATACTAATATGGCTTTTTTTCTTTCCAAGTTGGTATGCTACTTTGCTAGTTTTTTCAACACTTTTACAATATAGAATGTACATTGGCATAGAATGTACATCATGGTAAAATAATAATGATGATGTATCTTATTTTTTAAACCTTCTGTGGAAGACAGTGATGCTTGTGATGCGGATATAACCTTTCATTGCTGACATTGGGCTGTGTAGGCTGTAGGGACTGCATGTTTTAAGTGTTGGAAATGAAAATAAACCTTAATATCTGTGTAAGGGACGGGTCAGAAATGCTGTAGAAGTGGTTTTCCTCCTCTCATTTCTCCTTTTTATTATCAGAGAGAAGAATCTCGTAAGAAGCAAATCCAAGAAATGAATAACCAAAAAGCTGCAACTAAAATACAGGAACTAGAGAAGGCAAAGCAAAACCTTGAGCTAGAACTACAATTCAGTAAGAAACGTTTAGAAATGGAGACCTTGGCTACCAAGCAGGTAATTTTTAAAAAAAGCAGCTTTTTAGGCAATAAACTGGTTTGTTTGGGGGGGGGGGGGGGGGCTTTTTTTGTTAGGTTTTTTTTTTAAACAATTACTTTAAAGGAAATGCTTTGAAGTATTTTTCTTCTACATGATTTTATGCAGAACTGATACTTAGTTTGCATTCTGAGTATGATGTTGTATTAACATTGGGGATTAACTAATGCTGACTTTATTTCTCATATAACATGGATGGTTTTGTTTCTGTACCGAACTTTAGAGACTGTTGCCTGTGGCAAAAGTTATTACTCCAGGCATTAATGTAAACAACGTCTGATTCCTGACTGGTGTTCATATATATCTGACTGCTGCAACAAATATGACTTAATTTTTTAAAAGTTGTTTCTTTTTTTAATTCCAGTATTTTTAAGCTTTGCAAAGTCGAAGCAAACTCAGAAAAATGTCAGAGTTTGAAAATGAAGCATTTTCTATCAATATAGCAGATGCCTGGTATCACATTTATTCTGAGAGTCTTTAAAATGACAGGAACATAAAATTTAACTTCAATAAACAGCATTAAGAATTTTAAATTTTCAGTTTCTTTTTTTAATTACTGCCCATTTTTCCCCAGGCTCTAGAAGACCATACTATTCGTCATGCAAAGATACTGGAGGCTCTGGAAGCTGAGAAGCAGAAGATTGCTGAAGAAATACACAGCCTTCAGAAGAACCGTGGGAGTGGGAATAGAACAGTGACAAGTTTGTATATATGTTTTGCAAAGACAATGCTGACTTTTCATTTGCTTGGTGGGCTTGGGCCATGGATACAGATACAGGAGGTCTTTCTGTTCCCCTAACACTTCCCTGAACATCAAGACCCTTCTGGTTGTTATAAGCTTCTCTATTCATAAGCTTGTATCTGTCAGACTGTGTTAAAAGCTCTGTTTTAGTCATACTCAGGGTGGTTAGGTAGATATCCATGTAGTCTGTATTTATCCCAATTGCTTGAAAGTCCTTCCCCTTCTGTCTGAACTGGTCAAATCTTAACTCCTCGGGGAAACTTGGAGTAACAGAATTAATTTTGTTTAGTTTTCTACCACAGATTTAATATGTAGGGTTTGGTCTTACACCTCTGTTTCTGAAATACCCTTTATCTGACCTTTTGAAAGGGTTATCTTGCCTGGAAGGGTCATTTTTTCCCAATGTACTGGGAATTCATGGAATATTTGGGTTGATATCTTTTTTGCCTTTTTTTTTTTTTTTTTTTAGTTAACCCTAAAGTTGTTGCATCACATTGTTTGGTCCACTTAAGCATTATGTTCTATATTCTTTATTAGGTCCACTTAACTGGAAGTCTCTGAAGCTGTCAGTGATGGTCAAAGAGGCCAACACCATTAGTAATGCATTAGGGAAAAACACTATTTTCTGCAGGTGAGTGTCTGAGTTAGTTAATTTTAAGGGGTTGTATATATAATATACATATTTATAACTGGGGGGTGAATTCTGAATATGCGGGGAGCTGTTGGTTCTTCTTTCAAGAGTCTGTCTTATAAAATCTGACATGATAAATGAACTTTCCAAACTAGTTAAGTGTGTAGTTCAGCCTTGTTACTTTGAAATGTGAATTTCAAATTTGAATTTTAGATCACAACTTCAAAGGTGTGTCCACAGCCAAATGATTTTGGATTGAATGTGCTTTGGAGGTGAATCTTCTGATGCCCGTGTCCACATATTGAAGTGGTCCTAAAGAACACTATGTTCCTTTTAAAGCAAAACTGAACAGAGCCCCATGTGCCAGCCACCAGGAGGTGCTCAGTTCACAGGCCTGGAACAGGGGTAGCTCAAAGTAAAAACCTCAGTGGATATTGAGCCTTTGAGACCAGTTATTTCACTCCACAGATCTCTTGCTATGCCAGGCTACTTGACAGCTGTAGCTGAAGAACGTTCTGGAAGTGGACCTGTATGTTGTTCTGATCTTAGCATGAGCAGAGATGTATTAGTGCAGAGCAAATGCTGTATTATTTAAAACACTTGATACAGTAAATGCAGGTAAAATAGGAAGTGTATGTTTACTGTTTTTCCAGGTGTTATATTTTCATTTCCTTCAAGAAGAACTCTGCTAGTAGAATTCTGTAGCATATACTTGGCTTTGAATTTCTTGGGAGCCAGGAATTTGTATTCTAGTATCTACTTCTGCCTCTGAATGCAAGGTTCCTTTTTTCCTTTGCATAAAAGTAACTTTAACAGCTACACTTACATTGGTTTGGTTAGATACACGATGTCTCAAGAAATTTGTATCATGGTTTTTATTCTCTGTATAATAAACAAGCATCTTGTTTATTTTTGCAATATGAATAATGTGTTTTGTCTTGATATTTGTCTTTTAACTCTCCCACATTCTTAGGCATGACAAAATTGATGATAAAACAGGAGCAGTGTCTTCTGTTCAGGTGCAGGTTCGTAACATCAAGCTGGGAATAGCAACTTTTTGGAGTCTAGAGAAATTTGAATGCAAACTAGCAGCAATGAAAGAACTGTATGAGGTCAGTAATAGCTGAAGAATAAACACTAATAATCAGTAATACTTTGTCAAAGATAAGATTTTGATAATCCATACGGGAGGAAAATCTTGAGTTTTTGGGGGGTTTATGTCATCTTAAACGCCAAGACACATGTATACACATTTCTCCATCAAACAACAAGAGGACAATAGAAATCAATTAATTTATTCAGGTCATTTTTTTACTGAATAAGAAGCAGTAAAACATATATATCGGAAAATAAGCAAAAACATTAAAGCTACGCTTTTCCTGTTAATAGAACATGTTGTCTTCATCCATGCATTGAATACTTTGTCACTTGACTTCTGTTTAACTCTCTTCCTCCCCTCTGTTTTCTTTATTTTTTCAGAATAATGATAGAAATAAAGCTGCTGATGTGTTTTATGATCCTGCTGATGAGTGGGAACCTGACCTTTCAGACACCTCAGTTTCTTCTCTTTCCAGAAGAAGGTAATACTAATTTGTAGCTCTTCTACTACACTTAAAACACAAAATTGTGTAATTATCTGAATATGTTTTTGTGTCACTAACACAGTAATTTATTAATTCTTCTTTTACTTTATTATAATGTCAATTATATCCATAAATTTTGATTTAATTAGTATTTGTGAGGAGGAGGGGAAAGTTGAAACTAAATATGTTACCTTATTATGCTCTACTGGCTTCACTTACGAAATGTGTATTGGTGTGCAACATGTTGCTGATAAAAATTATGTGCCCAGGAAGCAGTTTGGTAGATGTAACAGCAGTTGTTTCTGAGGTCAGGTGTGGAATATGTGCAGCATGTATCTGATCAGTGCCAGAGGGTTTTATGTATGACCACTGACAATTAGTTCTGGATTACAATAATCCAGTAGTAGAGGACATTAGATTAAAAATGAGTACATGGAATGAAGATCCCTCTATAGTAGCAAGAGGCTGAAGAAAGTAAGTAGGATCCGTTCTATGGGCTGTATTGACTTGCTTTCACTCTGGTTTAGGCTCTGTGTTCAGAAGTTCCATTAATTAGATGTTTATTTTGTTTGCCTGATGTCTGTTAATATTCATTGAACTTTCAGTGGGTACGAGGAGAGAGGTTCTTTTCTTTTGACATTTTGTCATGTTTTTACTTTATCATCCTTTCTTAGAAGTAGAAGTTTCATGAAGAATAAGAGAATTTCTGGATGTTTGTCAGAGATAAAATTGCAACCCATTCAGAATATACAGACTTCCTATATATCAGGTATTTGCTATATGGCAGAACACCTTCCATTTCATACTGAGAATTTGAACCTAATACGTGCAGAAAACATAGGCATTTGTAATAGTTTTTTAAAAAAGTGGCATGGGTTGGAAAGCAAAGTTAAAAATATCCTGTTTGTGATACCTTCAAATTTTTAATGTCAAGCTGTTAACAGTAGGGGTTTTTGTATTTTTAATTACACTTTCTTAGGGCAAAAACTTCCTGACCAGCACTTTGTGAACTTTACTTAAGAAACTTGCCTAAAATATTACTCAGCGTAACTACATGGGTTAACTGGAGAAAAAGGTTGAATCCTGATACAATAATTTGGAGACTTTGTTTTCTAGAGTTGTTGCTATCCATTCAACTACTGAGGTTTCCCCAAGCTTTTTGCCAGGTTTTACAAACTTGTTTTCAGAAATACAGGATGCTCCAAATATTTTTTTGCATTCAGTTATTTTAGATTGGCTGGGTTTTATCTTCCGTTTCTCAGTAGATTTGATTGTTGAAACAGATGGATTCATGTTAAAGAATTTCACTATTGAATTCGTCTTTGTACTAACTGAATCTAGAATGTATTTAGGATATTGTATATGCATTTTTTCCTGACTTACAGTCTTGAGTAGATGAGTGTTAAGATTAAATAGTCACTACTGTTTAGACACACTGACTGCTCATTCCTGTGAAGAGTTTCTTGCATGTATGTTTTGCTTTTACATCATACAGGTTCACAGAACAAGTCCAGCATATACCCAAGCTTTTCTGAATCGTTTCTTCCTGGAATTTGCAAGGAATCTATAAGTTCAGCTTTAGATTTACTGGAACAGAATCATGAAGTGGGAAAAACCATAGCAGACAGTCTCCTAACTAATTTGTTTATAATTTTTTCTGGAGTGTCTGCCATTTCAAAAGCTTATGAACAGCAAGATGAAGAATGTCAAGAAAACTGTAAGTCTCATTTTCATAAGAGTTTAAACATTACTAATGACTTTGAGATTCAAAAGCATTCGTGTGTTTGTCTCTCACAAGAATTAACATTCCTCCATTAATTTGCCAAGGAGACAGATCTGATAGATATCTTTCTCTTGTAGTTTTCAATCTTGATCCTACTGCTCAGTCCTACAGCATCAGAATTATCTCTGCTTTTGGCCAGATTGTAGTTTTAAGCAAGCTCTGGCTTAATATCCAAAAGTGTCCTGGATCTATAAAAGTTGATGAAGAAATGAAACGGGAAATAAAGAACTTGGGAGGTTATTTACAGTTACTGTTGCAGGTAAGGCCATATTAAAGAATTCTTCTGTGTGTAGAGAACCTCTATGCATTAATGCAGTATTTACTCCAGACTTGCTAAACACTTAAATATCTAGTGCATGCAATGACAACTGGACACACCTAAGGAAGGTGTGCTTTTTTCTGGCTAAATTGCTACTTCCACGTGCTAGTTGAGAGTAATGCAGACCTTCCTGTGCCCAGGACAATAGCATTAGTTCTTATTCATTAAAGGGTAAAAGAAAATATGCAGGAGCAAGAGTAAGTGCTGGTTTAGACTGTGAAGTGCTGCTGTTTATAAATGTATAAGCCAGTGGCCAGTGAGTATTACCCTTTTCACGCTGTAGCATGGTGAAGCATTTATTTCTTTTCTTAATTGTGTTTTCTTCTCTGTGGTTGCAAGGCACAGTCTTTTAGCTGTGATAGTTAAGTCACTGTAATTAGGAACATGTAAAGCTAAAAATTCCTCAAACTCTTGCATGCTACGAACTCTTGCAATACAGAAAGTATGTGCTCTTTGACCACAGGTGCTTTCAGTGAACGATGTGCCTTTGTTTCTCAGGGATGTTCTTCAGATATATCCTCAATGGTAACAGAAGCATTGAGCAAAGTAAACCAAACAGTAAAACGAACAATGAAATACATTGGACACTTGGCAGTAGTCACAACAGCTGATATTTCATTTCCTGAAGAGAACAATATTCCTGCATCTAGTCTACAGGTAAAAAAAATGTTTATTAGAAATAGTAATTATGAATAGTAATTTTAATGTTGCTGTCACGCTTATTATCAGTAACTGCTCAGAAGCAAATTGTTACAAATAACAATTTCACCAACTATATTAAGTACATATAGTACATTCATTTTTATGGTGAAAATGGATGTGTTAATACCTTTGACATTTTTTTCCCTTAAAAGCTTCACTTTAAATCTGTGTAACTTACACTTATGAAGAGAAAGAAATACTGTGCTTTTAGGATTGTATCTGCATTGAGATTATACAAGTCTACCTGTTTCACTGAAATTCAATACTTACATTTCAGTAATCTGTGTTTAAGTACCACACTGAGTTTTCAGAAATCTGAACAAAGTTAGGAAAAGGAGGTTACAGTGCTGAGCACCAGTGGTCCATGAATGACAGGTGACTGAATAGGCCTGCACTGAACAATTTGCTGAAAACAAAATTGTTTCTAGCCCACTACAGAAAATCTATTTTAATTTAAATTTTTAAGACCAAATCAGTTTCTTTAATCATTGCATTTTGAACCTTTTTTTTAAAAGGAATTTGTACTTGCCATTTATGATGGAGTAGGCTCGGGTCTGGAATTTCTCATTGATGCTGTACAGGAGAAAGCAAGAATGGTACAGAAAAAACTTCTGAAACAATGTCCACAAAATGAGGTGAGATGAAAGTAAGATTAAAAACTACTACTATATCTTGGAGGCATTTGATCACAGAGGGTTTTTTTAAGGTACAGTCTGTTATTTTGTGCTTTTGATATACTTAGGTAGTAAATCATGAAGTAGATGATACACATAATAGAGAGTAAAGTATAAGGAATAAGTAGCCTGTTAACATTTGAAAAATTCCATTTTATGTTGCAGAAAACATTATTTCTGCTTTAGAGTATTTTTCTTAATAGTGTACCAGTATTCATTCTTATCCTTTTAAAATATTAATGTACTTTGACTTCAATCAAGTGTACAATATAATTAAAAGTTTCTTTGTAGATTCAAAATCGAATAAAGGATAACGTTGTGGCATTAGCCAGATTCCTTGAAAATAACATCTCTTACTGCAGAAAGGTAAGAGAAATGCTTCGCAAAATGTGTGTGCTTTAAGTCTGGCATTTAAATTTGAAGGATACATTTATCAAAGAAGAGGTATTGAAACTACCTTCTGTATATTTACACTTGCATGATAACAGTTCCTGTCTCAGCAGCATTCCTGTGACTGGGATGCTGTTTTCTGACTACTACATTTCCACTCAAAACTCTTTGATTTTTTTTTTTTTTCCACTTAAAGTATTTCTGGAGGTACTTTTATCTTTCTTCATTTTTATGCTCATCATAAGCCTAACCACCTATTTTGTTTTCTTTTAAGGTGAAAGCCTTAAGTTCAGTAATTCTAGTGTAACTTACAACTGCTGCTGTAGTTATTGGTATTTTGAATTAAAAACCAGGATAGATCATTTAATCTAAGAGCCAAGCTTATTATGGATTTTAGTTTCATTTGCCTTCTTTTAACCTCATCAACAGTCTGTACTCTTTCTGGTGCTATCTTACTTGGTGTCAGTTTGATTTTTTTGTTTTGGCATTGGCCTGTTGTATGTGACTGAATTCATAATAGGCGTGAATTCATAATAGGCTATCTTACTTGGTGTCAGTTTGATTTTTTTGTTTTGGCATTGGCCTGTTGTATGTGACTGAATTCATAATAGTTAATATATTGTCATGTATTTGTTTTTTTTTTTTAACTGTTCTTTAATAATACAGAAAGAAATAGAATCTCAGTTACCAGGAGAAGAATCTCTGTATCGAGAAATAAAGAAAAGCACTAAGATTGCTGTGAAATATTTGGAATTGGAGCAGTGCCTAACTGAAGTCTGTCGAATTGTTTCTTCTATGTTGCAAGGTATTTATCTGGGTTATCATCTGTCTTGATAGTGACCTGTGGGCTACAGGAGACCTGTAAAGCAAGAGGGAGGACAACTTGGTCTGCCTTTGCAAAATGCTGCATTTGATTCTTCTTGTCTCTGTTTTTCATAGGGTTGTACAGAAACACAAGCCCTCTCAGGAGCTTTGCAGAAAATATTTCTGTCATAGGTGGATATTTTAACAACTATTTCAGTTTATTTGCCTTGTCTTCTGCAAACAACCCTATCCAGAAGATATCCCAGCCTTTTATGAACTTGGATGAACTGGACTCTCTAGTTGATTCCCTTATTATGAATTTTGAACTTGAACAAGGACAACCATCACTGCAATCTCAGACTGTTTGTAGTGAAACTACTGAGACTCAAGGAGGACAGGTTGAAACAGGTGAAGCTGAATTTGCTTGGAAATGGAATGGGACTCTGGAACACACAGAAACTCCAGAGCTTTCACCTGGTAGGATAGAGTGGGTATAAAACGTTATCAACAAATGAAAGGAAACTCTTTCCTATTGCATGAAGGCAAAGTAACATATGCCACAAAAAGCTAACATTTATTACTAATATTGTGAGTGAGTGATATGGAAGTAAGTGACATGTTTGTATGAGGATAAGTACCCTATATTTCACCAAAAAAAAATCCTTAAGAGGCTGCCAGACTTGAAAATACATTTCCTTTTGTTTTAATAAATGTCTATTATTACCTAAGTTTATAAGAAATAATTTAATGCAGTAAGTAAAAAATCAGTTGGAGATGTTATGAACAGGTAGACTAAAACTCTTGGGGAACAACTAGGAAACCTAGTAAAGGGTTGGTGGGACATTCACATCTCTTCATCATAAACCATGATTTAGGACTGTGTGGGAGATTCCTTTGAAGGGCATTCATAACACATGTTATGTTGCATACAGTTAGGTAAGAAGACTGCCTTCCTAACTTGGACACTTGAAAGGTAAATGATGTGGGAACCAATTTTCTTTTTTTTTTTTTTTGAGTTGTTGCTTCACTTCTGCATTATGATCTAGTAGTGTTACTGCAAACTTAAAGTGGGTTTTTTATACCTTTTTTTAAACAGAGCAAAACCTTTGTATTTATTTCTGTAGAGAAAAACTGAGAGATAGTAAAAGTACTTTACCAACCCTATTTGATAAATGCTTTTTTAAGTGGTTTTGTAGATCATTGAAAAATCTGGGCTTAAAGTGTATCAGTGATGCTGCTCTTCAACATGATGTTAAGTAAGTTCATGTTGGGTTTGTTGCTAGTGAGATGTCTTTTGATTGCTCAAATGACTTTCAATACTATTCATATTGGAATAGAAGCATATCTCTAAATATGTGTTAATCCATGAGGTTGTAGAGCATTTTCCCAGTCAACTACTTCCTTATGCTTTTTATTGTAGTCATTGTTTAACACCTTATTTTTAGTCTGTTGGCTGAAGCCAGTGCAAGTTGACAGGAAGGATGGAAATTAATTTGAATTTTTATTCTTTAAGACTGGGTTTTAGGAGGCCTGGAGTGAGCACAATTTACTGACAACAGTGCAGCAAAGTTTGTAAGCTAAAACCAAAGATTTTTCCTGTACATCAAAATTTCTGTCATGGTTTAACCCCAGCTGGGAACGAAGCACGACACAGCTGCGCCCTCACTGCTCCACCAGTGGGGGAGAATCAGAAAGGTAAAAGTGAGAAAACTCCTGGGTTGAGATAAAGACAGTAGAATAGGGAAAGCAAAAGCCACACACGCAAGCAAAGCAAAAGAAAAAATTCTGTTTCCCATGGTCTTCACCAGGGGCTGCAGGGGAATCTCTGCTCCAATAACTGGAGCACCTCCTCTCCTACTCCAGCGTGGGGTTGTGGGTCCTTCTCACAGGCTGCAGTCTTCATGAATTGCTCCAGTGTGGGTCCCTTCCACAGGGTGCAGTCCCACAGGAACAGGCTGATCCAGCAGGGCCTCCCCCATGGGGTCACAAGTCCTGCCAGCAAACCTATTCCAGCATGGGCTTCTCTCCCCATCCCCATGGTTCTGCCAGGACCCTGCTCCAGTGTGGGCTTCCCACAGGGTCACAGCCTCCTTCAAGCATCCACCTGCTCCTTCGGGCATGGATCCTCCAGGGGCTGGAAGTGTATATCCCTATGGACTCATCCACAGGTCCTAGTCTCCTTGACTTGTGTTTACACTGGCATTCCAGCATGACCAGTGCAGCAGCACAAACAGCAGCCATGCACCAGCCATCTGCCAGTCCCTGTGCATCACCACTGCTGATATCAGAATGTTCCCAGGAAGAGCAGAGCAGGGTGATCAGCAGCACAAGAAGCAGTGAAAGCAAAAAGCAGCCACTAATGAGCTCAGACTCTCATACAGTCGAGCCCAGGGGAAGCACAAGAGCCTGCCCAAAGCAGCCAAACAGCAATAATGGCTATAAATTCCATCTAACATATTCCAATCAAATCTGTCGTTATCTCAGACCTTCTGAGCTCCATGTTGGGCACCAAAACAAACTGTCATGGTTTAACCCCAGCTGGCAGCTCAGCCCCACACAGCCACTCACTTAGTCCCACTCAATGGGGTCAGGGAGAGAATTGAAAGGGTAAAAGTGAGAAAACTCCTCCTGAGTTGAGATAAAGACAGTTTAATAGGGGAAGCAAAAGCTGTGCACATGAGCAAAGTAAAAGAAGAAATCAATTCACTGCTTCCCATGGGCAGGCAGGTGTTTAGCCATTCCCAGGAAAGCAGAGCCTCCATCATTCCCACTGGGGAAGACAAATGTCATCACTCTGAATGTCCTCCCTTTCCTCCATCCTCTCTTTCTATATACTGAGCATAATGTCAAATGGTACAGAATATCCCTTTGGTCAGTTGGGATCACCTGTCCTGGCTGTGTCTCCTCCCAGCTTCCCAAGCACCCCCAGCCCCCTTGCCAACATGGCAGTATGAAAAGAAGAAAGGCCTTGGCTTTGTGTCAGTGCTGCTGAGCTATAACAAACACATCTATTTTTCATGATTGTGTTCAGCACAAATCCAAACCATAGTCCCTTAGTAGGTATAGTGAAAAAAATTACCTCAGCCAAACCCAGCACACCTTCCAAACCAGATATTCACAGCTGTCACCTTTCCTTCTGAGGGAAGATGTTCAACATCTTGGGAATTTCAGTCTCTGAGAACATGTTAGGTTCTTAGAACTATTCTTTGTAAAAAGACTGCAGTAGAGTTAGCCATCATTTTCTTTTGAAAACTTTCATACTGTAATTATAATTGATGCTGTTATTCAGAGATTTTGCACTTTCCTTATTTAGAGGAAATGAGGAGGGTAATTATGCTGATCCAGTAACCGCATGTATTTCTTAAAGACTAGTATACCATTGTACTTAGTCAAAAAATGTCTAGTGGCACAGTCCTGCCATCAAAAATATTCACCAATTTTTCTATCAGCTAATAATTTTCTTCTCATGTGAGGTGTGATGCTTAAATGCTTTGTTACTGTAAAGGCTTTTACAAGTCTGCTCCAGGGTTAAAGTATATTTATTTAGTTGTTCAGCTTTTCGTGCTGTAAAAATGAAAAGAAACCCGATATATTTGTCCTTGTGTAAATGTATTACTTTATATTTGGCTGACGTTCTAAGAACGTAACTGGTCCTTCTGAATTGTGTATCTAAGCATGGAAACTGTAAAGAGTAAAACCGCATCATGTAACTGAACACCAATATTTATTTATTTATTTATTTATTTATTTATTTATTTATTTATTATGACTTCAAGTGTATTGCTTTCTTCCTCAAAGTATCATAGTGTAGAAATATGAAATATTAGTAAGAGTTGTTTTCTGTAACTCACAAGTGAAACAAAACAGAAAACTTCTTTACCTGTATTTCTTTCCTCTACTAATACACATTAACTTTCCTCTATGAACAGCACACGTTTGGAGGCTGAATGCTCATGCAGTAATCTACACCTATTAATGTCAGAATACTCAACCCCTTCCTGTATTTACAAGTCAATATTGTGGTATCATGTCAAGTGTCCATTGTAAAATTACATTCAAGTGTTACTGATGTTCCACCTACCCAGGTGATTAATGATGTTTGCTTTATTCTTGTGTTTAATGGGAAGCATTGCTTAGAAAACATTGAGTTTTGTAGTTCTGTGTATTCTTATGAGAATTTTTAAATTTTTTTGTCTTTTTTTCTTTCTATAACTAAAAAACAAACTTGGAGCTCAAACTGCCCTTAAGCTTTTAGCCTTTCTGAAACTCAGGAGGAAGTGACCATGCAAACAAGTGAGTTTCAGATAGTTTTAACTGAGGTATTGGACCATTTTAATGATATGAAATTTAGCTTTTGCAGGATGAGTGAAAATGTTGCCAATAGGTTCTTGCTGCTTGGTTGGGGTTTGTTTTGAGGGTGTTTTTGTGGTGTTTTGAGTTTTTTTTTTTCTTCTTGTTTCTTTTTTCCTCTTCTCTGTGCTAACTGGCCTTATCTAATGATTCGACTAATCAATCCCTCTTTATTTCCCATTATTAATACTATATTCACATTCTAAAGTTAACAAAACCTACTGCTAGTGCTTTTTTCAGCTCTGTACCCTTGTTACAGTTGTACATCATTGAAGTGCTTTATTCTTAGAATCTATATGGTCACTGTACATCATCAGAGTAAGCTGGTGCTCTCACAACGTGCTGCATTAATACATCAGCCAGCCTGGCTGAGGCTCCAGTAATCTATTAGTGTAATATTCCATGAGGTAAGGTATATTTATTACTAGAGGCTAACATATTTATAAGTTAAGAATGTCAAGGAATTGGGATTATAGCAGGCAAATTTTGGGATATATTGATTTGAACAGTATGTTATTTTATTAGTCTTTCCAAGGCATTGGAAGTAGGTGTGGGTTAGGCCCAGGTCAGCACAGGAATTGCCATGTCTGAACACGGGATCTGCATCCCCTGCTGGGCACAGTGGGGAATTGAAGTAGACCTTAATCCTGCTCAATAGTATGGTCCAGATACTTTCACCATCTTGTATTTTTGCAGATCTGACTGTAAAGTCAGGGTCTGGATAACTTTGGCAGACAGTGGTAATACATAAAATCTTCTTATGATGGTACCTTAGAAGTTTCTTCTAAACCCTGAAGCAGACACCAAAACAGTGCAATTGAAAAAGTTTTAGTATGTCACAAAGCTAATTACATTCACAGGAATATATTTATTAATTTTCATTTATTATTATTTATTAATAATTATTACAGATTAATAGTAATAATATTTATTAACACACTTTTCATTAATTCACTGTTATTAATGGAATTAGGATGTTTACTTCCAACAGGTAACTGTTCACACAGTTCATTCACACTTCAGTTGCACACACACAGAAAAATCACTTAGGGTTACAAGGCTGGAGCAACAGCTGAGCTTCTGACTCTGAAGTGGAGGTTTGTGTTTGCTTACCCATGAGACTTTGGGCTGTACACCTCAGCACGTGTGCTACCTCTTGTTGGCTGATGTTTTCTACTTCCTATTTCTTATCTGCAGCCACAGGGACTGATAGAGCCCATTCACACACACTTCCATACACAGGACTTTCATGGTTTTGGCTGAGACTTAGTCACTGTAGCAGATAGTGCCATGGTTTTGCTAAGAATGCTATATTTGGTCTTTGAAAGGTTTTGGGATTCTCAAACCTACAGTCTTTCAGCTCTGTGTGACTGAAATGAACTTTGAGTGAACAGTCAGGAACATGCACAGTCAGGCCACGGGTTATTGAAGTTGTTTTTTTGGTGGTGTTTTTTTGTTGTTTCCTTTAATGTCTTCTCTTCTCCCTCCAGGAAAATGTTCTTCAGTCAGCTTTCAGGTAAAAAGTAATCATGTAATTAGAACTATATGTACTTGACCCATGGGTTTTATTGACTGATATAAAAGGAAGGGGGTTTGTTTTCATTGAAATGTAAAGTGGAGAGATGGGGTATTCCAGCTGCTGCACCCTAATTTAATTGGAAAATGTGCAACTAGGAAAAATCTAACTAATGGAAAACATTCCCTTTATAATAGAAATTGCTTTAAGAAGTTAATAAGAAATAGGTATTTCTTCAGTTCTATACTTTATTTTAAAAATGGTATTACATCAATACAAATGCTTAATGATCCTGAGAGTACTGATCTGCAACTCTTTTTGTCGTTATAGCTCTGAGTCTAGTTTTATTTATTTAATAGTAGGATAATAAAATTGAAATTGCACATTCCAACATCATTCAGCATTAATATGTGCAGCATTAAACTACTGCACAAAAATGAAACAAATTGATTTTTTTTTGAAAATTGCTAAAACCATGAGAGTCCAACTAACTGTGATTAGGCACTAACCTGTTTGTTTTTATCCCTAAGAAGCATGTTTATTTCAGGTAAAAATAACAGTCCTGGAAGGAAGTATATCTTCAGACTGTGAGTGCTTGATTACATGAGAATCCTTCAGACAACGTTAGTCCATCTTTATTGAGACATGTTGTATATAAATGCATTTTTAGAACAAAGGCAGTCTACCTATGCTTTTTAAAGAATGTGTATCAGTCTTAGAAATTAAGGATAAGTAAACTCTTCTAGTACTTGCTTGAGAATTCTAGATGAAAGAAAACAGCAAGCTCCAGTCAGAAATTTAATTTGATCCAGTAATGGCATCTGCAGGCAGAAGAGGAGACTACATCTGATTCACCTCTGCAAATGCAACCTATTGTTTTTGGACAGGAAATTTCTTCTCATTCTTCAAATATAGTAAAACACTGTGATTAGATAAGTCCTGTTGCTTTTGTATATTTTGCAGCTTTTCTGATTTCATGGTAAGGGGGATTTTTGGTTTGTTTGGATTGGGGTTTTTTTTACGTTATTATTTTAGGACAGCATTTTAGTTCCCTTCTTGGCTTTTGGTAGCATCTGAGCTGGTTTATGCATTTTCCCAAGAAAGGACTGGTTTTTGGTTTTTGTTGTTTGGTTTGGTTTTTAAGTCCTGATATTTTTACTTTTCTATATTAAAAAATAATTGTCATATTTTCTTTGTTTTATACTCTTTTTAGGACTTGGAATCAGGATATGTAACAAGATTTGGTTGATCTTGAATTTGTTTCCTAAACTATTTTTTTGTTGTTGTTGTTGTTTTAATATGTTTATATGCATGAATCATATTGGTTTCTAGAATTCGATTTATATAATCTAATAACGTTCTTGTGATTGTTGCAGTGAAAACAGAACAAAACTGAGAAAGAAGTCTTCTGAGCTAATGCTTCTTCAACAGCAAGAACAACATAAAATATTACTTCAGGTATCTTTCAGAGATAGAGCAAATGGAATATGAAATTCTCTGTTGGTAGTTTGTATCACAACTTTACTATCTGTGTATTGTCATGTATACAAGAAGACAGCACAACTAAGGTGAGTTGATAAAATATGAAGTTAAACCATGTAAATTAAATTATATTTAATATCAACTATGCGTCCACAAGGAACACGGCAAAGTCAGATAGGTAAGTATGGAATAAAACAGATTGTTTTTGAGCTCCTGAGCCATCTTCAACAGTAGATAGCAAAGTTGGTAAGAAGGACTCTGTTTAAATATTTGATTAATGAAGATAAAATCAGAAAAGTATATACCAGTATTAAGAATTGAAGGCCAGCTGAGTTGTTTGATTGTGACCAGTAACATGCAAGTTTCATCTCCTACACTTGACTCTCACTACAGGATAATTAAGGGGTAATGTGTGTGTATAATATATATAAACTTCTTATACTACTGTACCCCACCCTAAGCATTTAACACACAGCCCAAAAGGAAGTATGCAAAGCTGTTCCTTTGTACTCCTCATCCTGCTGTGCAATGGTGTATCAGTTTTTCTAATTTTTCTGGTTATCAGGAGAGGGACTCCCGATTGCTGTGTAAAAATGCTTACCAGAGTGCTCTGAGGTAGCACTGTGAGGTTTGTTTTGTGTAGCAAGAGTGATAAACAATGGACTAATGCAACGAGGATATCAGTTTGTTTTCTGTTTGCATAAAACTTTTGTAAATGTGTCTTAGAATAGTCACTTCAGACAGCTGTGACTAATGCAACAGGATTGAGCCTGTGCTCTTCCCTCTACTGCTGCTGTCAAAAGTCACTGATTTCTGGGATTACCCCTGAGATGCTGCAAGGACCTGGGTCCAGCTTCATGTGGTCTGGGGGATCCATGCAAAGTGCTCTAGACATAGCTTTTCTTAGATTGTGGACCCCTAAAACTCCAGCAGCAAGAGCCCTGGCTGGTGTTCCTTGTTGGTGTGCTGTCATATTCTGACTGTTTCCAGAGAGATCCGGGATACTTCCCTACTTGGTTCTACCGTAAAATTAAATAAAGTGATCCACTGCCAGGAGTGATTGAGTAACTCTATCCAAAACCGTTTGTCGCTTATTAACACTTCTTTCATGATTCTCTTAGCATTTTGCATTCTGCCACATGCCAGCACTGTCCACGAGCAGCATTCTGAGAAAAACATGGATGGTAACGAGACTACCTAGACTTTTATGGTTTTGGATTTTTTTCTCTTATCTTATAGAGGTTCTGCTGGCTATACAATGTGTTTCCTGAAAAGAGTAGTTTCAAGAAGATGGATATTTGATGTGGTGATGTTTTTTCCTTCCCCTCCAGTGGGGGAGTGGAAAAGCCGGGTGGAAGTTGGGATGCCGTAGGGCTGTGCGGGCCGTGGCTGCTGTTCCCGCGGCAGCCGCTGGATGGCAGCGCTGCCCAAGGCGTGTCGGGCCCTATCGCCCCGGGAAAGTTATCGCTCCTACCAGGGTCTGTAGGAAAATCTGTTCCCTCGGGGTCTTTTTACAGTTTATAGAACAACTTTTCTATTATATATTCCCTCAAGTAATTATGTGGCAGCTATAGCATAACTGTTACCATCAAGATTAGCTGTCACTATATACAAAACCACCTACTATCCTACACTTAGTTTTCACATTATTAATTTACAATTTTCTTTTTTCTAAAGTTGCTATTAAGGGAAAAAAACATGTAATTTTCCTTGTGCATAATACGGTTTAATAACCTTTTTTATCAATATCACAAATATATTTCTAATATAGTGGGTTTAACTACATAAACAATATCAAGGAATAACTTTTCCTGTCATATTCACGTGAATAGCCCAAAAAAAGAAATATAATAGCTCAGATTTAATATTGGAAAATGTAAAGCCAGGAAAGATGATGGCTCAGTGAAACAAATATTATGACTGTTTAACTTCACTCTTAAGCCACTTCTAATTGCCAAAATGCCTACAAATAAACTAATGTTTTACTGCCCAGGAGCTTGGGTGACTCCTTTATTCCTCCTTGTCTTTCCCAAAAATCACGTAGTGGGTCGAGAGTGAAATTCAGAACAGAACTTGGAAATTCTGATGTTTTCTGTTCTAACTGGTAGGTAAGAAATAGCTTACAATCTTTTGGTTTTTAACAGGTTAACTTTGTACATAGAAGTGTTGTAAATGTGTTCTAATGTGAAACCAAGGTTTATTAAGGTTTAGGTTTGCATTGAATAAGAGAGAAGTATTATTGGGAAAACCTCTCAATGTCTTCAGAGAAGCTTAATATTTAAGAATTATTTATTTAGTAACGTTTTTGTCCCCTGTTTAAAATAATCCCCACTGCTTGTTAGCATGTCTCACATCATAATTTCAAGCTGTATCCAAAGGGCTAAGAAGATCTGAGATAAACAATACTTGTCCTTCTCCAGCCTTGGCTATGCTTCTTGTGAAAGTGAGGTTGTAAATCAGATGGAGAAGTAGATTATATTTTTTTGTGAGAGAATCCTTGTTTAATGAGCAATCTGCATTTACTCACAATCTCACTGCTTTAATAAAAGCATAAAAATGGACATGAAGCAATCCAACTTGTCAATTATTGTGCTTACAAAAACTCAGACCACAGTTTTAGAAACTATTTTATTAGCTGTGTGTTGATAGCGTGGGATTCTTCCAGAATTGTTTTGTCTGCATGTTAATGGCATTGCAGTGGAATAAAGGACTTTAAAAAACCCCTATGAAATGAAACCAACAGTAGTAAAGCAGTCTTATCTCTTGGGAGGGGGAAGCCAATACTTTTTTTGAAATAATGGGCATTTTTAAATATTATGTGTTTTGTAGGCAGATCAGTAAGATCAATACTGGATATATATACTCCTGATGTATATATCAAGTCTTGCACTAAAGTTGGGGATGGAATTTTTTTTGGTTTTGTGGGTTTTTGTTAGGGGGGTTTTTTGTATTTTTTTTAGAAATACAGAGATTAGGTGCATTTGTTGATATAATTTCAAGAGAAGGTTTCTCTTTGCAGAGTATTAATGTTCTTGAATCCTAGTAGCTGTGACTTGACCTTTCCACTTCTGATGTTATTGAGTCATCATAAAACTCTCTCTTGTTCTGCAGCTGTGGCTGGAATTGCATGAAAATCTACAGTGTTTCTCATCTAGTAGATCTCAAAGTGCTTTGCAAAGGTGAGAAACACTTTCTCATTGAACAGATGGGGGAGAAAGTAAATAGATCAGATGTTTTGTATCTCAGTTGCAAAGCAATTCAGTGATCTATGTCTTTAGGAACAGATCTTATTGAAGAAATGGATTCTTAACTTCTGGGGAATCTGCTTAGCTAAGGTGGTATTTTTTAACTTGTAGGGAGTAGGTTATGTATAAGTCGTTTTAAGAATTTAGCTATTAATGTGGTGCACACTTGGCATGGATACAGTTATAGCACTGTTAAGGGACTTAGTTAATCACAACCCAAGTGTAGACAAACATCCTTGTATATAGTAATAGCAAAAGTAGATTTTATTAGCTGGACTCAGGAGCATTGCCTGAAGGTGAGCCTTGCAGTTTTGCCTGCCCATGCTTTTTAATATTGATGTTGAATGAACATGTGTGACTGTTCTTACAGTACCTAGAACCCATGTGGAACCTTTTCAATCTGTCAGTTTAACAGCCCCTTTTCACTGACTTCCATTAGACTTCCATGCTATTAGTTTACAGCTGCGGCCCAGGAAAGATGAGGCTTCGCTAAGATATACAATACATAAAACACATTCCTGACACATTGCACTGGCAACACTGTGTTGGTAGGCTCTGCTGTCCAGGGAATAGAGATTGTTCTCTGCTCTGTGCTGTGGCCCAGCGGTGCTGTCCTGGGAGGGCATTTACCAGCATCCTCTGCTCAGAGGAGCAAAGACATCAGTGACCTGGATGCACACAGGTGCAAAACAGAATAGTTGGCTTTTCTCCTGAATTCTCAGATAATTGGAGCTTTCAGAGGAAAATAAAATTCTAACTGTGAAAGAAGAAATCCTTGAAAGAATTCATTGTGGGCAGTATCTAAAGAACTGTTTTGTAAAAGCATTGAAATTCATCACAGTATTTTGGAAATGTTGAACGTTGCGTACAGCTCAACCTAAAAATAGGCTCTTGTGGCTGGTACGTTTAAGTTAACTAAAACTGGGAATTTGCTTTGAGGCTAAAGGCATAATGTGACTGAAATATTTCTTTGCCTTGTCCAGGTGTTAGAATGGGGGAGCCATCGTATTTAGCATGATTCTGATACTTTTTTGTTACACAGTGTTAGGGGGATTGCTACTTAGCAGAAATTCCCCTGTCATGCAGTGTCTTATTTCCTATGTCTTTTGTAAGGAAGGAGTTATCTGCCAGGCTTTTTCAGTAGGAAATAAATAATTCAGTAGGCAGTGCAGCCCCCCAGCTCCATTTCTCATTTCTGTAGTCACAATAAAATGTATTTTTATCATTATAGAATTGAAAATATAACTCTGAATGCACAAAGTTGGCTTTTGTGTTGAATAAGATTATTTTATTTTGGCAGTCACTTTTGCTGTTTGTAACACCTGAGCATTTGCATAAATTGGGAATCATGTACATTTCTTTTGACAGTTTCGGTGCTCTTTATGATCAAAGAGGTCAATAAAAGTCACATCCATGTAGCGTAGTGGCTTAGGACCAGCTTGTTAGATTCCTATTAGATTCTTCTAAATCTGCTATGTGATAGATTTCTGTGCTAGTATGTTTTCATAGAGCAATCACATTCTCATGTGTATGCACATCTGATTTGTTTTCTGTTACTTCTGTGTTAAATGTCTCTATATCCAGAGCACACCGGTATATTCCATCTTCTTGGGATGCAGGTCTCTAGGCTGATGGTGTCTGTAGTTTCTTAAACTGTGCTTTGCCTGCTAGAAAAAGATTTTTACTCCCTCAGTTTTTCTTGTTAATTTTTACATGAGAAAGATATCAACTTTTCTATTAGAGTGTAAATGCAAAATCAGAGTGTGAAAGTAGTTTGAAGAGGTGAAGCTTTTTTAGTTCACCACTGCAGAGGCTACATCAGGAAATTTGCTCAGGTAAGGACTATTTAGATACTCATTCTTTGATAGGCATTTTCCAGTTGTAGAGAAAATTTGTGTCCCAAAGAATTTAGAGCTGAAAACAGGGGAGAGAAAAGGGGTGGGTGGGTGTTGAATTTGGAAATTATTGCAGGGCCCAAGAATCAAAATTCTTTTATATTATACAGGTAGTATTTTTACACTATGCTATTGTTCCTGGAAATGCCATCTAGAAGAAGAATGAGTTGTACCTGTCTTTAAGGGAGATCAAGAGAGTGGAAAAAAAATCCTTAAACTCCCATACGATGAAGGTGACAAAAGATAGGAATGTGATGAATATTAAAATAAATAGCTGTTTATTGTACTTACCAAGTTTTTATAGGGTTAGAAATACTATAACTTACATGATTTGATTCTAAATTCAGAATTTTCCCAGCATGTTTACTGTGTCCATTCTACAGTGCCGATACATGCAGCATATTCATCCATTTGCCAAAATAATTTTAATAATAAGCATAGAAATAAGTCCTGTGATATTACGTGATAATATGTATTATATGAATATCATATAGGATCTCTCAGAATTTTGTCGTGGTAATAAAAGAGATTTAAAATGAGCCTGAAAGAACTCTCTCAACACTTAGGTGGTTGATGCCATCCTACTAAATAAAGGAAGAATTCAAAAGTAAAGCAAATTCCGTGCCAGTGGTAATTGTGGACTACTGCTTTTTTAAATGAGTGTAAATTTTGCTGTTTGATGTTCTGTGCTGTTGTATAGTAATTATGTCAGGCTCTTTCTTTTGCTTGTGGATCAGCTAGAAAACTGTTGATAAATAAAAGCAACTCTCTTCAAGTACATGTTTTGGAGCCTTATGAATTGCCTGGATTTGTAACATGGTCTTAGGAAACAACAGTACCATTCTCTGGAAAATAATACAATTCCACAAATGCCACAGCAGGCATCTAGTTCTTCTAAACCCATTCCACTATTAAAATACACAACTTTTATAAAAAGAGTGAATACAATCCTTCAATGACGTGACAGCTGCATAAATATGAAAACTGTTTTAGTGGTGTATCATATTGGGAGATTTTCCAAAACTTACCATGTTCTTTGGATGCACAGATCCCACTAGATAGTAAAGGGACTCTGGCTTCTAAATGTATTTGGTTATTCTGAAAACCTCCTTCCAAGCTTTAAACTGACATTGCAAAGTGATATACAAAGTGCACTTAATCCTTCCAACTGGTTGTTTTAAGTAGCCGGGCTTCTGATGAAGTGCTTTCTTTGATGCCTGGTCGAGCTTAAAGCTTCTGGGCTGTCAACACAGGACTGAGTTCTGTGTCACCGAGCATGCTAGGGGCCACACATCCACATATGGCCAATTCTGGTTCCAAGGGGTCTCATTCCTCTGGCTAACTTTGAAAATCTGTGGAAAGGTGTCGCAATGTTATCCTTTAACATGTTGGGGAAAGTACAATTTTCTTCATTCTGCTTTTAATTCGCTGCTGTTTTGTTCTCTAAAACTACAACTCTTCTGGTAAGAGCAGACCTGAGGCCAACAAAAGCAGTAACTGTGAAATGCAGTAATGACTAGAAAATTAGTGAACAAGGAACCAAATTACAGAACTGCCTGCTCACTTGTTCTAGGGAACAAATATACCAACAGTGGTTAAGGGTGTCCCTTCAGCCCTTTGCTCTGAAGAAAACTCAAATTCATGGTAGCATTAATGTCATTGGGAAGTAAACTTACTAAAGCAAATTATAAAAATAATAGGAAATGTACCATCAATCAGAACATATCTACTTGTGTTTCAGTTAGCGCAATTTTGTCATTTTTGTGTAATTCTATTTTTTGTCAATTCTGTCATTTTTGTGTAATTCTATTTTTTTTTCACAAAGAACTGTATTTAAAGAGACCCTTTCTAAATGATGGGTAAATACTATTTATACTCTAGGCTGTCTTGAAGATACAGACCTAAAGGTCTACTGTTGATCTCAGGTTCACTAAAAGTAGCATCTATGGTGCAACTTACAAAAAGCAGAAAGGAAATTATTTCATTTAAAATTGCACACAAAAATAATCAAGACAGTGAAATTTATTACAGTTTTGTGAAGAAAGGCCTGTGGATATTTTGACTATTGCTTGATTTTTATTTTTTTTAAATGCAAATATAATAGTTTTTTTTAAATAAAGTAAGTAATATAATGCTCCTCTGACACTTTTTCAGATGAACAATTTTTCAGGAAGATTACAAGGCTGAGTAGTCAGTTTTTGAGAGGTGGAGTATAGTTTAGTTGGTGGGCCTGCTGTGATTGGAATTGATTAATGGGTGTTGTGATAAGCATAGAAACAGATCAGTGGCAGCTTATCGTGCTTTCAGCTGTCACAGCTGTGCCTCTTCACTCTTGTTCTAGCCCTATCACACTCCCTGGCAGCCTTTAAAGTACCTCCTTCCCAGTGGAATTTCTGCAAATCATCTACTCAAATGCCGAGATACCATAGAAGCAGCTGTGTCTGAGAAAATTTGTTCAGGCTTACATATTTGTTGTGATGAAGAACATTAGGTTAGAGAATCCTTTCCTCCTGCAGTAGGAAGCACGCTGTGCCATACCCTGAAGAGGGAGTTAAATGATGATTCTGATGGGCAGGTGGGCTCCTTAGTCAAGAACTTTCAACCCTGGCTGGAACAGGAACTCAGTTTGCAAACCTGCTGGCTAAGAGATATCACTGCTGCTGCTTGACAGTTGCAATAAATAACCACTGAATGTTAATTCTGTAGCTAATGGCTTGATAGAAGCAATGCTATTATGTGTTCAAAGTCCTGGTAGCTGCTGGTTTTTTTCTTGTAAAGTTCAAAAGATTTTATGGACAATTTTAAATGCAAGTTTTAAAAGTTCTGAATGTGTTCAGAAAATATTTCCCTGGTTTCCTCATTGGGAACTGTGATCTCCTATGTGATCACAGATGCAGGTAGGTAACTTGATAGAAATCACGCAGTTTTAACAGAAAACTATAGGTATGTGGTTTTTATACAAAAAAAAGTTTGATCCAGATGATCCCTAAGGTCCCTTCTAACCTGGCATTCCATGATCCAAACTTTGTATGTAAGTTCGTGGATTTAAGGAGGATAGCCTCATAATTAAGTGATTTGTGGAATATGAGACTTAATGTTCTGTAAGATCTCTCCTATTAGTTACAAAAATATTTTGTTCATTTTATTGCAAAGTGAATAAGCCCAGAGTGTAGAAATAATTGTACTACTCTTTCTGGACATTTTGTAGATTATACAAAATTATATTACTTAGATGGTAAAATAGTCTTTCTATGAAATCTTTAGCTATTGTAAATCATTGTTGGCTTCTCTGTATGCTTTAAACACCTGAGGCAGCTGTACCAGCATTATCAATGAATACTGGAAAAATATTTTGATCAAACTCAGGCAAATTAAAGCTAAACTTAGAAAGAAATGATTCATAAAGAAGGTCTCCTCTCTGGCTAAATCTGCAGGATGTCTAACTGATCCACTAAGAGAGTATACAGTTTATCTGCTCTAGCAGCCTGTGAACAAGAATAAGCTTAGACAACTTGGAAAATAAATACTTAAAACCAAAAAAAGATGATTTGTTAAGTTTCTATTATAAGTGCATGTACAGTTTCTGTGTTGATTATTTAGAGTCTACTAAGTCACATCAGTAGAAAACTACTTCTCAAAGAGATTAAAAAAAATCTTCTTTATTTCAATTTTTAATTATATTTTACAGAGGAATATATCTAAGAATCTTTTAAAAAATCATGTTATTTATTTATTCTACAGTTACATTGCATGTTAGCTGTATGTCTTCTGTCATACAAAAGCAAGCAAAGTCATATTACATTAATGACTTCTCTGAGATTGCATGCCTATAATTCCATGCTCCTTTGCTACAGAAAAAATGTGACCCTGAATCTTAAACAACTTTTGAATAAAGGCACCTACAATTATGATATGATAAAAAAATTTCATATGTTTATGAGTTAGCAATTTCAGTTTTCTTCATTTAGTGGTTTCATCTTCCATTTAGATCTGCATGTTCTGCAATTAAATAAAAAATTGATATTTCAGTTCAGTACAACTTAAAAACACCCTGTTTTTACATTATCTACTGCTGTCAAAAATGTAGATTTTAAGTGAGAATTGAGCAAAATGAAAGAAAAAATATGATTATATGTTGTTTGCATGTAGTGTAATTGTTGAGTTTTCCACATCTTGATCTGCTACAGGGGGACTTTTTCTTTGGGGATTCAGCCTGCACTTTTGTCCTTCCTGTGATTTCTTATTTCAAGCTTGATAGAGAAAGCATCCACTGTTGTATCATTTCCTTCAGTGCTAACAGCTTTTATTCTCTTCAACAAGTGTTTACAGAAAAGTGTTGATGCTTATTAATCTGTTTCTTGTCTTACAAATGTGCTTGTGCATGATTTGTGGCAAAATTGGCATTTCTGACAGCTCTCAATGTAATCTGCATAGCACAAGATTGTTATATTGAACAGATGTGGCTTTGAGTTGTTATTCTTCGTAATTACCATCATTAAGTGAAAGCACGTGTCAATCAACTTTGTACTTTAAACACACCAATCATTTGCCAGACACATGCATCTGCATTTCAGATACACATCTAAAATATTTGGGTTTGAAATTTATTTCTGTTGTTTCTATTTAATACAACACTCCATGAAACACATAATGACCAAAGATGTCAAAGCAACAGATCATCAGATTAAGAAAGGCTTAAGTATCTGGCTGGGGGGTCATCCAGAATTTTTTTTTTTTTCCTTGTGTGTGTGTAAGAGTAGAGTCATCCCCCTTTTCTGGTGTAAAATAAAGACATTTAGGTTTAATTTTATAGATTTCCAAAGTTACTATCCTGTCTTGATGTTGGATTATGACTTTCTTATTTGAAGGAAAGAGGTTTTGTGGGTGAGACCCTCACTTATCTTTTAGGAGGATTTTTAATATGAGTACTTAAGGGCAAAAATGAATCTGCATCAATAAACTAATGTACTGCCTTGTTAAGAATTAATGTTTGGGTCATTAATACCTTTTAAGGTCAAAAATGTTCGTACTGGTAATAAACAGGATTAGATCAGGAAATTATATTTTGAGTAGAGTTGAAAACAAAGGAGTTTTAGCCTGATTGCACACCAAATCACAATAGAAGTCCGTCTGAAGCACACAAAAGCAAGGACATTTGTAACTGACATTAATTTGCTCCTTGTTTCCTTCTATATTCCTTTATTTGTGTTAGAGACAGTAGAGATGATGGCACCCAAGTCCTGGGGTTTTACGATCTCTTCACCCTGTGCTGTGACATTTCTGCCATATCAAAATAAGATTAGCTCGTATATAAGTCACATTGCTCAGCATGGTGAGGTGGGGTAGCCCTCAGTCTTTGAGGGTATTTTAGCCTCTACCTCTGCAGTCAAAGCATTTGTTCAGTGGTTTTTTGGTTTTGGTGGGGGTTTTTTTGTTTGGTTGTTTGTTTTTTTTTTTTAGAGAAAAAACCAATCACATGTTTATCCTTTGATTTCCCCAGAGCACATTCTTTCAGATCTTTCCCTATTGCACTAAAGATGATTCTGGTATCCTGTATGTTGTTCTGTGACTTGTACCTATGAACAAAAAAGCATTGCATAACTATCCTTTGGAATCTTTCATGAAAGTATATTGTTTAGATCCTGCTAGAGGCACATAGGATTTCATATGGATACTGATTATTTTTTACACCCTAATCATCTTATCCTTATAGAAGTACTGAAATAGAAATTTAAAAATCTATTTGAAAATTAGAAGCCAGATGAGCTACATCCAAAGAATAAATAATGGAGAACTAAGAAGCAACTGTTCTTTTCATTGAATTGTGAAGAAAAAAATTTATTTTCAATCTGAATCTAGTGCCAGAACAAACATGGAAATGACATGGAGAACATAGCAGTACAGTCTGACAGATAATGAAATAAAATATCTATAGACTCAGCCTTTTCAGTTAAAGAAGAAACTTTCTAACACTTATTTGCAAGTTATCTGATACTATGTAAAGCCAATCACTGGGATGCATGAGAACAAGGTCTATGTGTTGATTAGTATTTAAGTGGTCCCAGACAATTTTGCATGTCTGGTAATTTTTTTTTGCTTTCAATTTTTCCACCTGTTAATAGGGATTATATGTGGCCACCTGGAGCTTATGGCTATAAAATTTCAATTAGAAAGTGTTAATTTCTGGTACTTTTTCCCAATAAGTGGTTTTCTTGTTCTTAGAGGTCCTTATTGTTGAAGATTGTGTTACATTTGCTTTTATGTTTATTTATGTATATTTGATTTCAAATATTTTAGAATATCTGCTTAGTAGTCAATAAAGAAATACAGGACTGAACACTGCAATTCATACTATACATAGTATACATACTAGACATAGTCTGCTTCTGTGGTGAAACCCTGCCATCTATCTAGATTTCCTGCAGGCACACCTATTCTTTAGCATATTGTTATTTTAGTGGTTGAACTTTCCAGGAAACTTGGTGTTTGGCATCTTTGCTGCCAGATGCTTACTTTATTTTAGTCTTTCTAGCATGCTATACTTTCAATTATTTGAAATTTAAGGAAACATTACACAGAAGTAATGAAAATGATACTTAACCTTAAAAAGTGATGCAGACTTTTTTACAAATTTGATTTTATTTTGGCAGTTTACTTTAATTTTAAAGAGTAGTTTATTTTTTTACATTAATTACACTGGTTTGGAACATGATGTTTTGGTTTTTGGAGTTTGGAACCTTCTAGTTATTTGCATGTATCTTTGCTTGTAAAAATAATATTCTCAAGAGAATGATGGCAGAAACAAGAGAATAAACTGAATTACACACTATATGTAAGTGGAGCAGATATTTTGTTCAGTCCAGTCTTTAACATTGTTTTAAAATGTGTTTTATTTTAGGGAAGGTGTATCAGCTGGGAGAAGGCTGCAGCTTCTTAAAGTGGCTGAAATAAAATATTATATATGCTATATTTTTTATATAATTTATATATTATATAATGTATCCAATAGAATTTTCATATATAATATTATAATAATATTACAAATATATATGAAAGGAGGAGTAGATTCCTTGCCTTCTGACTACTGAGTTCTTCTGAAGTAGAAACTACATTTTTCTCCAGGTGTTTCTAAAACTACTGTTATTTAAAACAAGCTGAAGGGATATTTTTTAAAAGTTTTGCTTTGAATTATAAGAAACAATGTACTACTAGACTATATTTCACAAAAACTTCTGTATCCGTATATCAACCTTGAGTGCTTGTAATTTGGAAAAACATTAACATCCAATTTTTGAGAACTTATAGCTCTCAAGAAGTTTTAAATTTTAGGTACTAATACTTCCTTTCCCCCTCGCCCCCATGGTATTATATAAATGGAGAAAGACAACTGATAACATCCTTGGTTTTGTTTCAGTTAAATAGCAGAGTAATTTATCATACACTACCTTAATTAGAAGTGAGGACTAAACTTGATCTTCAAGAGTAAAGGATTCTATGAAAAAAAGCCCCACTTTTGCCAGAGACTTCTTTTGTTATTACCTTAGAAATTACTGAGATGATTTGCTTTGGAAATGGCAGAAAAAGAGAACATATAAATTTATAACATTAACTTGTTTTCAATACATAAAAATTGGGAGGTTGAATTGGAAGTTGATTAGGAAAATTAGGAAGTTGAAAAAGTAGCTTAACTTACTCTTATCCTCTAAAACTATATAAGAAAGTTAAGAAGTTCAGAAAGGCATAGAAACAAATGTTATTTGTAAAGATATTTCACTGTTCCTTGTGTGCTTAGAGATAGGCTTTTGCAGACAGTCAATGGTATTAGTTTCCTTTCACACATATTTTATTTATTTTACTTTTTAATGTAGAACCATAAGCAAATTTAGCAGCAACTATTTAGGGATATTGTATGTCCCTAAAACGGGATGTGTTTGAAATCTGGAACAGACATATGTTGTGTTGAGAATAGTAAATTTCTTGTAAAAATCAACCTGTCAGGGCATTCTCTCCTCTTGAGGTGCATATATAGTTTTCATGAATGTTAACGAGATTTATAGAATTGCAAAGGAAAATGTACACTATGTACATGAGTGTATGTTATATATATGATATATAGTCCCAGAGGACTTTTGTATTCTCGTTCACATGCTATGGAAACCAGAGATGCACAAAAGACTAGTTTAAGTCTTTGACATTTTGTTTGTTGTATTTGGCATAATTGTCTTGGAGTGTAATTAGCTCCTTCTGACAAACCTGTTCCTGTCCCATTTTGGCCGTGGTCCAAGTATTTATTGATACATGTACTTGTAATCCACATTAGTTGCTAAATATGAATTGACAGCTGAAAGAAAGCTCTAGCCTTCCCGATAGTGTGTGCTGGGTTAAATGGGGGTTAGTCATTATTTTAACTCTGTTGAAATTTACCTTTTTGTATTCCCATGATTTAAGCCTTGTTTTGCTTGAATACTAAGATTATCTTCAGAATATTAATCTAATGCCTTGAATTCTTTATTCAGTAGCTATGACTCAAACAGTTCTGCTTTAATTTAAGACCTATTCCAAAATGTGAAGGAAGCACTTTAGCCATGGATAATGAGACCTGACAGTACCTGAGCTGCAGAAGGAGATGAAATCACTATCTATAGAAAATAATATTTTTTCTACATATTCAGGTTGAATGTGTGCACATCCTGGTAGCTGAAACATCTGTTTCTAGCTTGTTGTTCCTCATGGCTGCTCCTCAATTGGATTTCCTCAAGCAGGTCCAAAGCTTGTCACCTTAGCCAGGGTCTGTTAACTATCACCACTGGCCCCACATTAAGTAGGAGGTTCAGGGCTAAGCTAATAACTCTCCTGCCTTTCTGACTGATCACAGTGATTCTCCCTGTGGCTACTTATCATGCTGTGCTCCTATGGGAGGGTTATCTTCTTTGTCTATTCTTCGGCTGGGAATTGTTTTTGTTTTCTTCATTCTTAAGTTTTCAAGTGGTAATTCTAAAAGCAGGTCTTTGATTTCTGTACATTATTTCTCTCTTACCAGTTTCAATGATGCTGTCTCATGCATCTAAATTTTGCTGCTTTCATTTTCTCTGGCTGTAAATGTAACTGCTAATTTTTCAAAGCAGAAATTGTAACTAGACATATGTGGCAGAATGGGCATAATAGGAAAATGAACATAATATTGTAATGCTAGTTTGTGTGAACCTTGACTCAAATTTTATATTGTCACAGGTGAAGTGATTTCCATTATTTTGGCTTTAATGTACAATGCTGTGTAATATTTTAACATGTCTTATGTAGCTCATTAGGCTGTACCAATCATGAGTGTTTTTAGAGAGCTCAAGAACGCTGAGGGAGAGAGAAGAATCTGCGAAACTGCTTATCTGATTTATGGTCATTGACTGCCTCTGAACCTCAAATAAAACATTACCCAAGTCTATGAAACTGTTTTAGTTGGCTGTAGTAGGCATTGAGTAAGGCCCAGAATGTACATTAAATATTAGGGCATTCAGGGAGGGTTTGTTGCTTCTTGAGAATTTTGAGAGAAGTTGGTGGTAGTGTGGCAGTGCAGGCAAATCTGGATATCTTCCTTGGAAATCTTCCTGTGGAATTAAGGAGATTGTTGTCCTTAGGGTAAAGCCAAGATAATTAAAAATAAGACCGAAACAACTTCAGTCAGATTTGAAATGTGTGTCCGGCTTGATAAAAATTACTAACACTTGGAGAACATGGACAATGAAACCGAAGTTTGTTTAATTCTCATGTTGTAGTCTGATGTTCTGGTTGGCTTTTAAATTCTCCCTGTCTTGGATATGATGCTTTAGGTCACCTGCATTAACTGTTCAGTCAATAAGTGAAAAAAACACTGGTGTAAAGTATTTGACAGGAGTTTCTGGGAAAATTCAAAGAAAAAGTGTGGCAAAGAGAAACAATATTGTTATATCTTGGATTTAAGTCTGGAAGAAAAGCTTCTTGGGTCGTGAATAATGCTGTGGAGAATTGGAATGTTGTTTTAGTGAGTGAAACTAGTCTGTCATCCAGTTCAGCTTAGGCTTTTGTCTGCATATGAAGAGATCAGCGCAGATGTCCAAGACGTAGTACTGGAAACTCTTAGATCTCTTTTTAAGGGACCTGAAATGAAAGAAAATTGGTGATGGCAGTGGCTTTCCCCAAGATATAGGAAGCAGTGGATGAATAAAAGAATCTGAACTTAGAGCTTAAATAGGAGCGATCCCCAAACTGATCGTGAGATAAGTCTTACGAGGTTGCATAGCTTATGTCAGAAATCGTTTTAAGTGAACAGAAGAGAACAGTGATGAGGAAGAGCATTGGAGATGGAAATTGAAGAAAATAATGGCAAAAATGAATCAGGAGAGATGACTGGAAGATGATGACAGGAAGAGGTAGGAATGTCTGGGAGATGTGAGAAAATATATAAAGAATCAGAAAACAAAGGCACACCCAAACCTCTATGTGACAGTGCACTCTAGACAGACAGGGCAGACAGTAGGAGAGGAGAGTAGGGATTGCTATAGAAAGTTCTCTTGCCAGTTAACAAGCAAGCTCATTCTTAATTTCTTTAATTTCTTGCTCACTTAATGGTAATAATTTCATTCTTGATTTCTTACTGTCCTTTAGTCATAGTGTCCCTTTGAATCTCATCCTTCCTAGCCCATCCTCCTCTTTCCATTCTTAATTTGCTGTTCTATTTTTCCTAAAATAACTGAAACTCTCTTCTTTAAACACTGTATTTGGGTGGGGAAATAATGAATTAAGAGGGCCAGTAAAAGAAATTTTTTTTTTTCATTTTTTTAAAATTATCTTTAAATATCTAGAATGCTATGTAAGTATAAAACATTGTGACCCAAGTTCTCATGATAACCTATTGTAAGTCTCATTCCTAGCTGATTAAATTAGGGCAGTTGAGCACTGGCAGACAGGCAATTTATTCTTTCAATCACTAAAATTTGCTGGAGAATTTAGTGAAACTCCTACCAAGTGTAATGGCTGATTTTTGGTTTAAGTTGTGTGTAGTATATTGTCCTAACAAGAAGTCTGAATTAAGTCACTTAAAATGAACAAAATTATGAAGCTGAGAAGCCTGTATTTCTTTGCATTTTTTTAATCTGTAACATCAAAATAAATTTAATAGGGATAGATATAACATTAAAACTAATAATGAAAAGTAAACAAAAATAATATTTGTCTTTCTGTGGTAGTAACCTGTACTGTCACTTAAGCACACAGAATATTACAAAATATTGTTTGGAATAAAATAAAGCTTTTTTAAATATAATTTAATTCATTCTACAAATATAAAAAATATTACTTACCATGTAGAGGAAAGCAAAGAAGGATAAAGAGAAGGAAAAGAAGACAGAAAAGTTATTAATAGGCCTGTAATGATCGGAAGTTTATTTCAGGGTTGAGGTAAAACTTACTGGTTCATAAATAGCAAATTCATTATGTTTTTAATACTCAGGTTATATTAACACTATATAACATCTTTATGGTACCATTAGTACCACTTAATTCTAAACTCAGTTTGGAAATAAACATTTCCATTTCTTTTTTTTTTTTCCATGGAACAATTGGCCAAATAAATTATTTTTACAGTAAATATTATCTGATTAGTGCATGGCTTGTTCAATCATAAACAGACTTATAAATGTTTTATGTCAACTCTTACACAGAGTTCTTAAATGTTAACAAATTAATTTATTTTAAAGGCCATATCAAGGTGAAAACACCAGGGCCCTAGGCAGCAGGACAATACATCACAAAGCCATTTCTCATTCAGTCCCAGTAATGGCAAAGGATATGTTAAGACATAAAACGTGATATGGTTTGTTAAATATTCATTTATAATTTGCATTCATTATTAAATCATGTGTTAGAACTAATCTTTAATCTCAAAAATACATAATGTGTCATAAAGTCTATTTGAAAACATAACAATAAATATTTTATGCTTTTCATGTTGCTTTTTAGAGGTTGACTAGAATATACCAAAATACTTGTCGTTAATGTAATTTGATTATTCCAAGGAGATTTGGTCTACAGTGATGTTGATTTCAATAATTTATTTCAACCTTTAGGTCAATATAAAATAAATACCTGTTTGGGAGATGGAATGTTCTATGATTAATGAAATGACAATTTAGCTCCCCCAGTACTCCATGGCAACACTGTAGTTCATTGTGTGAAACGTTTGCGGTGCAATGTGGTAGCTCCAAGAGGTTTATTTTAGGGAGGTCCCAAGCAGTTTGCTGGGGGATTGCAGTGCAGCTTGTTTCCCTGCATGTTCTATTTCACTGCTTGAGACTGCTGGAGATCTTCTGTGTATGGCACAATAGCTCAAACATTTTTACTGACTAGAATGTCACATTTGCTGAATATCCATAGAACTGCTATTCCATTTCATAGACTGAGAGGAAAAGCGTGTGTGAGAGGGGCAAGTGTGACGGAGAAGTGATTTGTATGACTAGGAGCTACTCAACGAACCATGTAAAAACAGTTCATTAAAATGTTTATGTGCTTGGCTGGTTAATGCAAAGAAAGCTTTACTGCTGTCTTACAGAACCTCAGTAACTGCAGGTTGAAGTCAGATCAATGCATCTCTAACTAAAAACCACTTTAGTATTTAACTTGTACAACTACAGAACTTCCGTACTTAGTAACAGATTTTTAGTTAGAGCTACCATCTGTCGAGATTTCCCTGGATCTTTCCCTGAAATGTCTGTTAGACAGAATCTGAGGTGCTTGCTAACTCTGCAGCACTTGTGCCAAGGCACTGGGAATACTTAGGATGTGCTTAAGGTATGTATTGTGTCCTGTATGTGCCCAATAAGCCTTACTTTATATATCATTCTGGAAGAGTTCTGGTTATCCTATTTTTCAAGACTACAGTAAATTAAAAAGAAGTTGAAGCTCTAAATTATACTTCCCATTTAACTGTTGACTTGTCCTATGAGTTAGCACTTATTTTCAAATGCGTGTGTCAATGAAATGGCCTTGTTTGTTTGTTTGTCCTAAACAGAGTGTGATTGCCCTAGTTATCTGCCATGATATATATATACCAGCAGAAGTAAATGCCTTCTAAAATGAAGTCTCCTGCTGCCTGTCAGAGATTGTGACAGAGAAAGCTACGGTTCTTTGCATTAGCTTGGCAGGCAACTAGCAAAGACACTCTGCAAGGAATGTGACATCCTGCAGATTCTCCAAAAGTGAAGAAGTTGGCCTGAGTATGAACCCTACGAAGAGTAGGTGGAGCTATCTGAGAAACCATGCTGAGCTGCCTAAGAACTTAGAATGAGTTGGGTGGTGTTTTTGATTAATAAAGTAATGAAGCAGACTCCCTTTCCCTAAAAGCAATGCCTTAGTTGAACAGTGGGGAATCTACTCTTATTACTGTCATTCTTCTGAAAACAGTGCTAAGAGAGGAAAGAAATCTCTTTAAAAGATGCATAGTCAGAGCAAACCTCTGATTCCTAATCAGCCCCATCCTCTCCCTATCCTTCTGGAGAATATGGACCATCAATTTCCCCATAAGATGAAGGGGAGGCAAAGCAATAGTTTAGCATCCTATGCATTATCTCTCTTTTTATGATTACAAATAGAGCACTTATGTTCGCTGACCCATATCTCATACCAGACATCAGTAGCCAGGTCCAGATTTAGATTATTGTTCCAGCAGTGGATTAGGCCATGTGATCAGAATCAAATTTAGCTAATATGGTCACTTGATTGTGACATTTCTTATTGGTGCTGTGTGCACAGCTGAAACCTGAAGACATAAAGCAAATGCTCTTAAGGCCCAAAAGCAGAGTTGACAGTGCTTTTACAATGACCTTTGGGAAGGTTGAGGAGATCCTCTCTACTGGGTTAATTAAGCTGTCCTTTGCTTGCAAGTTTAACAGGGAAAAGTGATTTTTGTCCCCATGTGGCTTTCCCAAACTCTTTCAGCTGTAGCTCTGAGCTTAAATGACCCTCAGTCCTGCAGCATATCAACTTGATGTATATAATTGATTGTTAAACATTTTTTACAGCTTGTTAAATGGTAAGGCTAAAAAAAAATCTAGTATGTGAATGTTGATTAAAGTGCTTTTGTACAGAGGGGTCAGAGACATTAGCAAGTTAAAAAGAAAGTGTGAGCTCTGCTGTGGTATTGTACTTCTAACTCGTATGCTTTGTTTCGCGTAATTGATCCCACATGTCTGCTCTAAGGACGTTTTTGTCAGGTTTCAAACTACAAATATTAAAATGCATTTAGAGTAGAGTGTGCTTGGGTAAGGACACTATGCAGAGTGCTCAGCAATGTAGATTGCTGGTATTATAGTGGCAATGATTATAAAAGGAATAATTACAGTAGCTTATAATTGTTTGGTGAGGGAGAAGAAAAAATACCAAGGTGTAGAGCCTCGGAGCAACAGTAAATCTGAAATGGATTAAGATAGACATTCAAATTATAATTGTCAGTAATTTTCTTTTCATTATAATTTGTAGGTTTTTTTAATAACTGACATAAGACCTAATGTGTTTTTCAGGGATTTGTGATAGCTAGGCAACAAATAGAATCTGTCACAAAATCTTTGTAGCTTCTTTTATTGGGAAAAGTATGATGATGTTACAAGCATGCACTGAAAAATATTCTGACTGTACATCCATGAGGTTTTTGTAATGACTAGGTCTTGGCAACAGAACAAATGGTTTATGTGTTTGTGAAAAGACCAGGAGTAAACCCCTAATCCTTCTTTGGGAAACAATGCTTCAAGAGTTTCATAAGCATAACTTCTTAATATGATAATTCTAGACTTTTTTTTTCTCTAAGTCATTAGTACTATTAAAGAAAAGGTGGAACTTGCTGGAGTTGCCCTGCCAAGGTAGTTATTGATGAGTTTCACAGGATTAGTCAAAAAGTTTGGTCATAAATGTATCTCTGCTAATTATGCCAATTAATGCTGATCACAAGAAGCCATTGACTATGAATTGTACACAGATGCATCTGACAGTGAGTATAAACTGAGAGCTTTGTCTATATATTGTTAAATATCTAATGCATAAAAGCAACTTTTGGTCTGTACCAGTCCAAATAGGATTTGAAACACTCATTTGGGGTTGAAAAGTTCAGAGTTTGATGTACAGAACTTCTGAACTATCCCCCTCTTCTCCATAGCTTAGTCTGTTTTTCCTAAAAAGCCCAAATGTAAAGGCTTTATTTTACTGAATACTATTAAAATAGATTTAAACTTTGGTTCTCTAGAATGTGGAAGTCCAAGAGTTATTTTCCAAAATGTTTTATATTTGTATCTATGCTACTGGAAATTGGACAGAATATTTGCTGGGAAGGTAAACTCTAGCAGGTGCTTGGGGATGATGATATTATTATTATTACTACTACTAATTTATGAAGAAGAAATAATGATAATAATAATAAGTTTAACTGATAATATCACCCGCCAATTATATGTACCACTTATAATAATGAGGTACTAAACTGAAGTAATTTATTTTAAAAAATGCTCAAAAAGATGGATTTTATTTGGGAATTTTAGATTAATCTAATTTTTCAGGTAATCTAAAACTATGAATGTTAGTAACATAACCTTATTGTTATTTCAGTTCCCCCATTTACCTATAAATAGGAGCAATGGTCTTAGTATTATATGGAATGTTTAAACTTTTATTTTGATTTTTTTAAAAAGAGGACAAAAAGGGTTTAATTAAAAATAAACTGGTCCTTGTTAGGGTGCTTCTTCTAAAGTGTTTTGAGGCTGTCACAACTTTTTAGCTGCATGGGACAATATGAGTTAGCTAAACTGAATTTAGAATCAAAACCAGACAAAAGCTACAAGCAATAAATCCTATTGTGTTGGTAAAATGATCAGGAAAGTGGCAAGAGAAAACGAGAAAGGAATATCTCTCTTAAGAGGAGGTGTGTTTCATTTTTAAATTTTGCAGAAAATTATCAGTAAGACTTCTTTTTTTTTTTTTTTTTAACTGCACAGGATTTCGTTTATACTAAATAACGTACCTGACTTTAACTTGAAAGCTGTGTAACTTGCACAAAATATTTCTAGAATAAGTTTCATTTAAGACAGCAGAACAACAGTGAAGTTAGAAACATGTTTGTGTCTTTTTTTCATGACTAGCCCATGTCTATTCTCTATGAAATTGATGTCAAAAAAGTATTATATATTTTCAGTGGGAAATAGAAGGCTGCCCTCTACTATCCTTGTCAGGACGTCGTATCCCTTTAATCATACTTTTCATTTCAGTACATTGAAATTTCGGTTACCAAGGACAACATCATAAATAAAAGTGTTTGTGAAATTTTTACCTGCAGCTTCCTAACTTTGTGCATTAAGCATGAGACTAGCAGAGAGGTGGTCAAATGTGAAAATTTATAATCATTTATTACGTACGGCTGAAGCGAGAAGGGAATAAAAGCGTGAAGGCATACATCTATAAACTGGAGCAGAAAAGCTTAAATGAAAAGTAAAGTGAATTTCTGTGTCTTGTCATAAAGTAATGAGAAGCCAGAGCTTTATTCATAGCAACCCAAGATGCATTTACTCTCAATCTAGCTTTAGCAGTAAATGCTTCCCTGATGTATTGCTTCGGACTTACAAAGAAATATTTGTGCTCTACATAATAGTATAGTTAGGAGAATTACTGCATGGCTGAGGAGATTCTATAAAGGTTTATAGCTGGTGGTGTTACTGTAATTTAATCACAATGTAGCTAATGTAGTACTTTAATATCACAGGTTACTTTTTTATTTATCATTTATTAGTAACTGACAGTCAATCATCACCACATCATAAACAAATCACCCAGGATTCTGTAGGAACCCTGAAGTTCCAGAATGGATGCACTGCAGCTCTTATATGTGCTCCATAATGAACTAAATATCAAATTATTTTTTAATGGAATAATCATGTAAGTTTGGGGTTCTTGTTGGTAGTCCATCAGCCAGAGGAAATATTTTAAGCCGTGAATGCAATTAGTGTTGTGTGTTGTGTATCTGTGTTTGAGGTAACACACCAACCAGTAGTTGTACAGGAGAATGTCTTCAAAAGCATGAAAATGACCTGGATAAAAGACACCAGGTACAGGAATTTGCACATCCTGATGAATGAATTTATATAGACTAAGAATTGTGCTCTCTCACTTTAAGCCAGTTTTTGTTAGGTTTGCTCTGATTTGTGAATTGAGAAAGTAAATGTAGCTAGTTGATGTAGCAGTCTCCATCAAGTGCTGTTGATGCACTGAAATCTCAACATATTTTTTGTGATATGAATGATTTATGTATTTTTTTTGTTTGTTATCCTTTTGTAGATGCACTGTAGGATCAATTTACCACATTTTGTGTTCATGATCAGCTTTTAGTACAGCATCAGAGTATTGCATCTGAAGTTGCTTGTATTAGTAAAATTAAATGCTTATCGGAGCTCTGAAAGTATCACCTCTTTGGACTGAAAATTGTGCTTCTCCCAAGACCCTAAAGAGACACGGTGGTCTTTTAATTGCAAACAAAACCTTTGTTTTTCAGTCCTTTCCAGCTGTGGGGGAATGACTCGTAACCAACACCAGACTCCCATGGTGATTAATATGTAGTAGTAATAAGCCCCACAAAGATGGATGTGTGTAGGCTATTGGTGCATGTCCTGGGTACGCTGCAAAAAAACAGTCTGAAGACCAAGTGGCTTCAATCACTTGAAAGGCTTGCCAATAAGTCTAGTAATGCACACCCTGGCATGGCTTATTGCTATTAGAATATGTCTCTTTAATTCAAATTTCATGCAATTTACCCTTTCATGGTGAAAAGTACTTCCTAGAAGAAAAATGTGAAATATCTGGAGGAGGCATGTGGGAATAATCCCTGCTTTGCCATTAAATAAATTAGAATATCAAATCTCCTCTTTCATTCAGCATTGCATTGTTTATGTCCAAAGGTTCTCCAGACCAACTGGACATTTCCAAGTCTTAAATTTGATGTAAACAGAATGCTGTTGATTTTACTTTCTTAAGGGACATTAAAAAACCAAACCAAAACAACCCCTCCACTTTGCTATTAGGAGAGCCCTGTAAGCACTGTTTTCCCTAAAATTACTGTACAAATATTTTAGGTCATAATAAACACTTGAGTTTATGTATTTATTGACCCTTTGATATAAGATGTTTTCAAAAGGAACCTGAATCACTGTGGTCTGCCCTTGTAGTCAGCTCAAGGAAATGGACAGCTGTGCCAAGAACAGCCAAATTAAAATGGCTACCAAATCTTTAAACATACAATTGTTGGTAATAGGTAAAAAAATATCACAAAAGGAAGATATTAGTAGAAAACTGTACTCATTTCTGCCTCTTCTTTTTTGCTTTTGAATGGCTCTCTGTGCACAGCCACTTTGAATGTTTTCTTGAGTGGTCAGCGAAGGTCCAATTTAAATCACACTGCACAGAGATAAATTAATTTTTAGACATTATGTGATTTTCTGCTTGTCATAACTTTTAAGAGCATTTTCTGATTAAATTGGCAATAGATTGAGTTGCAGAAGCTAACCTCTGTTTTTGAAAGGAGGATTTAATACCACATGCATTCAATTAATACCTTTGCATCAATACCCTACTCATAGCCTGTATCAATCCTTGAAAGCAGTAGAACAATTGTTTCTTTTCACAGTTAATTTTTAAGAATTATTCTGCTAGCTACATTTGGGACAAAGCTTCTGGCATTTAGCCCTTCTGTTCTAATCTATTTTTATTGCACCTGCCTGAGCAGCCTGATGCAGTGTTCTGCTTGACACTTTCCTGCTCCTCTTCTTGTTTGACTCTTTCCTTTTATTGTTTCGTCCTTACCTTTCCTCACAGACCTGCTGATAATGTTGCCTCCACGTTGCTTTGCATCTTATCTGGAGTGGCTGATTTCCTTTCCTTGTTAACCGTGTGTGTAATGTTAAGGAGGATGACATTGTATGAGGAGTGGGAAGGCCGGAAAATCTTCTATGACTGTTATGGTCAACTGGAACTGAAAGAGGTGCTGCAAAGGAAAGTGAGACAATTCTTTGGAATGTAAAACTGAAATAACTGCTTTTCACAAAATATGTTCTTAAAAGACTTTTTCTCATTTGCAAGCTAATGTAGAAATAGACCTTTATTTTTTTTCCTTACCATCTTAAATTTGCTTAACTGAATTATGAATTATTTAGTGCTGGGCAGAAATGAAAACTTGGTTCAACAGAAATGATATGTGAGCTTGCATCAAATTTTCAGTCTGTTTTTCTCACAAAGAACCTTGAAAGTGTGGGTTGTTTTTTAGGTGTAAATAATTTGATTTAATATGCTCATATTTTTAAAATCCACTGTTTAAAAATGCACTTTTGTAAGGCCTTTAGAAACTCCACAATGAAGCCGAATTAAATTTAAATTAAACGTTTTTATTTATTTTGCCACGACAACAGAGAACATATGCAGTTTGGGTCAATCCCGAAGCAGCAGTTAATTTCAGTGCCTATTTTCAGACAGCAATTGAAAAACCAATTATTTATACAGCCCTAGAGTTCAGTGGGGTTTTTTTGTAAGGTAAAGTGCCACAAGTTCTTTTTATTAATTATATTTGAGGTAGTGGTTTATATTTAGTGTTTCACAATTTTTTTCTAAAGGTCAATTACCATCATCAACTGAGCAGTTTAAGGCTTCATTGCAGAGCATACAGGAAAACTGCGAAGAGTCCTTCAAAGCACATAAGCACAGTGAGTTTTACTGCAACAACACATGACTGAAAGCAAAATTTCAAAGACGTGGTTAGAACCCAACATACAGTATAAATCTAAATTGTTGAGATAAGCTTGGTCATGTGTGAGGAATCAGAACCCATCGGGGCTTTCACAATCATGTAGCAGGGCTGGCTCATGAAAGAACTCAAATTGTAAACTGATCGTATTTGCTATGCAACAAAGTGAGAGAATAGAAGTATAACCCTTGGAAACTATTTTCACAGGACTGCCTTTTCTTTATGCCTTTTTCTAATAGTGCAAGAAGGCATTTGTACCACTAACTGGACTAACAGCCTTCTCTGTACTCAGGTACAACTCCCGTTTGAAAGCCTAAAGGTGCTTCTGTTGTGGCAGCATCAGGAACCTAAAGTAGTAGGAAAATATGTATTTAGAGTGAGGTCTCAAATAGTGTGTTTCTTTTACAGTGTTTCTTCACCTCTAATCCAAACAGAATTGATCTGACGTGAAAAATGGGGGAGAGGATGTGCCACAACTGTTCAGTCACATAATAAGGAGATTAGTTCTATGGGAATAGTGTCTATCATGAATTCATCTCACTGAAGAGAATTTAGATAGAATGCTTTTATGAGGGTTTTTTTTTTTTTTAGGCTAGTAATGAAGTCTAGGATGAATAACACTCCATCTAGAATGTGTGAAAGTATGTGTGTATTTTGACATCTTAAAGGCATATTTTAAACTATACAGATTCTGTCTAGAGCTATAGCTTAAAAAAAATCCAACACATTCAATCATTAATCATGAGTCATTATTATTGTACAGTTTTTGTTACAGTAAAGTAAGAGTGCTTAGGATGGAGTCTGAGTAGCTGTTCGAAATGCTTCAAATCTGTGGAAAAAATTCTATTCATCTGAGTGAGCAACACTGGGGTGTTTTTTAGCTATTCCCTGGAGGTTTATAGGGCTCTGCCTATTGCTTCTAAGGAACCCAACAAAAGTGTATATGGCATTCAGTATAGTTCACTGAATTTTTTCTGATGGCTACAGATTCAGAAAAGCTGTAACCTTAGACTTTAAATTACTATAAAGCAAGAAAGAGGGTGATACACAGTGGCTTCTAGTATGTGTAACAGCCTTGAGATCTTATGCAACACACCTACCTGTTTTTGTGTATAAGGTGGAGAAATACTTGAAAAATACAAACTCGTAAATGACAATAATACTAGTATTAAACTTTGACTGTGGTCTAGCTTTCTTATAGAGGTTTTACAGTGATACTTGCAGTATAATCTGCTCTGCTGTAATTCTAAAAGTGTCCTTTCTGAACAGATAGATTTTTTTTTTTCTCACATCTAACAATATTGTAATGGCTGTGAGTGATCCTGACTAAACTCACTAACCATCTTGTGAGATGCTACTAAGTGTGAGGAATACAGAATTTGGCTCAATGTGGTGTGAAACAACATTTTTTTGTACCAGGTAACACATTGCAAACAGGTTTTGTGCTTATTTGTATGTGCAATAATTTATTTTGGGTGGAGCAGATCAAGTTTTAGAATGAGAATGTAATGCACCATTTTTTCAAATACAAAAGTTTTTAAAGAGGTGTTATTATTTTAAAGAGCATGAATTAATTGTTTGGGTGAACTAAAATCCATTTTCCTGTATGTTCCCTAGTTCAGTAAAGCAGTTGAAGAAACGTTTACAAAATTAGAAAGCACAGTTTAGTAAAAAGAAAATAATATGAGTTGATGACAAGTACAGAGAATGGTTGCAGTTGGAAGGAGTTATAAGCTGGTAAGATCAAGCAGGTAGAATGAAATTTGCAGTTCTTTCCCAGCAGCCAGTATTCTACATACAGTGTTGTATAAACAGACACATTTTGTACAGTGGTGGAATGCAAAGGTATAGCAAGACCAAGCTCTAGTATATGTTAGTTGTTTTCAGGCCACTTTATGTGTGTGTATGAACAGCAGACTACTGAAAAAATGGACAGAAGCATCAGTCTGCTCTCTCTCCCTGTGACTGGTTTAGATTTTTGATGTACATGGTGATGGTGTGATTATGGTAATTATTTTATCAGAAAAAAAACGAACTGGCTTCATGTCTTGACTATTTTATGCTCTGAAAGAATATCTTGATTTGAAAAGTATAACTCTGAAAAAAGAAGCAGAAGCAGGAAACCTTTTTACAGTATGATGTATTTCCATCCAAAAAAAATGAATCCTGTAGCCCTGACTGCAATGCTTATAGGTTTATTGCAAAGGTCAAATTGTCCTCTTCAAGGACAGATGGAAAACAGGACCCTGGTCACCTCAAAAAGTAGATCAACAAAGGCTTGTCTAGGTGCTCCAATGGGATCTGCGTAGTTAAAAAAACCTGTTAGATGACATACTTACGTCAGAAATTTAACACATCTGCCATGTAGAAGCTTATTCTGGTTGGTTTCTTTTAAACATGAAAATTTCCTATCATCCTTTGTGCAGGGAGGTTATTGCTGACTTTATCTAAAATAAACTTCAGGGTAGGCTTACATTTGGTAACATGGAATGCTAATTTGCTCAGGCTGTGGAGAATCTGAGCTGCTCTTTTGGTATCCTAGATCCCAGTTGTTCTACTGGCACATATTATATATAATTTCATCTAGTTATGCTCCATAGAAGTAGTTATTTCTGAGAAGGAAAGGTGCTGTAGCATCCCTGGTTACTAAGATATATGGTTGTTTTTTTTGTCATTAAGTGCTAAGAATTATGATAATAGGCCACTCATCTGGCTAAAATCAGGTTTTTCAACTATTGCTGCTCCTTTCCTTAAGTGCAGTTGAACCAGTGTTTCAAAAGTCATTGTCACTTTTTGAATAATAAAAGAAGTCTATGGATAAAAGATTTTTATCTTTCAGGCAATTTGTTGATGATATTTTTATTATGGGACAGATTTTGCTTTGTGTACAGAACTAAGCCCAAAAACCTGTATGTGTATTTCAGTCCTTGTAGAGGTGGAATCCAGAGTGGTACTCTAGCTATCCACTTCCACTTCTCCTGACTTTAATGGAAATATCTTTCTAATATGGCTCAGAACAAAGGAACTACCATCTGGTTCTATATACAGCTGAGGCAAAGAGGAATTAATCTCCAAGGCCATACCAAAGAATGTGTTACAGAGTAAGTTACTGATTTGCTCTACAGTTTATTACTAACAAATTTCTGAGGATCTGTTAATTTGCATTACAAAATTCCTGCTTTTTTTTTTTTTAACTTCTAGGTTTTATAAGCAGAAAATCTGATTCAAAGTCACATTGTTTCCTCCTGTTTGCTAAGCTTGCAGGTACTAATTGAGTGATAACTACAAGAGCTGAAGTGGTTGCTTGTGGGACAGTGACTTTGAAATTTCACAACGGTACTGTTTCAAATGTCAGGCTTGTTAACTGTTAAAGTAAAGATTTCAAACTTCTTCAGCTATGGTAGAAAAATTTTTGAATTTGGTATCCTTTGCATTAAACCTGATGTTGTATGACAAAAGTTACCTGAGGCTTACAGGTTCTAGCACTAATCTGGATTTAAATTTCTTGCCAAGATAATGTTTATTTCTTTTAGGATTACAGAAAGACTGCTTGTGTAAGATAAATTCTATTTGCAGTCTGCAGTTTCCATTGTTGCAATAGTGTTATTTTTTAATGTATGGAAAAAAAGTAGAATTAGTTTCATATAGCTGCATATGATATACTTTCTTTCTCTCTCTCATGCATCACAAAATTTCTTGCAATCCAGGCTTTTTCAGTGGTGGAAATTTTTGATGTTTTAAAAGATTTAATTGTTTTTATTATTATTGATTTTATTTAGAGTATATTTAATGGGTTTTCATTTGTGCATATTTTGCTAATATGGTTTTATTTAATTCATCCTTGAAGTATTATAGTATGGATTTTAGTACTTGGGAATTCTTAAAAATTCTTTTTAATTATGTCAAACAAATGAGAGATCAAAGGCTTAAAAATGAACAGAAGGATGAAGTACTTCCACATACTCAAAAATGGGTATATTGAAAAGAATGCTGAAATTCAAAACATTGAAAGTATCAGTGTAACAGTCTCCACCACACCAAAAAGTGATTCTAATTTATTTTTTAATTTTGAATGAACTATGCTGTCTATAAAAAGAAATCTTTTAGGAAACATCACATAGTAACAGAGTGAGAGACAAATGTTAAAACTGGGGAAAGAAACTTCTACTAAAACAATTGCCATGTAGGTTTCTGTTGCCCTAAAGCAGAATGAAGTTCTGATAAGAGTGTCAGCTTTCAGTGGTACCACCCAAATTGGAACAGATCCTGACAAACTTGCTAGAGATTAGAACTATCCATAGACTGATTTATTCAAGATAGCAAGGACAATCTGTTAAGACCTGCTAAATTTAAAAGCTGAACAATCTGTTCCCACCCTGCACAGTGACAAATAGAACTGTAATTAAGCACAAAGCAGTGCTTTCCTCGCTGCAAAAGGCAGCATTCCAGCTCACCTGAAGGTTTTTGACTTCTGCTTGTGGTCCACCAAGAACACATCCTACTTTTGGATGAGACTTGGAAAATGACAGGTGTGCTTGTATGTTCTCTTTTGTCTGCATGTGGCCAGATTTTCTGTCTAGAAATCTTTACCTTTCCAAGGCATAGATGGCTTTATGCTGGATGTATATGCTCCTTAGCATAATGGGGTTAGAATTCCTCTGGGTGTCCATATGTGCTGTAGGGATACAAACATTACAAATGTGCTTTCTATGCTTCTTAATGAAGGATTATTATTATTATTATTATTTAATCCCAGCAGAAATAATAAACAGCTCTGGATAAAATTACTGGCTTGATCACAACACTGCTTAATTCCCAGAAGCCAAAGAACATCTGACCAGCCTGAGCAACTGAGGCAGCTGCTCACAGAACCACACTGCAGCCAACACCAGGCCCCACTGAAGAAACAGAGAAACTGTTGTTTTTTGTAATTAATGAGCTAAAGAAACTGAACTATCAGTTCTGTAAGACCATATTATTGTTAACATTTCAAACCACCTGAGGATTTGTACCTCTTGATTTTGATCTCAGATGGACCACAAACTGTCCTGTACAATTGTTGATGACAGTGTGGTGTGGAAAATGACCCCATATTATCAGCTGTAGGTGCCAAGATCTAGTAACTCACTGCAAACAATAAGTAAAATCCTTGTTGGGCTGATTCCACTGGAATAATTTATTGATGTTAAAGGACATCCCCTTTCCCTCCCCCAAGATAAAACAAGACAAAAAACTCCCAGAAGTCTCCAAGAATTAAGATAAGAATCTCCACAGCACTTCATATTTCTAGCAGCTAAGTATTTAAAGGAGCTGCTATCGAGCTCAAGAAAAGCAAAAACTTGGCATGCCAATTTAAGATCTGGAATTTGTAATGATTTGTTTTGAATATGCTGTAAGATTAGCAAATATCCAAACCTAAGTAGCTAACTATTTTGTTTTCCTGGGATTTTATGAGATTCATAGACTTCAGAAGAGACTCAGAAGCAATTAAAAACATTGTTTTTGCATATCTATGTTAAAAAGAACATTCTGGTGTGTTGGAAGTCTTGAATGTATATTCTTAAATTTTTTTTTTAGTCTTAATATCACAGCAAACAACATTGTTTGGACTGACAGTTTTGGCAAGAATTTTAACTCATGAAAATACCTGAATAACAAGAAGCATGTGATTTTACTCTCTCTTCTGGGATCAGCCTGAGAATTTTTCCCCCTTGTTTTTAACAATAGCTGATTATTCCTTGCCTCTCACTATGGCATTTACCCATTGCAGCCTCTTGCCTGGGATGGAAATCCCTAAAATCCTGGGTCTTGAAATGGAGATACGAGGAAATAAAAACGTACACTTTATACGCTCTCCATTTTTAATGTATGTATAGAGATCATGATCCGATTAGTAAATAAAAATGCTTACATTATTTATGTGTTTTACACTATTTACATTTGTATTATTGGCATTGTTTTGCAGAACATTCAGTTATGAAATGCCTGTGATGCTGCTTCTGTTGCTGTATGTTGAATAATTTGATTAATCAGCTGCCAGTTATGTTTAATGCAATTATGATGTGCTCATCTTACTTTCTATAACTTCAATATTTACTTTTATCTCAGATATAACTAATTTTACTTCAGTGTAACTTTTGAGAAAGTTTCTGATATTTCTTTCCACAGTCTAAATGCAGATTTCAGATAATTCTGTGAAAGGACTCAAAATGGTCCACTAATTCTGTGTTTAGAGAGATAAGTGGGATTTTATTCTACAAATAGTTTGCCTCTGAGTAATTCACTTATCTGAGTTGCCAAGTTTAGAGATACTGGTTGTTCTATTTACAAACAAGCTTCATGATAGAATTGTGATATATTTTGTGTGAAGGCATGCTCAAAAACATAGCTGTTTATTTTTTTTTTTTAGTCTATCCTTGCTTATTGCTGAGTTCATTGATTTAATCTGAAAATAACTGAAAGGAAGTGTTGGGTTTTAGCTTTTTTCAAAAACTAAACAGAAGAAATTAAGCAAAAATACCCTCTCCCAAGGATTTTACTCTGGCATTGGGGAATCCATGGAAATATTACATATGAATGGTATCTCTTATTACTCCCTAATAAGGTAGTGATTTCGCTGATGAGCAAATCTGGAATGAATCCAGCTGTCTTCAAGTAATTTGCATGTTGGATTAAAAAGTTGTAGTTTCTTTGCTATTCAAATGCAGTTTCTTATCAGAATATATTTTCTGTCTGAAAGTTGAGTTTTTTTGCTTGATATACTCAAGTGGCCAATTTAAATATTAGTATTACAAGTTAGGGTCATTTTACAAATAAATTTAAAAATGTTATAAGTCCAAGGTGAATCTGAGTTATGGAAGCGTTTTCATAGCAAACTATATATTTTACATTTTATTTCCATTTGCTATTCTGTTCTTCCTAGTAATTTGACTGTGTTTTTCAGGATTCTGCCTGCAGATTGCATGAACCAGTAACAAGTTGCACTGTTAACTCAGATCCCGGAAACATATCCTTCACTAAGGTGAAAACATTCAGAGAAACTCACTGAAGTAAATGTTTTGTTTGTTTTTAGCTTGTTTTGTCTAATAATAGGCCAATTTGAAGCAAGCTGTTAAAAGAATTCGGTGATTCATGTATACTATGTGCTTACGTGCATTATTTTTTCTTCTGTCCTTATACATCTCTTACTTTCTTCCTATTTCAAATTTCTAAAATAATTAGATGGGGTGTATACATTTATCCATACATAAACAGGACTAGTGTAAAATATGGTACTATATATTTTCCTAATTTCAGTTTTTAAAAAAATAAATATCAGAAGTAGAGGTGTTTACTCCTTCTCAGCTTGCTTTGGCATCTTCGTGTTTTCACTTTTTAAAATAAATTTATTTTGTTGGTCTTTTGTTTGAAAGAGCACTCATATAAAATTAAATTTTCTAATTAATGTTATAGATCCTTTGATGCTAAGTTTCTCATTTCCGAACAGTTGAATATCACAATATAGTTGATGCACTCCCGTGTTATGAAATAAATGCTCAAGGTACAGCTGATAATGTTGAAAAATAGAAAAATAAATTGACCTTGATGAAGTGTGTCTTCTTTTGTCTGTTCCCAGGAAAGTTTATTTCAGGTATTTCTACTGCTGAAATGATTAGAGTTAACAGCTTTTTCCCTCCATTTTATTTTACAGGGTCTCTTCATCTTCCTGATATATGGGGTGTACAACACAGAGGTAAGTCTGCTTGGAGTATCTCAAGGCTGACAGAGTGAATGAGAGAAATGACAGGTTTCTTATCTTGATAACTGAGGGACAAAGTTGGCTTTCCATACGAGTGTCCTACTGCCCTTCATGCTTGGACTAGCTTATATGCATCCCAGCTTACCATTAAACACTGACACCCTGAATAAAGGGACAGACTCATTTCTCATAGGCATTGACTAATATTTTACTGCTGCTTTAAGTTTTTTGAATTCCTGGTCTGTCTTTTAGCTAAACCTGACAGTCCTAAACTAGCATAATCTAATGTACATTTTGAAATTAACTGTTAGTTTACATGCTATGTAGAGGAAACTGAATTTAAATTATAAAAGGAACAAGTTTTACTTAACAAAATTTTGAAGTAAAGTACAGAAATGGCATCAAATTCCTTTTTTAAGATCAGTTAATGTGTTTAAGATTTTAAAATCTGACCCAGGGCTTTGTACCAGTTAGGGCTATGAACAGTGCTTCCTATTTGCAGGCTCATCAGTCATAAAGGGAATTTTTTTTTGGAAGATAAAGCACAGAAATCATAAGGAATTTATCCACGTTGTACAACTACTTCCATTATGTTAATGGTAAGAATTAGTTCTCCTGATTAACAAAAATAAGCTGCTATTTCAAAATAACAACAATTTTATTGCATTTCCATTATAAGGATGAATTATTTCCGTACATATAACGAAACCAGTGAGCATTATCGGTATGGGTCTTGCTGTAACAGTGGGCCCAGAATGCTGTACGTGGGGTCCAGTGCTTGGAGGCAGGGGCTGTGCTGCGGGTGGGGTGCTCCAGGCAGCCGGAGCCAGGTGTTCAGCGGATGCTCCCGTGGTGTGTTCTGCTCTGGGAACGGGTTGGGAAACGGGGACGTGTGGGAAAATCCTCCCCAGTTTATGCCCGGGGAGGATTCCCAACGCAAGGCGCACCGGCGGCGTGGGAGCAGCGTGTGTCGGATACACTGCCCCATGGCTACATTGGACTAAAATACTTTTTCTTATTGGCAGCTTTTCACTTTTGGGAGCGGAGCGGCTTCACTAATGCCGTGCCGGTAAGTGCAGCCGAAGGCACTGGTTTGGGCTCAAACAGCCACACAGTGGGGCCTTTGTTAACCATGTTCAGTTTCAGCATCGCGGCGGCTCCTCCGGCGGAGCCGACACCGACGCCGAGCCCGCAGCCGCTGCCCGTGTCGGCGCTTTCCGCGGCGTGACCGGCGCTGCCGCGCGCTCGCAGGGCGGCACCTGCGCTGCGCCCGCGGGCGGTGCCGGTCCCGTTATCCGGCCGTGCGGGGCGGGGGCCGCCCGTGACCGCTCTGGCGGGGCGGCGGCGGGTCCGGCGGGTGCCACCCGGCCCAGCCCGGCCCTGCCCGCGCCCCCCGC